>NW_027203248.1:0-322500 GCF_024711535.1 Dipodomys merriami | reverse complement strand
ACTTTAAGGATTGCCTATAATTGCTTGTAGCCTCCAAGTTCAGTTTCCAGCTCTGATTTCTACCTCAAACTCCAAACTCTTAAATATAAGTGTTTACTTGATCTCCCCAGGAGGATATTAAAAAACATGTGCTGAAATTCACTATGACTCAAGCACAAAGTTTGGCATTACCTGTGACCTCCAACCTTGCTTCTTGCCTTCCCCCAACCTTTGTGTACACATTCCATTTTTTAAGCCAAAACTCTACTTGTTTTGTTTCCACTTTTTGCCCCCAAGATGGCGTCAAAGACAATAACAAGTTTTCACTCTTTTATGAAAGTATAACTTTATCTGTCCCAATTGGAATTGGCCATGATCTGCTCTTTTGAGGCTATAACACGGACCCAGTTTTCCTTCTTCTCATCTTGTTCTCTTAAAATGTATTTTCACAAGCAACCCATTGTTGATATTACTGTGCAAAGGTCTCTGGGAATGTATTTCAAGGCTTGTGTAGGTGGGATATGCCCCTTTGCTCATTCAAATGATGGTTGGTATTGGTAGGATTCAGCCCCTTTGGTTTATTATATTGTCAGTCCAAGTTGCTCATGCAATGTTGGCTGAAAACATTCAGTGGTCCCTTGTCATATTGCACTCTCGACTGAGTAGTTTACAACATGATAGCTGAATTCATTAAAGCAAGAGCAAAGAAGAAAGGGAGATAGAGAACACCACACACACACACACACACACACACACGCGTGTGCGCGCGCGCGCACACACACACACACACACACACACACATATACAGAGGCAGCATTCCATGAGTATTATTAGTTCTATTAACTAGAAACAAGTCATTAGGTGTATCCCACATAATGAGAGAGGATTATACCAGGGCATAAATACTAGGAAGTGGACTCTTCCGGGGACTATCCCAAAAGCCATTTATCACATGGCCTTAGAATGTTCATGTGAAGTCATAGGTAGTATTATTTTGTACTCCTTCTTAGAAACATCAGTGGCTTTGGTTTCATAATGATATCCAGCTTCTTATTGCTTTTAGACCCTAGCCTCTTACTTTTCTTACATCTACTTTCTGTTATCTATCTCACTGAAGCCATCCTATTTTTTTCTCTCAGTTTCTTACATTTTTCAAGTATTTTCCTCCTTGGAGCTTTGCATTAGATATTTCATCATACTGACCACTTTCCCACTGGTCCATGTGGCTGCATTTCTGCTTCAACTTCACTCCTCAGGGAGGCTCCCGTGACTACTCAGCTTAATATAGATCACTAGATAAACCCCGTTGCATTAATGTGTTAATTCTCTGCCTTGCTCTCACACTGTTTAATGCTATTCTCATTTGTATATTCACTTAAAGTTTTGGTTCTCTATTTTTCCTTTCCCTACCACAAGTAAAATTCATCTACCAATTCTAGCCTTGACTCATTCAATCTATATCTGTATTAATATCAATTTCTATTAATAGAATTTCCAGATGTTTTCAAACACATACATTTTTCATTAAGTTTGTGCTATTAGCTAACACGATATTTATCTGGTAGAAAATACTATTTCAATTTTTTATATGTACCAACTCTTTAAACATCACAGCACTCACATTCTTCAGCTAAGGAAAATAAGCACAAAGGACTAAGTAAGCAGTTCCAGATTATACAGGTAGTAAGTAGGGAAGGGAGGATTTGCCCTCGCGATGAACCATCTAGTCATTGCTCTTAATTAGAATTCACACCCCCCATTCTTGGCACGTAAGCTTCTGCAAAAATCTCTTCATCATTACTCAACACAGGGCTATATTGGTTACCAGAATCATGCATTCTCTATCAGTCTCTACCAAGCATTTAATCCAGATGTATATATAACCTGTGGCCTCTTAATTTGCTTTTTGTCTTCATTAAATTGTATTTCTGTTATTTTAATGACTCTTAACACAACTATCTGGAACTGAGAAAGAAGAAATAGAGAAATGTAAAGAAACACATTTTCCAAAGTACTTTTTCCAGGTACTGCTTTACTTAGGGAAGATTATGTCTCTAAATATCTCTTAGATCTACCCTGGTCTGTATGTAGTCAGGAGAGGACTTTCCAAAGTTTTCCTAGCTTTTTGGCAGAAAAGGGTAAGGTCTGCTTCTGGATGGTGAGAAGATCCCACCCAGTACCTGCATTACCTAGGCAACTGGCACACCTGGAAGAGGTCACATCTGCATCCACTGAGGTCACATCTGGATCTGATGTGGCCACACCTTTCTCCCACCTGGTCCCACCTCCTCTTAACTGGTTCCACCTCTCTTTACCTGGCCACACCTTTCCCCATTCCTACCCTAGATAAAGCCTAGCCCAGGGCCAGACGCCCTCTTTCCCCAGCCTAGTGGAGTGCCAACATGCCCTGGTGCCAGTTGGAACATGAATAAACCTACCCCTTACCAGAATACCACTGCGTGGTGTTCTTACTCGGCAACCTCTTCTTAAAAAACCTAACATAATGGTGCCGTTGGAACCCAGAAAGGGCTTAAAGTCAGAATAGGTAGGATTCCTCTCCGTTTTTTTCCTCCTCCCCCCACTTTATTTTGTTCTGAGGAATACCCACAGTTCGGACGGCCTTTTTGCGAACCAGTCTGCTGCGGATACAGCGCATCAACATCATGGCTGGCCTCTGCATCCACCTCTTCTTCAAAAACCTAACAAAAACAACTGGTAGCTGGGTTATAACCCAAAAAAATACTCCCTTGTGCTGAAGATGTTATCAACTCAATGATACTTTGTGTTACACCACCAAATACCCCCCCCCCCATAACAGTGCAGGGTTTTGGTGTGTAATTGCTTCATTCTTCGTCCATGTGGAGCTATACCTAATGGTATGGTTCCACTACCCTATCATCTCCCTTGCAAATTGGACTCCATACATTTTGAAATTTAGCTGGTAGCCTTCCAGCGAAGAAATTTCTCCTGCCCAGATGATGATAATCAAACATCATCAGTTGCCAAGTGCTAAGATGGAATAAACATCACTAGTATTCCTTCTGAGAAGGGACAGCAATATCTTGAGAGAAAGAAAACAGTCACTAAAAAACAAGCGGCTTATTGAGAAATATGCAGGATTCCTCTGGGAGGTTTATCTTTGATGGCGTCTCTGCAGGGAACCTGCTTCATCTATGCCTGCACACAGAGGACCTGCCGACGCCATTTTCTTTGGAACTTGCTGCCTCTCTGGGTAGGAAGAATGCTATTTTTTGTTTAAGCTGAACATTCACCTGAACAAATAGCAGATGTTGATGAATATTAATTTGTACTTAGATTAATGCTTCAAAGTGTCAATTTAATTTCTCTTTTACTATTCAGCCCTTGATTGTAATGAGCTACTTCAGGATGTGAGGAGCATACACCTGGCTTGGGGGTGGGGTTGGAGGTCTCTGGGGAGTGGAGCCAGGTCCTTGGGCTTTTATCTCTCTAGAATGGGATAATTCCCGTGGAGTCCCAGGTGTCCTCTGATAGTCACTCAGCTAGATAGATGTTTGCTGTCCTAATGGAGAGCTTGGGAAGGAGGAAGAGGGAAAAGAGGAAAGAAAGAGAGGGAGGAGGGAGAGAAGAAGGGAGAGAGAGAGACAGAGAGAGATTGAGATTTGACTTTTACAGAGAAATCAGGAGGAAAGGCTCCAAGTGGGACAAGCTGATGTGGTCTCCTTATAATAGATTTCAGTCATTTCTGTTGTTAGTTTTTTTAGGTTCCTGAGAAATTTAGTATTAATTTTTATGTTTATAGATCTACAAGGTAAGGGGAAGAGGGCATGCCTTTGGAGTAAGGAATATGGGAACTTTTGTCCCAGACCTAGATCTCACTGGCTTAGGCATGTTTCTTTACCTTTCTAAGTCTCAGTGTTTTCACTTGTAAAATAGAGCCACGGAGAAGGCAATGCAAAGTACTTGTGCTCTATGCTTAGCAAGGGCCTGGCTCCAAGTACCAGGCTTTCTGGCTTTCTGGTACTTGGTGATTGTTTTTTTTCTTCCTTCCTGGATAATCCCAGTCTCAAATAATGTAAAAATGCAACTTCTTCCTTATTAGGTTTTCAAATATCTGTCTGTTATAGATGTTTATTTCCCTAGGTTGTCCAATTTTCTAATTCTCTTGCCTGTATTGGAAAATTCACAAGCAAATATGACATAGATGTTTCTATTTTGAGTTTCCTGCCTGAATAATGTGTTATGATTATTTTTTTACAGGACAGTTATGACACCATTTTCTGTATTTGTCTTGTGCCTCATTGACTTAAGCTGCCTTTCCTCTGTCTGTTGGACAGAATGGATTTCTCTCTTACAGAAAATTGTTCCCTGCAACCCCAACCTGTCTTGCCTTGGACTTGCCTTCAGTTTTTGCCTTCTTCTTTGTCTTATATGGCTTGCTCATCCGCACATGACTAACTGCAATCCAGAGAACCCCGAGTAGCTCCAGCATGTAGGATGGCAAGGTCTAGTTGTTGTGTTGTTGAAATTGTTGCTGACAGGTTTTAGCACGCTCTGTGTACTGCTACTTCCCTCTAGATTTCTGTCCGTCTTGTTCATTTCCTTGAGCTGCCATCAAAGAGTATCAACGTGGTAGTTTAAGATAATTGAAATTATTATATCAAGTTTTAGAGACTGGAAGTATGACATCAATCTGCTGGCAGAACCAGGCTCCTTTGGAAGTCTCTGGGGGAGAACCCTTCCTTACCTTTTCCATTTTCTGGTGGTGGTTGGTTCATCAGGCTGTTCTTTGGGCCTTGTGGCCCAAAGATAGCTTCAAAACTCTGCCTTTTGTCTTCACAAGGTCATCTCCTTGTATTTTCCCCACAGTTTTGCTGCATGCCTATATCCAAATTTCCCTTTTGTATAAAGGTATTAGTCATGCTGGATTAAACTCTTCCCACCCACACCTTGGTTTTTTATGTTTTATTTTTGGCATCCAGGTCTGATGCTTTTGCTCAGACACTGGTGCTTTACCACTTGAGCCATGCTTCAGCCCTGAGAATCCTTAATAACCTCATCTTAAATTAGTTCAATTTACAAAGACTCTATTTCCAAAAAAGGTCACATTATATGGTATGAGGCTTACGACTTACCTTTTCAACCCATGAAAGATGTAAACTATGTTGAATATTTCTACCTCTTTAGGTTTCTGATCAGTCTTTCTGCTAGTTATCTGAAATTTTACCATCTGGCTTTTATTCATTCATTAAAATAGTTATTCAGTTCTTGTGATATGTCTGGCTTGGTATTTTTATGTCTATTATCTCACTGAATTTTCAACTGCCTAGAAACGTAAGTACTATCTTTAATCATTTTTATTAAGGAGAAAAATGGAAGCCCAAATACATTATGTTTGTCCATTACTTTACAATAGAAGTGCCAAAGGTTGTATTTGAGCTCAGTGCTTCTTACTCAAGTCTATTCATTAGGTCAAAACTGTATTGATTCAGCGACAACCTTTATTTTCTCTTCAACTGTTTCATTTCCACCTTTGACCTGAAGAAATCCTATCTGCCCTTGATCTCTTCTCTCTCACCATTTTCTGGTTACTTTTTTTCTTTCTGGCTATTTCAGTAACTTTGGCTCCTTTCCTTACTTTTTCATTTGCTCTTACTAGCTGCTTTCTCCCCTCTACTTCTGTGCTATTGCCTTTCTTCCCTGTCCCTTTCCTTTCTGCTGGATTCACTTTGTTCTCATGATTCTTTAAACACTGCAACATCCTGACCCCTGATATCATTTACCTATACCTACATGTAACAGGTAGTTTCCATTCCTTATGTTTATACATTCTAGATATCCACAAAGATTCATAACACTTCTTGACACCTCTCTTGTTTTTTCAAAGCAGTGCTCACAGTTTCTGATGTATCTTAAATAACCCTAAAATGTTATTTGCTTCTGGAATATAGCCTTCCCTGTTTCCTAACTCTATTGCATTTTCCAAGTGTGATTCTGGCTCCTCTGAGGGATAAAGCATGCTTGTCATCAAGCACACAGTGGGGTCTCAACAAAACTTTCAGGGAGTCTAGATGTTTGACTACTCTTTTAAGTACCTAATGCCTTTGAGCTCATTTAAAAGATTATCTAGCTGACAGTTCTGCCTGAAAGAATGGCTACCCCAGGAAGGTGAAACTGCAGCCTATATTTCAAATTTCCAGAAAAAAAAGATTAGGTAATTCCCTTGATAAAATGAAGAACAAACCCTCACACTTTCAGAACTCCATGTTTTCTTCTGTCTGCATTATTCCTACTCTGAGCTTCTTCCTCACCATTTAGGTAGTATTTATAGGTTAGAAAGTGTCAAATTGGGGGCTAGGAAGGTGGCTTAGTGGTAGAGAGCTTGCCTTGCATGCATGAGGCCCTGGGTTCAATTCCTCAGCACCACATAAGAAAAAAGCCAGAAGTGGCGCTGTGGCTCAAGTGGTAGAGCTCTAGCCTTGAGCTGAAGAGCTGAGGGACAGTGCCCAAGCCCAGAGTTCAGGCCCCATGACCAGACCTCAAAAAAAAAAAAAAAAGAAAAAAGTGTCAAATTGAATTCTCTTGTCTCAATGCCTTGACAGATCTATATTTTTAGCCATCCACTATCTTCCTAGATATCCTACTGCCACCCCACACTTGACTGTCTCCTGTCCCTCTGTCTTCTTTTATTCTCTCAAGTAATGTATCGTTGTTTCTGGTTCTGGACCCACTCAGTTGAGGAACCCTGCTATTTTATCTCATAAATATTCATGGATCTGATTGCTCTGATCTTGTCCTTAACATTTCTCACTGAACACCAGGCCTTTTAGCCACTCTTTTCATGCCAATCCACAGAGACTTCTTCAGAAAACTTAAAATTGACAACATGGCTTTCCTGCTTTGAAACTGCTGCTAGCTTCTCTGCCTGAGATAAATCTTTAAATTCAATATGTTGCCATTCTGGACCTTCTCAAATCGATCATCTACCTCTTATTCCTCAAGCTCTGTTCCTTTTTCTTTTCCTCACAAACCCCTGTTGAATTGGGTTTCTTATTGTGTCTTAGAAACAGCATAATCTTTAATGCTTTTGTGGTTTATGTTTTTTGTTACCTTTGCACTAAATGCTCTTTTCTCCTATCTTTACTAGATGAATTTCTTCTCCCCTTCAAAATTTAGAGCAATGTTTTATTCTTGATGAAGTTGAGAGCAATTCTCCTAAGCCAGAATTGGCAACTATGTAAGCTTTCTGTTACTATGATAAATACTTGAGATAATCAACTTAGAGAGAGAAAAGGTTTGTTTTGACTCATAGTTTGGATAGTTATTGTCCATGACAAGGCAACACATCATGGTGAGAGTGTTAGGTACAGTGCAACTGTTCATCTTGTGCTAAGCAAGTGAGCTAGAGAAAAGGGAGAAGGTTGGGGGCAGTGGGTAGAGGAATCCCACATTCCCCTCCAGGACACACCCTAGTGACTTAAAAGTTCAGTTTTCACCACCTCCTAACATACTGGAGGACCAAGCTTTTAATATATAGGCTATTGGGGGTACATTCATATGCAGACTAAAGCAGTGGTCCTCTCTCCCATGGCACCTTGCTCATGAATGTATAGGGTGAAAATAATGATTTACCTGATTTCTCATTGGTTCCCTACTTAGATTATAGACAGTGTAGCAGCCAGTGCAGTGCTTGGACTCAATAGAAACATATTCATGGTTTTGAAAGATGGAGAGAATCAGAATGTTGCACACAGTACCATGTATGTTCTTATGATCCCTATACCTTCTTCCACTATTTATCTTTCCTCTTAGAGGAAAGTCTGAGGTACCATATCAAAATGTATTTTGTGTAAATTATAAACAAGCAAAGATGTTAGGTTCCTTTTTGTATGGTGGTAGAATACTATTCATCCATGAAAAAGCATAAAACCTTGTCATTTGCAGCAACATGTATAGAACTGGAGGTCCTTATGTTAAGTGAAATAATTCAAGCACAGAAAACTGCTAATACTACATGCTCTTAGTTACATATGGAAGCTAAAGGTCAATCTGTGACAGGTGCTGGTGACTCATACCTGTAATTCTAGTTGCTCAGGAGGCTGAGATCTGAGGATCATGGGTCAAAGTTAGCCTGGGAAGGAAAGTCTGTGAAACTGTTTTTTTGTTTGTTTGTTTGTTTTGTCCTGAACTCTGGACCTGGGCACTGTCCCTCAGCTCTTCAGCTCAAGACTAGTGCTCTACCACTCCAGCCATAGCACCATTTCTGGCTTTTTCTGTTTATGTGGTGCTGAGGAATCGAACCCAGGGCCTCATGTATGCAAGGCAAGCACTCTACCACTGAGCCAACTTCCCAGCCCCGTCTGTGAAACTTTTATCTACAAGTAACTACCAAAACCAGAAGTGGAGCTGTGGCTCCAGTGGTAGAATGCTAGCTTTAAGCAAAAAGAAGAGAAAAGAAAAGAAAAGAAAAGCTAGGAGACTGTGCCCAAGCTCTTTGTTTAAATCCCAGAACAGGCACAAAAAATTAAACAAAATAGTCACTCATTGAAGTAGAGTGGAGTAGTTGTCACTACGGCATAGGAAAGAGAAGGGAAATGGGACAAGGGGGGGGGTGGAGAGAGAGAGGAGAAAGGGAGAGAGAGAATATGGATAATGGGCACCAAAATACAGTTAGAGAAGAATTAGTTCTAATTTTCTGTATCACTGCAAGATGACTACATTTTAAAATGAATTATGTGTTTTATAAAGACCTAGGAGAGGCCTGGCAGTATAAGTAAGCTTAGTGGTTGAACTCTTGCTCTGTATGTGGGGAAGAGGAGTTCAAAGTTTCCCAACACAATGAAATGATAAATGTTAAAGGTGATGGAAATGCTAACCCTCTCAATTTGACCTTTACCCACTATATACACACACAGAATTATCATACCACACCTCTTAAATGCATATAATTATCATAATTAACAAAACATTGTTTTAGAAAAGGTAATGGAATCAAGTTAGGGATTGCATTAGTACATTACCTGCCTTGGACAGCCTCGATGATGTAATTCAGTTATTTTGAGCCTCCCAGTGGCCCAGTCAAAGGTAAGAGATTGACTTGTACATTATTGGTATCTAGATAATGAAATTAACTCCTTGTTCTAGGAAACAACAGTATCTCTAAGCTCTGAAACATAAGAAGAATTTCTCACAAGAGAGTCTGTGACCCAGTGAGTACCCTTGTGTGCTCTCTCTCTCTCTCTCTGTCTGTCTCTGTCTCTGTCTCTGTCTGTATGTCTGTCTCAAAACAGCCAGCACACAATAGGTGATTCTTGGTTGCTTTCAGGCAGAGAGAATTATATTTGTTCAGTAGCCCCATGAAGAAGTCTTAATTAGGAAATGGATATAAGGTATTCTCTTTGTCTTTCTTATGGATAGGGACAGGTAAAAGAGTAGAGAGATGCAAGTCCCTGTTGTCAGACTAATATTCTAGCAGATTCATTTGTTTATCCATAAAGTAGTCATTCTTAATTATTGTATGTCTCTTTCATAAGAGGCTTTGTGGGGGATTTCCCTTCCACCTCTTGTTGTTCAATCTCTCTCATCCTATAGTCAGCTGGCAAGGATCTTTTCATATATCACTTTTTCAAAGCAAAGGCCAGAGGATGCATCTGCCTAAATTGCTCTGCACAGGATTCAGCTCTCAAGCTGAAGGTTTTTCAGTGGCAGCTAATGGTTGTCATAGGGAGGAACAAAAAGGGCTCTTGGACATGCTTCTTTTTAAGCGTCCAGGGAACATTTCCTGGCTCTGGAAAGATTGCTTTCACAGAGCAATTTTAGCCATTATCAACTGAGAATAAAACCTACTTTGCGAAATTAAATTAGCCAGTCTTCCCTTCCAGATTCATTTTTCCTCCTTTAGTGTGAAGAAACCCATCTCTATTTAGTAGGCCATGTAACCTCTCCTACCTCATTGTTCAAATCATTTAGTAAAATAAAAAGGCTTTAAAAAAAGGAGGTTGCAAATATAAACACGAATGCAATTAAGATCTCAACTCCATTACATTAATATAACTACTTTGCATGGAGTTCATTATGATGCGCATCAGGGTTTTAATGTTTTCTCCAGCTTAGTGCTATCCTTAGTTAGGAGGAAACATTGAGCTATAGGAAACAATTGCCTGTTGGGTTGGAAAATAGTTTGAATAGGATTCCATTGTGATTAATTAAACTCACACACGATCAAGTAGAAAGAACCAAACAGTTGTTCTTCAAATTGACAGCATATTCAGTGAACAAAAAAAGATTTATAACACTAAATTTAAAATTTCCAAATATGATAATATATTATGGAAATTACTCATCCTTTTTCCTTGTTTTTTATGCCTTCTGTTAGAAATGTGGTGAGCTCTTAGTCTTGTTTTTTTTTTTTTTTTGATGTGAAAAGTAGAGGCAAAACAAGAACGAGGGAAGTAGAAGAAAAGAAGACTTAATGAGCAAGCACAGGCATGATGATATGGATAAAAGCCTTTATTTTCTCTCCATTACCCTCCAATTATTTCCCTCAAACATTTTATCAGACCATTCTTCTTTGCAGTCAGCTCCAAATGTGTGCTGCCTTCATGAGGAGGGGCTGTACATCTTTCTCCCTGGATAACAGACTTCCTCCATAGAAACCATTCTCTAAATTGCAAAGTTGCTCCCTTTCTTTTCAGTCCATGTGCTGGCCTAGTTCATGCCTCTACTCCCCTCAGCGGGTTCACCAGGAAATAACCATTGTCAGCCTTTAGAATAGGAGGCGATCCACATCAGTGGCATCAGAAACCTGTAACTAACATGTCAGAGAAGACAATAATGAGCTCTGCTTTGAAACAAAATTTTCCCAACCTGTCCTTCTCTCCCTTTCTGTTTGTGCCTTTGCCTTGCTGTTCTATCTCTTTATCCCCAAATCTTTCTTTGCATCTGTGTTTTCTTTTTTCTGGGTGGCTCTCCACCCCTCCAGAATTAGTGAATGCATTTCTTCTCCTGAATACCAATCACCAGAGCCTCCTTCTCCACTAGTGCTCTCTCTCTCTCTCTCTCTCTCTCTCTCTCTCTCTCTCTCTCTCTCTCTCTCTCTCTCTCTCTCTCTCTCTCTCTCTCTCTCTCTCTCTCTCTCTCTCTCCTCTTTCTCCTCCTCTTACCCCTCCTCTTGAATTTGGAGTCTCTGGGTTGCAATCAAAATCCTTGAAGTCAAATAAGGAGTGATGGAGCATGTCTCTGGAGAGTGTCTTATATTAACTGGCAAGACTCAGAAACTGCTATTAATGAATAAAGGCAGCTCTCCAGGGTCAACTAGTGTTACTAGGACAGCACTTTCAGATTCTGTCTGTCATTGAGAAACACTGGGCCTTGAGTGTTGATGGAGTGGCATGTTGAAGGTTATAGCAGGATCAGTGTGATGCATGAAACATTGTCTCTTTTGCTGTTGCTCTTTGCCCATGCTGACATGGTGTAGCTTGCCTTGAGCCTCGTGAACTGACCCAGGTGGTGATCAAGATGGGCTGAGGTGAAGGGAAATGATTTAAGTTTTCCTCATGTTTATGAGGCATCCATGAGAAATGTTTTTCTCCTATTTTAGCTGATCAAGAGCCTCATGGTCTAAGACAATAGTAATCATACCTGTTTGCTTAAGATGTGCTGGAGAAATAGAATTACCAAATCATTCTTTAGATCTAAAGCAATGAAACATGATGGAAACATCATTGATTTGACAACTTGACTTTTCCTTTCTGAGCTCTTGAGTAATGTCTGAAACGAATATACAACATGCACAGAGCGTCCAAGTGCTGTCTCCTGGTTTTGGATTCTCCCTCTGTCTCACAGAGCTTGTTTTATAGACTTTTCAAGACAGTGGGAATAATTGATTTCTAGAAATAATTTATAATATGAGACTGAAACCTGGATTTAAGGCTTTTCTACCTAACAAAAACAGAGACAAAAAAGTTAAAAATACTTTTGAAGTTAAGCTATTAGGAAATTTAGTAATACCAAAGAATTTACTCTTTTACCTGGTAAGCCTACCTGGTGGTAGGTTTTTTTTTCCAGTGGTTGGCCATCTGTAAAGTTAGAAAAATGAGAATTGTAAAACCTTGATTTGGTTCAATTTGATATGTATTTATTTATTCTATTTTATTTTTTGGGGTCCGGTCGTGGGGCCTGAACTCTGGGCTTGGGTGCTGTCCCTCAGCTCTTCAGCTCAAGGCTAGCACTCTACCACTTGAGCCACAGCGCCACTTCCGTTTTTTTTTCTGCTTATGTGGTGCTGAGGAATCGAACCCAGGGCCTCATGCATGCAAGGCAAGCACTCTACCACTGAGCCACCTTCCCAGCCCCTGAAATGTATTTATTAATGGTCATGTACCAGGTGTTGGTAAAGGGGTAGAACTGGAGGTAGGTAGGGTTCTTGCCCCTAAAAAGCTTAGAAAATTTTTGGTTTAGAATCTTAGAACCTCTGGATTTTATGAGGAAATTGATTTAAATAAATTTGACTTATTTTCCTTGGTGTTACAAATATCCAGATCCTCATCTTCTCCTTGGTATAAGAACTTTCTAAGCACCATGAACAACCTCCATTAGCATCCTTTCTTAGCTTAGATTATTAACTTCTTCTTGGTACAGTTCCATCTTATTGCTTATGAACTGTTTGCATGTACTTTTGTAAATGTGTCAAGGAGTATTTGTTGAATGAATAAATGAGTGAATGAGGCCTGAATTGTTCGCAAATTACTTTTTATCAAACTGTCTTTTGCCTTGGATTCTTTGAATTCTTCCAGGAAGGAAACCACCTGTCTTTCTCACCTTCTCAGACTTCTATAAGCAGTCCCAACATTTTACTTCTTGACAGACATACACAGAAGCAACTTCCTGTACTCTGCTATTTGGTCTATGATATGCAGTAGATGATGCCTCTTGACTTTGTGCTCTTTCTCTAGAGAAAGGTGCAATTACCCTAAGATGAGTTGCTGTGCAGACTGACTCCACCTTTCTTTGTTGGAGGTGAGTAAAGCTTGTGAATAGATCTTTTAAGGTAAGCACAGGGAGCAGTGTTAGGTAGGTAGGTACAAAGGGGAAGAGGTTTGTATGTGACATTTAAGATTGCAGAGTAGCCAGCCTGCTTATAGCATTGGTAATACATGCAGGAACCTTCTTGGGGTAAGAAATTTGTAAGCTGTGGAGTGCCCATGGTTCACATCTTTAATCCTAGCTGCTCAGGAGTCTGAGATCCAAGGATCACAGTTTTTTTAATCTTTAAAATTCTTTTTTTGAATTATTTACTTTATTGTTATTATAAAGGTGATATTATAAAGGTATTATATTATAAAATAAAGATATTATAAAATTTGGTTTTTCTTTAAGATCTCCAAACCTTCATTAAAACAAAAGTAAAGTAGCCAGGCCCTGGTGATGCACACCTGTAATCCTAGCTACCCAGGAAGCTGAGATCTGAAGATCATGGTTTCAAAGCCAGCCTGGGCAGGAAAGTCTGTGAGACTCTTATCTCCCATGAACCACCAGGAAACTGAAAGTGGCGCTGTGATTCAAGTGGTAGAGCACTCACCTTGGGCTGAAGAGCTGAGGGACAGCACCCAAGCCGAGAGTTCAAGCCCCACGACTGACAAAAAAGAAAAAAAGTAAAGTGATTTAAAGAAATTAAGAGGGCAAGGAAATAAGGATAGCAAAAGACATTCAGTAGTTGAGAAATTGGACCATGGGACTTGGTGGTCCTGGGAAAGGGAGAAGTCTGGTGCACAGGTGAGCTGCACCTTCCTCCAAGCTGCAACTCAGTAACCGGACAAAGCCACGTCTGCAGGGAGCATGACAAAGGCTCTCAAAAACCAGAACGTGGGTGTTGTGTTAGAGTTCCCTAGAGGCTCCCGTGCTGCAGGCTTGGTGGCCTCCCGACAGCTCATGGGACATGACTGGGTCCTGAGAGCTCGCATCTAACCAGTGGATTAGCTCCTGGTGGATTCACGAGAAGGAGGTGGTAGAAAGTACATCGTGGGGTTGTGACCCAGTGGGTCAAGGTCAAGGGTATCGAAGTCTGTTTGCTTCTCATCCCCTGTAGACACCTTCACACCCTCTGCCCTCTCCACCATGATGCTCTGTTCACTGCAAGCCAAGGATCACAGTTTAAACCAAGCCTGGCAAGAAAGTCTGTGAGACTCTTAATTAACCACCAAAAAGCCAGAAGTAGAAGTGTGACTCAAGTGATAGAGTGCCAGTCTTGAGCAAAAACAGCCAAGCAAGAGCACGAGGCCCTGAATTCAAGCCCTAGTAGTGGCACAAAGCAAAGCAAAGCAAATATTAGTAAGAATGCTTTCATTATTAAAAGAAACCATTCTAGAACAGGACAGATACCTGACTCTATGAACCTAACTATGTTTTACTTTCTCATATTCTAATTAGCCCTTTCTACCTTGGGAAACCCTCTTTGACGGCCAAAGGCTGGGTTGTTGTATCCTTTCCCAGAACTGGAGTACAGTTTGCTAACATTTTTGCTGGTGCCTAGCACACAGCAGAATCTGTGTTAGGGAGACCAGAGGACCTTGAGTGCAGGGGCTTTCTCCTTCACTGTTTGGTGCCTTGAACAGAGACACCACAGGCATTTGGTAAGGAACCATTGAATAACAGGAGTCGGCAGCATGCTCACAGCACCAGCAGTCCACTTAAGAAACATATTGCGGTATTCAAATGTTCCCAGATAACTTGTGTAATGAGGGAGTGTTGACTTTGTAGAGTTCCCCTCCCCCTAATTTCTATGCAGACTTCATGAATGAGCATAGTACCTTTTCCTAGTCTAAGATTTATTCTGGCTTGTAGAAAAGACACATCTTCACGAAGTCTCATTTAAATGCAAACAACCCTGGAAGAAGTGACCTTCCCTTCTGTTCAAGTAAAATTTGACAACAATTAATCTGGAGAAATTCAGGGTGAAGGATTTTTTTTTGGTACCAGGAAAGAGCATATGAAAGGGTAAATAAGTTAGTATTTGAAAAGTACAACACCGTATAAGGGATTATTAAGTGGAAGGAAAAATTACTATTGCTGTTATTAGTATTAGTAGACCCTAAAACATCAAACATACTGAAATGCTTCTTGAAATTCTGATATTTTAAAGAAAAAAAAGTGTATATACTTTGGAAGTCTCCAAAATAAAACGCGGAAGTACTCTTGGCTTGAGGTTTACTCTATTTAACACCTTTCAATAGGGCAACATCTGGATGTTATCATGGCTTGGTAAGATGAGATGCCGAAATGACAAATTCTGGAAATGCTATGCATTAGGCACTCTTGTCTTTGCCTGTAATTGCCTTAAAGATATAAAAGAGCCTGATTGTAATAACTCCCCTAGTGCCACTATTCTTCATTTCTATTCCACAGGAGAAGATAGCAGGAAGTGGTATCACTCTAAGAGTATAAGGAGAGAGGGAGCTAATCCTTAAACACATGTGCCCTGCATCTTAAGTAAGTACTGCACAACCCTGTGAAAGGATTACTGGTAATCATATATATATATATATATATATATATATATGTATATATACGTATATATATATATATATATATATATATATATATATATATATTCCTTAACCTATTAACTGGAATAATTGTTGCATTAAGATAAGAACCCCTTAAGTATTCCAGGCTAGATGGCCCTAGGTCAGAAAATATTCATTATTTATTTCCTAAAGTCCTGTTCTCAAGTGATAGGGATGGAAATTTTGCAGACCAGGTCTCCCCTTGTCAAGCAAGTGAAATGGTTGTTTCATTTTTAATCTGGATCCTTTGCCCTGACAGATAATCTGAAGAGTGCTGTTAAGGTGTTGAGTTGGGCTCCTGGTGATGTCTGTGGGAAAGGTAGTAAGATATGGCAGCTCAAGACTCTGTCCATTGCTACATGGCTGCAGGCCCTTTGAAGTGAGAAATGGAACCAACCATTTCTGGGAAGATTTAAGCAAGGAGAAAGTTTATCTCAAACATACCTTGAATTCTTTCAGTGCATGCCCTTTCATTTCAGGGAATGAGTCAAAGGCCTTTGTATTGAGATAGAATGATGAAAGAATTGAACACTATTGCAGCTGAGTTGGTTTTGCCCTTGTGTACCATGAAGCTTTGTGGCCAGTAAAATGAGTACTTCTTTGTGGGGGCCCCAAAGGTCTAGCTGAATATGAGCTATGTAGGAAAGAGGACGTAGGGGACGTAGGGGAAGGTACAGAACTGGAGGGAGAAAGGGTGAAAAGTATAGCTGGAGCTCACCGGACACTGATGAAAGTGAACAATACAACTCGTGGGTGGAGATGGAAGGGAGGGACTGGGAGAGAGTAAGGGAAGGGAAGTCACTGTATGCAAGGAAATGTACTCATTACCTGACTCATGTAATTATGATCCCTCTGTACATCACCTTTATAATAACAAAAAGTAAATAATAATTTCAAATAATAGAATAAAAATTTGCAAAACACATAAAAAAGAAAAGAGAAAGTCAGAATTATCTGAGTCATCTATGATATCATGTGGCTAAATATTATGACTGCCCAACACAAAAACACATCTGAGGATCATCTGATCTGAAGGATTGTCAAGGTGTAGGCTATAGTTCTCAACTAGATTTTGTTTTGGACTCAAAGGTGTTTTACACTGAATGCTCCTTAAAATCAGGTGTCATTGCTGATTTTTTCATGCATGAGTTGGCATGACTTGTTACATATTTAGAAAGGATATAAGAAATAAAAAAGTTTTGCTGACATTCATTAAAATCTTTAAACAAATCAACTTAATCTTGGAACTGTACTATTTTTCTTTTAGTTTAGAACAAAGAGGAGTAAACAATGCTTGATAAGAAATGTACTCATTATCTTGCCCATGTAATTATAACTCCTCTGTATGGTATTCTCACAATAAAAAATAAATAAATATTAAAAAAAAAGAAATGAAAAAGCCAGGATTTTTTTTTCAGGAAACACACTATAATAGTCATCTGAACAGAGAAAATTGAATACTACATAAAATATATGAACAAATTAAAGGGTATTGCTTCCTAAGATGTATGGAGGAACTTTCAAGAAAGTAGGAGGACAAAGGAGGAGGCAACAATGCTCAATACGAAATATACTCATGTAACTGTAACCCGTCTGTGCAGCATTTTTACAATAAAATAATGTGCAAAAAAAAGAAAGGAGGAGGAAGACATAGAGAACAGTCACTTTCCACAAGGCTGAAGAAATAAACAAAGTCAGAGGAAGTCCATTTGTTCCATGCTAAGGCTGTGTGGTTCAGTGTGTGTCAGTTGCTAAGATAATGTAGGCTGGTCTTGGAGCAGGAAGCCACCTGATAGCTCAACAGTAACTCTCACTGGTTGCAGTAACTTCACCACTAACAGAAGGTCCAGTGACACAAACCTACCTACATGATTCTTCCAACAAGTTTTTTCTTGTGGGAAAAATAGACTTGAAATTAGGAAGAGAAGACTCTTCCTTGTGTTGCTTTCCCTTTCGTGCCCTAACACTGTGGCCTAATGGATATTTATTGAGTTCAGCTCCACTATCAAGAGGGTAGAGATAGGGCTCAGAAAGAGTAAATCTGTAACTTGTATAGTTAGTGACATGAAGGTTATTGGAGAGAGAAAGAGGCTGAAGCAGCTGGTAAAGACACAAGGAGAAAAATGTGCTGCTGACCATGGTTCTGAAATGTGGCTGAGCATGGGGATAAAGGAAATGGGATTAGAGTGGTCCACGGGAGTAGAATAGATAAGCACTCTGACTGAAGAGAGCAAAAGGAATGAAACAGGGATTTGAGAGAGGTTGGTGTCTCTATAGCTAATAGCTAACAGCTTTGAAGCTGGGCACCAGTGGCTCATGCCTATGCCCTTAATCACAGCTACTCAGGAGGTTGAGATCTGAGTCTTAGTTTGAAGCCAGGCTGGACAGCAAAATCTGTTTGACTCTTGATGACCGAAAAGGCCAGGAGCCATGGCTCAAGTAGTAGAAGAGTGTTAGCCTTGAGAAAAAAAACTCTCAGGGACAGTGCCCAGATTATGGGTTCAAGCCCTAGGACTGGAGTGTGCATGTGTGTGTGTGTGTGTGTGTGTGTGTGTGTGTGTGTGTGTGTGTGTGTGTGTGTGTGTGTGCGCGCGCGCACACACACATGCACCACACCAAACCACAAATAACAAAAAAAGAAGATAATACTGTTTTAAAAGATGGTGTCAATTTTTGGTACCTGTGAAATAGCCTGACAAACTTCAAAATTGTCTTGAAAAAAACACACAACAGATTCAAAGGGATGTGGTGGACCTATCAATTTCTACGACTTTTAAAAACCTCCAAATACAAAGAAAAATAACAAAAAAAAAGGCAATTTTAAGGGCAATTTGAACCAAGCTTTCTTTCAGAAACCAGTTTTGCTGACATTCATTAAAATCTTTAAACAAATCAACTTAATCTTGGAGCTGTACTATTTTTCTTTTAATTTAGATTAAGGCCCACACTAATGGGTAGTTATACTTTTTTCATGTATTTTTCTGTTTCTTTGTACAGGAAGCAACTTTTTGCTAAGTATGTAATTGTCAAATGAATTGAGTTTCTATTGTCAGAAGACTAGGAACTGTGATATTTTACATATGATAGCATTTTTATTGAAGGTCAAAGATTGGCTGGACATTTAGAAATGCAAAAGACAGACCTATCAAGGCAAACAACAAAAACATTATTTTCTCCAGTACTTATTTACTTATTTCTTAGTTGTATTAGAGTTTCACCATGGTGACAAATACTTGTCAAAACAGCTGAAATGGAGAAAGGATTTATTGTGGTTGAAGATTACAGAAGTTTCAATCCATAGTTCTTGGCTCCAGAGCCTGTGCTCCCCAAAATGAAGTAAAACATGGCAGCTGGAGCATGAGGCCACTCATTTCATGGTGTACTGGAAGCAGAGATTGTGTGTGTGTGTGTGTGTGTGAGAGAGAGAGAAAAAGAGAGAGAGAGAGAGAGAGAGAGAGAGAGAGAGAGAGAGAGAGAGAGAGAGAGAGAGAGAGAGAGAGAGAGAGAGAGAGAGACGGAGGGGGAGGGGGAGGGGTCAGGCCCAGGACAAAATACAGCCCCCAAGGATATCCTCCCAGTTACCTACCTCCTGTAGCTAGATCCACCTCCTATCACTTCCCAAAAATGCCCCAAACAACACCACCAGCTGACTACCAAGCCTTTAAAAGTGAGCTGGTGAGGGGTATTTCATAATCAAGATATGACAAGATATTTTATGTCTAATTTTTTTTCTATATGTAAGCCTTGCATCTTCCTTTGTACTAATATCTTAACAGATATAAGAAAGAAATTGAGTTATTTATTTTTCAGTTCAACAACCGTTTATTGACCAAAGTCTCATTTACATTTGTTGTATAAGTCCTTATTAAGTGTCACCATTATACTTAATAGTTATGAGCCAACAGCAGCCCATGATCCTTGGAACCAATATGGAAAATGCACAGCTGTCCTCAAAGAACTCATGATGTGAATGATGAAAAATGTAGAAAGAACACATCCCAATAAAACTCGATTAAGAATCTGTTCAGATTCTTCCACTTTGACTGACTCTCTTAACTGAGGAGACAGGAAGTACCACCCATTTTTCCCACCAAAGTTTGTGAACTTATTGGGTATGAGTCCATGTGCGGGCTAATCAGAACCTCAGTAGTATTTATGGCAAAAATCAAATAAATACTCACATATTATATGGAATTATACCACAGAGGGTATCAGAATAGTCTAAAACTATAAATTTGACAAGAATGTTGTGAAGAATAACAAGTTAATCTTTCACATAATGCTTTGAAGAAAAGAAGTGCCAGTGTAAGTGCTAATTATTATTATTTGCCCTGCAACCTTTTTCTTTTCCCTTTATTGTTAGATCTATAAAAAAACCAACCTGCTTAGCTTTAGTGGAAATTATTGTTTAGATGAACATTTTTCCAATTTTAAGTATATTTGTCTATTAACATTTTCTTTTCATATTAGTTTAAAACAGTGATATATGGTAAGAAAACATTCTCACCGTTCATTATGTATGCTACATACATTTTAAATTTTTTTCTTTTATTTTAAATAAGTGATTTATAACATATATAAATATTTACATTTTCTTTTTTGTTGTATATATATATTATTGTAACGATACTGTACAGAGGGGTTGCAGTTACATGGTAAGGTCATGATTATATTTCCTATTGAGCATTGTTACCTCCTCCTTTGTTTTTCCTCTGCCATCCCTTCCCTCCTCACCTCCTCAACTCCTCCCTCCTCCCCCAAAATTGTAAAGTTCATTTTCAACATAGTTTCTTGTACATCTAATTGTTAACCTGTATCCTTATTTCAGCATTTTGTTATTTCCATTCCCCTCCCCAAATTAGAAAAATGTATAAAAAAGATGCAAGGCACTGGAATCAAATATAGTGAAAACAGAGGTTATATCATGGATGAAGAACATACAAAAGAAACAAAAAATAATATCATACATTACAAATCATTAAAAACAACAGCAAGAAAGATAAAACCTCTTGTGTCCCTATCTTGGGGTTCATTTCACTTAGCATCATCTTATATGGTCATATGTACATAACTTTTGACCTTTTCTGCTAGTCGTAGACATATACTAGTTATTGCAAATAAGGGAAACCATAGGACCTATGTTTCTTTGGGCCTGGCTTACTTCACTTACTATAATTTTTTCCAAGTCTTTCCATTTCCTAACAAATGGGGTGGTGTCATTCTTTCTGATGGAGGCATAGAATTCCTTTTGGAAAGCAGTATGGAGGTTCCTCAAAAGACTACACATAGAACTTCCCTATGACCCAGCAATCTCACTTTGGGACATTTACCCAAACACACAAAGAAGGCCATTCTAAAGCTACCAGCACAAACATAGTTGTTTATCACAGCATAATTTACCATAGCTAAGATATGGAACCAACCCAGATGCCCCTCAGTAGATGAATAGATCAAGAAAATGTGGTATATACATTTTCAATATGTTTGTCTTGTTCATTTTATTAAATGTTTCTTTATGGTTTTAATTTGTAGTCTTCCAGATAGCAAGAAATTCACCTTAAGCACATACACATAGATGTATATTTTTGATCAAAGCTAGTGATTTACCACTTTGAGCTCCACTTCTGGTTTTCTGGTAGTTAACTGGAGATAAGAGTCTCAAGGACTTTCTTGTCCAGGGCTGGCTTCAAACTGTGATCCTTTGAGTTCAGCTTCCCGAGAAGCTAGGTGTGAACCACCAGTATTCAGTCCTTCAGTGATTCTAAGATATTCTTGACTTTTCTCCTTTTAAAGTTTGGATATATCCAGAACCAAGTTTATATTAATCATGAGTCAGGAATCTATTCCACCACCACTACTACTTCTACCACCACTACTGCCTTCTGTACATTATGTTCAGTTCTGAACTTTTGCTTCAAGCATTGAGCAAGTTATATAACAACCTCAGAACACTTCTTGATCCTAGATGAGAACTTTCTACCTATCTTCCAGATTCTTTAAAAAAATTTTTTTGTCTGTCTTGGGACTTGAATTGAGGGACTGGGCACTGTTGCTGAGCTCTCATGTTCAAGGGTAGCGCTCTACCCCTTGAGTCACAGCTCCACTTCTGGTGGTTAACTGGAAATAAGTCTCATTGACTTTGTTGCTTGGGCTGGCTTTGAACTAGGATCCTAAGATCTCAACCTCCTGAGTAGCTATGATTATAAGCATGAGCCACCGATGCCCAACTCTGTCATATTCTTCATTCTTACAGGAAGCAAGGATACAAAGTGAGGCGTCAGGCACCTATGCCCCTCTTCTCTCAGACGATTTAAGATGCTTAGATAAACATAGTCACTAAAATAAAATGTTGATATATGTGTTATGGAAAAATCACTTCTTTCATGGTTCCCTTTCATGCCTCCCTTGAGGGTAGAGCTATGTGTCACTTATCTATTTAGTGTCGTACCTAGTGAAGCAATGTATATTTTGTTACTCTGTAGGTAGGTTGGCTACCTTTGGGGGAAGCAAATTGTACATTTAGAAGCCTAGCTGGGATTATAAACTAGCAAGATTAAAAAAGAATCAGAACTAGGTGACTAAGGAGATTCGAATTTTAAAGTGACCACAGGGAAGAGTGTAGAAATTTCTTTTCTCAAGATGCTATTATCCCAAATATTTTGGTACTCCTCATTTGGAATTGCTTTCAGAAGTACTTGCACAAACCATTTTAAGAGCTAGTGTCATTACTTCATGTCACATTTTATATGCAGAAAAGAGTATAAGAGACCCAAAGTGGGAAATAGGCCCAGGAGAGCTCTCTGTGTAGGTGTGCATAAGGCTCAGAGACTCAATGAGTGAGAAACCCATAGCAATAATATGAAGCAATCACCCTAATGTTGTGCACACCCACGCAAACTTGAGAAACATTGAAAGCTTATGGAACACTTTCTACTTAGAATTTTTGCTTTATTTTATTGCTTGTTTAAAAAAAAGAACCATGTTTAAAGACATTCACTGAAGAAGAAAAGGAAACAAATGGAGAGAATAAACAGAAACACACACTCACACCTCTTTTTTTTTTTTTTCTGGTAGCCTAATTAAAGCAAAACAACAGCAACAACAACACAAAACCAAACAAGTCAGCCCTGGACTCAGTTGTTTTCTTCCTCCTTTCTTCCATACACAGTAATAGCCAGAAATTTTTTGCTTGCTTTTTGTTTTTTTTCTAATCAACCTGATTTATTGCCAAGGAAAAGGAGGGTTATCAGATACTGGACAGTTAGAACATATATTCAAGCTTATATGTCTTTCTCTAGCTCATACATTTACTTAAGGCTTGTATTATTTTGCTAAGGGCTCTGCAACCAAGTACCACAAACCAGGTGGTTTAACCACCAGAAATTTATTGTCTCATAATTATGGAGACTAGAAGTTCAAGATCAATTCCATCAGTTCTGTCTGAGAGTTGAAAGGCTTCTTTGTGTCTCTCCTTAGCTTTTGGTTTATTGGCAGTCTATGGTATTCTTTGGCTTCCAGACACATCACCTTGATCTCTGCCTTGATTTTCATTGTGATGTTTGCTCTGTGTGTTTGTCTTTTTCTTCTTCTATTAGGAGTATTGGATTAATGCCCACTCTAATGATTTCACTTGAATTTACTACCGCTGTAAAACACTATCTCTAAATGATGTCACATTTGGAGCTCCTGGGAATTAGGACTTCAACATACAAGCTTTGGATGTCACAAGTCAACCTATAAAGAAGCCTCAAGGGGAACTGTGGGAAACAGAAGTCCAACATCTTGGTCTACTCTAGCATCTATGGACAGGAAGTCGATCCTCTCATAAAATGTTACACTAATAAATGGTCTAAAAATCTTTATCATATCCATCTCAGGCAGATTTCTATCACATCTATTTCTATCACATCTTATTTGTATCTATAGTATGACACCATTTTCTACAGTTCTTTATTCCTCATCAAATAATAGACTGCTTGAAAGCAGTAATTAATTCATCTTTGTTTCTACTTCTTAACCTGACACAATATCTTGTATATTATATATCTATATATCTAATAATTACCATTGAGTCTAAGCATGCCTATCCAGATTTTATAGTTACAGAGTTCAAAAAAGTACATAAACTCATTTTGTTAAAAAAAAATATATCTATTTTTGGTAGCCCAGGGGTTTGAACTCAGGACCATGTGCTTGCCAGAGTGGCACTTTGCCACTTGAGCCATACCTTCAGACCCAAACTCATTCTTAATTACCATATTGGTCATGGTAAGTCAGGCTGAGATGCAACCACAACTTGCAGTGATTTAATACAAGAAGGTTTACTTCCTGCTCAAAACTTCTGCAGGTCTAGAAGTTCCCCAAGGTTGTCATCCTTCATGTTAGAGCCAAACATCCCAGGTACTGTCTCTCAGGATTAAGCATCAAGGTTTTGAATGGCAGAAAAAGAGATCAGAAGAAGCCTGCACATATCTTCAATGTCCCAGCTAACAGGTGTCATGTGTTATTCTATCCCCAGCCTGTTGCTATATAACTTGTCAATAGCCCTAGTCAATTGCAATGAGATTAAGAAACAATATCTTTTGTGTGTCAGGATGGGTCAAAGAAATGTAGATCCCTAGTAGTGTCTATCTTGAGCAGTTTTTTAATTGTAAAAATGTACCTTCTATAGCATTGGTATTTTTAAATTTCCTTTCTATATACTCTAGGTGCTCAGATCTAGGCAAAAAGATGCACCACTGACTACATCTCTGTAGTCAGTTTCTGTTATTCTGGGCCAGAATAACACAGGAGTGACCAAATACATATGAAATATGCAGATCCAGGGGTAAATGTCATAAAGAAAATAGCACAGGATAATATGGTGGAGAATAATATCTCTGTGATCTCATTGAAATTATGTTCCATAGTCTCTACTACAAATGTCATGCTTACTTTCATTTTACATATAATGCAAACTGTAGCATTCTTCTTATACAATATTAACTGGAAGGCTCAATTAAACTGAATCTTCAAAAGACTGGAGTTTAGAACCTGCTACCACATGTTTTAGGTTTAAAGTCAGCTATGAGAAAACTCACACAGAATATTTATAAAAGAAATATAATTTTTAAATTGAAAAAGGGAAAAACAAAAATGTGTCATTTCCATGATCTGTTTCTTATCACAAATCACCCCAAAATGTAGACATTAAATGCCAATTGCAGTCCTATGATTTTGATTATGATCCTGGGATCTGAGCAGGGTGTGGTGAAGGAGAATTTATTTGTGCTCCATATCTTGTCCGCTGGACTATCTAAGATGTCTTTTTTGACCGATGACTAAATTGGATGGCTCTCTGAGCAACTTTGTTTCCATGAGTCCTCCTAGTGGCTAGCTTGGGCTTCTACACTGAATAACTGCTGGGGTTCAAGACAGAGCTTACCAAAAGGGTAAACCCAAATGCATAAACTGCTTATGAAACCTTTACTTGCATCACACGTGGTATCACTACAGAGAACAAAGCCAGTCACATGGTCAGGACACACCAGGGCATGATAGGAGGCATAGTTCACTGGAAGCTGCCAAAATACCTGTTCATGACTGTAGGCTTGTAACAATTTCCATTACTTCCACTGTAGACAATATATTCCACTCTTGCTGAGACCCTCCCAAAGCTTTATTTCATGAGAGCATTAAACTCAGGCTTGAAATATAGAATCTAATTATCTAAATCAGGACTAGGTAAAGATGAAGCTCCTTAGGTGTGGCTGCTTTCAATCCAAATACCTGTGATATGTGAAGTTATATTTACCCTTCTTGGCCATTACTGCCACCATACAGTGAGGGAATAAAGGAAGAGACACTATAATAGTCTCTCATCCAAAAGGGAAAATGGCAAAATGCTAGTCTTTTGAAAACAGGAAATCTATAGGAACATATTTTCCTCTTCAGCTGGACAGAATTCTGATATCTGAAAGTGTTTCTCCATAGCTCAGGATCACAGTTGAGTCACTTTTCCAGTCTTAGTCCTGTTCATAATAGGTTGAAAACCCAGGCAGTTCTTTTCTTTTTGAAATGTCTCTGTCTCTTTTAGTCTCATCTAGCAATACTTGTACAGTACAATTTTCTTTAAAACTTTGTGAATTTCTTATAAAGCTTATTAGAGGTTCACTTCATTAGACAAAAGTCAGACTTTCAAAGCTCTATAAGATTGACCCTCTTAAATTTTCTCTTCGAGTCAGCGTGCTGTGGAAAATGCCCTTAATATTTTTAGGCCTTTCTTTTCACCAACCTCCCATCTAAGAGCGTTGATGAGGCAAGCCCTGAGGATTCACAGAAGCTCTTTGTTTATCCAAGAGTTATAATGCAGTGCCCTAATTCTTTCTGATGTCTCAAAAATCATGTCTTTAATTTGATTTTCACTTTGAGGCCCTGTTTTACTGGTGTCACCCTGGAATTGATGTTCTCCCTCAGGCAATTTCTTAGTTCAAGATTATTTCCCCCAAAAACACTAGGGATAAAGAATCGTTTTAGTTTTGACACTCCCCACCCCACCAAAGTGCTTTGCATTTTCTTTACATTCTATAGAAAAAAAAAAAGTTGAGTTTACTCCTGTAACTTACCTTAAGCAACTAGGAGATGTTAGGTGCTACCTTCAACATTCTGCATGTCTATCTCCATAGCTAACAAGTTAATTAGGCATCTTTTCTATTTTCCAAGTTATTGTGGGTGATGATTTTAATCATTAGGCTGCCCATATATAACTTCATTTTTTATTTCACCAGATTCTAGAAGCAATTTCCTCACTGCTCTTGTCAGTACCATTAAGAATCGTCTTGAGGTTGATCAGCTCTCTTCTCTCTGTCCAATTCCAAATTCTATGTGTTTTACTTGTTGTAGCTCCTGCTATAATACTTAGGGTATCTGTTCCTAACTTTCTCATCACCTTGCAGAACAATTTTGCTGTTTTGCCAGCACATAACTTAGGTTACATTTCCTCTAGTTTCCAACAAGTGTTTAACTTACCTTCTATTGTCCTCTAATACCAAAACTCAGAAATCTTTGTCCAGTTATATCCTTAGAGTAATAAACACACATTTAATTTAATCCCTTGTAGACCAGCATTTATAGCACTGCACTGCATAGTCTTACTTGCAGTTATTAAATTCCTTAGCTCTCAAAGTATCAGTTATCATACCACATATTTAGTTATTCCTTCCCTCTCCCTTCTTCCCTTTCTTCCCTCCCTTCCTCCTCCTTTTTTCCTTTCCTTTCCTTTCCTTTCCTTTCCTTTCCTTTCCTTTCCTTTCCTTTCCTTTCCTTTCCTTTCCTTTCCTTTTCTTTCCTTTCCTTTCCTTTCCTTTTCTCTTCCTTTTCCTTTCCTTTCTTTTCCTTTCCCTCCCTCCCTCTCTTCTTCCCTTCTTCCCATTCTCCCTTCCTTCATTCCTGGCTCTTGCTATGTAGCCCAGGCTGGCTCCTATTTGTGATCCCTTCTCTTAGCTTCCCCAGGCCTAAGATTATACTATGCCCAGCTAAACAATAGCTTCTTAATGTATAAAAAGACATTATTTGCTGGATACTGGTGGCTCTCACCTGTAATCCTAGTGACTCAGTAGGCTGAGATCTGAGGATTGTGTTTCCAAACCATCCCAGCAGGAAAGTCCATGAGATGCTTATCACAGGAAAAAAAAAAAAAAAAAAACCAGAAGTAAAGATGTGACTTAAATGATACCCATTCTAGCCTGGAGCAAAAGGAGCTCAGGGACAGTACCTAGGCCCATAGTTTAGCCTTCATAATGACAAGCTATGTTGTCCTGGCTATAAAGGAGATATACGTATGCACAATTTCTTGAGGCAGTTTTCTCAAATCAAAACAAAAATATGTTCCTAAAGGCAAGGGCAGGTCCAGTTGGCTTTCTGATTTACTTTGCTTTGAGCTCTCTTTGATGGTCAGGAAAAGTTATTTTTTGTTAATGCTTTTTTGAGAACATGATAAAACCCAGAAACACTGCGAGATCTTTTGCTTTTGTTCTGCTGTTACCCAGAAAGTGTTCTTTTTCCTTCTTTCTTTAAATAGAAATAAAAATAGAACAGAAAAGCATTCCCTTTCTTTGGGGGTAGTTAGGTTTAAAACAGCTTAAAACTACCATCTAAACAGGTATGACAAAACTACTGCTTTTTTTTAGGGAGGGAAGGTATAATCCTATTATCATTGTGAGGTTATCAGCACCACTTGAAATTCCAATTAGAGTAGCTAATCACCATGGGCTCCTCTGGTACTTAGCTGGCAAACAGCAAAGTCTAATTAATACTTTGGAGTGGTGGGTAAGTGACATTTATTTTACTCCTGTAGACACATTTTCTAAGTAAAATTCTGATTTGGGGCTTGTTTCACTGAAAATGGACAATTTATAAAACAGGAATAACAACAACAAAAATATTTCTATATGAAATTAACAAAATAACATCCTTAGTGATTTATCCAATTTGAAAGGTCTGAGAGGTCCCAGGGAGAAAAGTAGGCTCTTGGCTGGGCAGTTAAAGGTAGATTTCTCATCCATTGACTGTTTAAAATTAAATCTATAAAATGGGAAAAGGCAATATACATTTATACTGAGATTTGCACTGAGAAAGATTTGTCACCATTTGACTCTCTAACAATGATTTATTTGGTTAGAAACAAGATAAAATAATATTAATAACCTGCCTCTGAGGTTTTTAATGCAAATGACTTATAGTCAAAGGCCTGCCAAGTTCATTATAACAACCGGGGTGATTTCCAGCTCCCCCTACCGCCCCCCCCAAAATAGCTTTCCTCTAGCTAGTAGGCATTCCAATTGTAAACTGGGGCTTGGTGAAGAGGCAGCCTCTTTATACTATGCAAATGTCTTCTCTTAGCATGTCCTCACTCCTCCAAGCCCCATCCAATCCTGCCCTAGTGAGGTACTGGCGTTGATTGGTTGAAGTCAGTGCCCAGTGGGAGGGTAAGGCTTGACCATTGGCCCAGTGTTTTCTTATAGCCTGATGTTGGCCAGTTACCTATGCACCCCTTAGAGAAAGAAGCAGGCAAGTTCTTAACTTCCTATGACTTCTAAAGAATTCATTTTGATGGTGGATCAATACCATCTTCTTAATATAAGGGAGACAGGTGCCACAAGACTGATCTTAATGGGAAGGGTGAGGATCTAATCTACTTCAAGACTGCTTCCCGTAGGCCTGGGTGGGTTCCAGCACTTGGGACCCAGAGTAACCTGTTCATAAATGAACAGTGGCTTTGTTCTTCCCCCTTGGGGAAATAAAGTCTATATTTGCAGAAAGTACCAGAGTTTCTAAACCAGAAAAGGCTGCAGAGAAGAATAATGAGTCTCAAAGAGTTGTAAATTTCTTTTGTTTTTTTTTGAGCTGAAAGCCTTTGACTTAGTGCTGGTCTGGGGAAAGGGAAGGCTTATTTTAAGAGTAGAATTCTGTGTTTAATTTTTGGGAATATGAAAGAGCTGCATGTTTACTTGGGAAGGGATTTGAAACCTTTTGTAGGCTTTTTGAGTTTTGCAGATAAAGGCGATCGGAAAGGCTGTTCTTAGGCAAAGTAGTTCTGCAAGCCACTCTCGCAGGAATCAAGAGCCTCTCCCTCAATGTGTGAGCATTATTCTGTATAATTATGGATTTTTTCACTTCCAAAAATATTTTTTTCTGGAAGCAGCTATTTCAAAGACTTTCAATTTTGTGTGTCATTATCAAATAATCTTTTTTGTACTGGGGTGTTTATTATTGGATTGCAACAACGATAAAACTCTAGGGGTTTTGTCTCCTTTGGTATGCTAATTAGCCTGTTTCCTTTTGATCTTTTTCTTACTGAAAAGAGTGAAAAGCTATCTCAGTAGGGAATCTCAGTGCTGAACATTCATCTCCTCATCTCCATAACCTGAGGATCAGAGGAAGAGGACAATTTCAGCAATGAATGAGAGCTTCTAGGGGCTTTCGTTAGAGCTTGCTGTTGCCCAATAATCCCACTGGCACCCCAAGTTGGGCAATTTTAGGAAGATGCAAAGGTGGAGGGGAGGCACAAATATTTCCTATGACAGAGTGAGCACAGTTGTTTTTATTTCTTCTCTGAGCAGAGCATTCAATCCATGCAAATCTATGTCATTTTTGCCTAATTTTTAACTTTTAGATTTCTTTATCCTACTCATGTTTTTAGTGACAATGACTGAATACTTAGCTTGAAGAAAATGGCCTGAATAGTGGGGGGAAAATAGGCTGCTGACAAAAATCTGTTAAACTATGAAGCTTTGATAAGACACAGCAAGCATATATGTGGAATAATGGGAAATTACCCTGGGGTTTATGGGTTGCATGTGTTTGCATGTTAGATGATGTTTGAAAATGAGTGGAAGAAAATATGTTTGCTCTTTAGCTTGATTGTTCTTTGGTCTACTGGAGTTGGATATTCATCCTTGTGTGTTTTTAAAATTCGGATCTAAGGATTATGGACAAAGGCTAGAGAGCTGGGTATGAAATTTCATTACTATCATCACTTACCATCACTGAAGATGCACGAAGATGTATGGTGGGAACCAAGTGAAAGACCCCCGACTTCGGGTGTCCCCCAAATCAGGACCTCCCTGCCCCAAGCACCAGTCAGATGACACCAGATGCAAAAGCAAGAGGGTTTTATTTGGGCATGCCCAGGTTCCCAGGTGCACGTGACCTCGAGATCCGCAAGGTTCGGGTCAGTGGCTGGGAACCTCGAGCAGTCCCGGGGATGGTCCTTTTATGGGACCCCTCTGTCCGTTACAGTAGAGCCCGCGCTTTTTCAGCCAGTAAATTTAAAGTGTTACAACCTGGTCTGCACGCAGGCAGCCAATCCTTTTAAAAACAAATCATATGTTTTGGCCAATCACTGTTCAAGGGGGTCCCTCGGTGTACTTGCCGAGTTGTGTGTCTCCGGCCCTTGGTATGAGGAAGTGACCTTTGTCTGAGTCAGCGTTTGCTCACACCAGGGGGCTGGCTGCGGGGTGGGATTAGTTAGTAGGGTGTGGACTTATTGATTAAATGGTGAGGTTAGTTATCAAAGGGGGAGTGTGGGGGTAATATAATTTTCTTAGCAAAGCATGTTACAGAAGCCAGAAATAGCTTGGTTAGATACAAAACTCTGTTCCCCTACAAAGAGGCTCAGGGCCTGGTTGGTTGGGGAGGGGGTCTTTCACAAGCAAGATGACATTTAAATACTGTACACATAAGAACTATGCCAGTCAATAAAAGTACACACACACACACACACACACACACATATACACGTGCATGCACATGTGTGCAAGCATGGTTGAAACCGTACAGAATAATTGTTTTTGCAAGTATAAAGCAATTTCGTATAGTTTAATCTATTATTATTTACTGTTTGGAAGGTGTGATCAAGGTAGCCAAATTTTATTTTAAAAGGTCATTTATATATCCAAAGAGTATTGACTTCTGTTTTGTTTTTGTGGCAGTACAGAGGTTTGAACTCAGGGCCTCATGGTCTTGTTCAACTTCCTTGCTCAGGGCTGGTGCTTTAACCACTTGAGCCACAGCTCCATTTCTGACTTCTTGCTAGTTAATTGGAGACAAGAGTCTTGGGGAATTTTCTCTCCAGGCTTTGAACTGTAATCCTCAGATCTCAGCCTCCTGAATAGCTAGGATTATAGGAGTTAGTGTCTGGCTAAAGTTACCAAAAAGCCATCCTAATAGGAGTTTTATTAAAAAAAAATGCTTCATGGCTTACAGCATAAGTAGACTAGTCTTGAATCAAAGTCTTTTCATGTTTCTCAATGTATAGAAATCATTCCTTTGAAGATGGTTTGAGTTTTGGAAATAAGGGAAAGTCATCAATATTACTTCTTGTCAATAAAAATAATTAAACTAAATAGAATTATTTTGAATGTTCTTTTAAGTAAATAAAACTGAAGTTTGAATAATGCAGTGATTTCTTTGGGTGTCATGTCTACTACCAGAGACACACAATTTTCCATTTAGAAGATCCTAGAGGGAGATCAGTTGGTTCATCAATCTTTCAACTTTATTGAATAGAACCTTCTCCTGATGGGGATTAATAATGCAGTCTTAGGCACCTTGCCGTAAAGATTCTGATTTACTAGATTGAAGAAGAGACCTAAAAATCTACATCTTTAATAAACCTGTCAGATGATTCAGATGCAGGAAATCGTCAGTTGTGCTTAGAATGGCCACTTTTGTCTAAGCAGATCCTGAAATTCAGTGACTACTGAAGTTATTCTGCTACATAGAAATTTACTCAGAGCAAAATCCAGGCTCCAAACTTCCAGGAGGGCCTCAGAAAGAGACTTCTTGAATGTGAATCAAAGATTAATTGATACCTACTGGCTGAATGATACATGATAAAGATTAAAACTTTATTTGGAAGTCCAGATATCAAAGCTTACAGTGTCCTGTCAAACAACAATTGTTAATAAACACCAGCTTCTTTACTTTTATCCAAAGATTTCTATTAGGGCTCTTTGTGGTTATTTTATTTCCAATCCTTTCACCCTTTATAATAAGAATCTTTTCTTGATGTTCTTGATTCCTAATACTTGTTTCTTGATAATGCCATCAGACTAGAAAGTTATTGTTGAAAGGTAGTGCTCAGTATAATAAATCTCTGGAATTCTCCCCAAGAGGAACAGCGGGTCTCTTCACATTTTGTCTTTATGCCCAATTAACCCCTAACTACAACTTTACTGCATTGCTCTTCTTGAAAACAACAATTCTCAACTGTGAAACTGAAGTATGTAGAGGTGGAAGGAACAAGCCTAGAAATTCCCTCTTTAAGCATAATGAGTAGAGGTATGGAGCAAGATGTGGTGAGTGTAGCCCAGCACAGCTGGTAGCATCTCTTCAGACCTGCCTCGGAATCCAGAGGCATTAATTATGGTAGCAGAGGGAGAAAACAACATGAGACATCCATGCAAGGTGCCAGTGAGGCACTTGGATCTCATCCCCATCTGTTCCGGTCACCCTTGTACCCTCCCATTTGTGAACAAATGGATAGGCATCAGGAGACCAAATGCTGCCTGTGCTACCTGATGCTGTTAATTACTGCACCTCTTTAGAGCCAATTATCACCACAAAAGCAAAAATCTCTTCCTGTTGCTTTCCAAATGGACGCCCTTTTGTCTGGGGGGGTGGAGTCAACTTGAGCACTGTGGCTCAGTTCATGCTAAGAAAACTCTTCTAGAGCAGTTTTCAAAGATTAATTTGTTTTCTGCAAATTTTTTAAATTGATTTGCATATGCTATAATGACTAGAAAATCAACAAACATGGATTAGATGGGGTAACATTATGGATAGATTTACATGTCTTTTCATCTGTGTACTGTATAAATAAATAAATAAATAAATATATATATATAATACATATACATAACACATATACTCACATACACAATAGGTACAGAGTGGATATAGCTACTTTTACAAACCAATACGATTTTTTGTTTTGTTTTGTTCTGTACTGAGGTTTGAATTCAGAGTAAAGACAAACTTTCTTTTAATCTTTTCTCTCAAGGCTAGTGCTCAACCAACTGAGCCACACCTTCATTCTCGCTTTTTGCTGACTGATTAGAGATAAAAGTTTTAAGCCTGGCTGGCCGTTGGTGGCTATATATCTCCAATTAACCACCAGAAAACTGGAAGTCGTGCTGCAGCTCAAAGTGGTAGAATGCTAGCCTTGAGCAAAAGAGCTCAGGGACAGTGCCCAGGCTCTGAGTTCAAGCTCTGTCATCTACCAAAAAATAAAAATAAAAATAAGTCTCATGGACTTTTCTGCTTAGGCCAACTTCAAACCATGATCTTCAGTTTTAGCCTCCTGAATAGGTTAGGATTACAGGCATGAGCCACCAGTGCCCAGTTTAATTTAGTTTTAGTCACTGGATTATGTCTCTAATTATTCTTTTTTAATCTCAACTCAGTTTAAAAATATATGAACTCTGTAAAACCTCCATGTAACCATTACACATACTTTTCTTCAGCTTTTTGTTGAGGATCCACTTCAGAACTTCATTTATTTAGCACAAATGATTAGACAAAAACCTTTGCGTTAACCCTAATCTTTAGTAAAAATGAAATGATGCTTACATAAGACTAATGAGGTGTAAACTTGAAATAATTTTCTGATTTTCTGGTCAAAACATTTCAATGCAAGAGAAAGATAGAAAATGAATTATACATATTTTCAGCCGCTTTGATTAGTGTCATTGTACAAGTACTTGTCTCTTCCTCCTTTGTTCACCAGTACAAGCTGAGTCATTTCTCTTCTGTGTCACTACTGGAAGAAAGAAAGGTAATTTGCATGGGAAGTAAGTAGATAGATGATTTTTGTCTCTTCTCCACATGGAGGAAGCTTCTGCAGTGAAGTCAAGCACCTGGCGGAAACAGGATGCTGAAAAATGCGTATTTTCACTGTAGGTACATTTGGGAAAGGCTGCATTTTCTCTGGACTGCTTCTAATTTCTCTTGTGTTTCTCTAGAGGAGTGTACCATATGTCCCAGCAAATGTGCACATATGCACTCACCGCGAATACGGTTAATGTGAGCTGGAGAGTTTGTCCTGCCCACCCAAAGTTATTCATTCTGTAGCTATGATGCTAACCTTGGTCACAGAATGGTAGGCAAGGCACAAGGATCCTGCCCTTGTCATTTCAGGCTAAGGTGAATGGAGATGATGAGAAAAATCAGGAAAAAGGTTCACTCATTCACTCATGTTAGAGTGAAGCAACTGTAAGTTGCTTTAAGGCCAATAAGAACTTTTTAATAGTCCTAATTTTGTGGATGTATTTATTATGCTTCTTTGAGATTTAATAGTTTTATTATGATTTCCTGCAGTGTCACAAATTATTTTTTGCAGTGTTATTTATAGGAGGTGGTGGTAGTAGTATGTGTTAATATCAAGTAGGACTTGGGTCACTGCTGGAGAGCTATCATAAAATTCAACTGATAAATGAATTGAAAACTTACTAGAAACCACCTTTTTCATCCTGTGGGCTCCAGGTAATAACCATTTTGGCAATTATCTTATGATCTTTCTTCACTGAGTTACTTCAAGCTTGTTGGGAAAAGAGAGAGGGAGAATGAGAAAAAAGGGAGAGTGAGAATAAAAGCAGGTGAGGGAGCGAGCGAGTGAGAGAGTATGTATAAGGATACATGGGTGAACATGTGTGTGAACATCTGTCTGAATTCACGCACATGTGTGGGAGAATGTGAGTGTGTGTGCCTGCATGACACACATTAGATACACTATTGTGTGGGCCTCTTCATGCTCTATGGGGAGTTGAAGACTTTTGCAGAAAATTATTCAAATGACACAGCAATTGAGTAATTCTAGTAACCCAGTCCAGTCCTAAATGTGCTTTTGAAAAGGAATCCATTGAAAAGAAATAGATGTTTCTCAATACACTTTAGGTTTCTATCACACTATGAGGTGACATTTGGACAGTGTCCATAGCAGCCTGTGCAGCAATGCATACAGCCCTCATTTCTAATTGGTCCTCTTTTAAGTATAGTGTTAAGTGGCTGCTCATAAACAGGATTAAGCAATTTCTGAGTGGGAGGCCATTCCTCAGTTCCTTACTTCATGTCATTTGTGGGTGTATAACATTTCTGTCTAGAATATTATTATATAACTAACACCCTGGGATATTTCAGGATAAATATTTTCAGGTTTTTTTTTCTGATGTAAAAAACATATGTTCATTGTAAAAGCCTTTTGGAAAATGAACTTCAAAAGGTAGCTGATTCATTTTTATTTCTGGTTCTTATAAATTCTCTGAATTGACATTTCAGCTACTTCGGTTGTGACATCATAATTTCTGAATCAGTCGGATGTGTTCTTTTAATTTTAAGCATGACAAGTAGAGCTGTTAGTTGTCTAAGTTAACGTCTTGGGATTTTTTTTCCCTTCTTTTTCTTTTTTTTGTGTTGGCCCCTTCGACAGATTCAAAAGATACTTATTAAACAAATTTTCATGTCACTTATAATGACACACTCTGGGAAGAAAATAATATAATTCCTCACTGTTTGCCCAGCACAATGGGGAGAGATATTCTCTAAAAAAAGAAAATATTAAATAGAATAGAATAAAGGTCTAATGGAGCATAAGGAGGGAGTACAAGGAATTCTTTTTGGAATGCCAAGGGAATAAATGACATGTGAACTGAGGCTTGTTGGTATGGGTAACAATTTTTTGTATCACAGAGGGAGGAATAAGAAAACATTCCAGGAAAAGTCTAGATTTATCAGAGAAAACACAGCTGTTGATCTTTCCATCCACAGATCTAAGTAGTCAAAACTTAAGACCTATATATATTCTTTTCCCCTTTCTCATTCACTTTTCAAGGCTTGCCATTTTTTCCTCTTTCGTGGTCCTTTCCAAAGCTGGAAGTATATCTTTCACTCTCTATCAAAATATAAGACCCTCAGCCTGACATCAAGAAACTCTGTTCTGTCCTATTTACTGTACTGCCTTCCTTTGTTTAGGACAAATTGATTTCTTGGTTTAGATTTTTTTGGAGGAAAGAATAGAAGGTTGAAGGACAGAACAAGTCTTTTATTCTCCAGAGTTCCTGCAGACTCTATGAAATGACCCTGGATAGGACCAACTCTATTTTTCAGAGAAATGAGAAATAGTGTGTGCAACTCATAGTTCTAGCTGAGCTTATCTTAGATGGAGTTTTACTTTAAGAGGCTCACATCAAGTCAAGGCTAGTTTGAAATTGCTTTCCATCTATGTTTATTTTATTTTACTTCATATTTTTGAATTGTGAGACAGTGTGGTTTAAGTGCCATTTAGATAGCTCTAGATGGACAAACCAATAAAACCAGACTAGAATAACCAAAAACAAAACAATACAAAACCAAAAAAAAGGCACCTTGTCAGATACTGAGACAGACTTAGACCTTTTGTATATTGGAATGGAAGCCAAAAGTGTTCCATTGGTAAACAGCAAGTGAAGATTTATTGAAGTTAGTAATGGCCACATTAACAAGGGACCTGAGCAAATATTCTTCTGAAAACATTCACGACATTCTGCTCCATTTCATATTTGTTGGGACTATAAATCTGCAAAGGTCAGAAAATGGCTTCCTGTCAGGCTAGCATGAAATGTTTAAAGATGTCAGCTTGTAGCAGTCTTAGTAACAATGTTACACAGAAAACAAAGCTATACTATGATTTAATTCCTGTACATGAGGTTTTTGTTTTGTAGTAGGCTTACGTTGGGTACAAACATTGGGTTTATAACCCCTGAGATGATCTCTTCTTGTCTGAACACCTCTTTTTTTACTTTGCTTTGCATAAATGATAGTCTACTTTGTGTAAGAGATAATATCTTATGCGATACAAGAGAAGAAGGGCTTATGCTATATAAGATTGGGAAATTTGGTGTGGAGATCTTGGACTTACTAATAATATTTATTTGACATTTCTGGTCAATTATTGCAGAAATGAGAAGTATCAGACTTCACTTGGAAAGAGCCAATTGGTTTCCATGATCTGATTTCTCCTCTTCTTCAGATTTCTGCTTTGCTAGTATAAGAAGATTGTGTAGACAGTTCTAATTAGTTATACAAATATTCATCAAATGTGTATATGTGTGAGACTCTGTACTAGATATGCAGGAAGGAGGACAGAAATAGTGGGGAACACAGCATTATAGACCAAGATAAGCAAGAATTGATCTTAATCTACAAGGACCTTAAAGTTTTAAAGTGGGAGGGGGGGGGGAGGTCAATTTGTAAACAAGCAAGAATGAAATGAGTTTTACAATGAAAGCGTAAGTGCAGTACTCTGCATCCTAGAGAACAGAAAAAGCTTTTTTTAAAAAGCCAATTTCTCTTGAGCTGTAAAAGTCCTTACAAACTGGAACTCATTACTTCTAGCTTGATATATTCTCAGAACTGTGATATGAATAGATTCAACTCTACTTTACATGTATATTTCAAGATTGCCTCTGGTTTTGGATTTTTGTGACAATATGTTTTATCGACTTTATGATTCAAAAGACAGGTAGTATATAGTCAAATGGTTACAAAAAGCATGGTGTTTAGTTTAGGAAAACTAACTTTTCACAGATATCTTTTTCTGGATAGCTTTGTCTTACACGGTATCCTAAACATCAGAATATTTTTAACGAGTTGGGTAAGGAGTTGGGGTGTGAGGAAGGAAAATTCAGAGAGTCTTGCTGTGCAGCCCTGATTGGCTCGAAGCCTGAAATCTTCCTGCTTCAGTCTCCTGAGTGCTGGGGTTAAAAGCAGGGGCTACCATGCTTGATCTTGAACATTAATATTTTCAATGGTGGTTCAGGAAATTTGAGTCATTAACCCACTTTCTTGATTATAAGTTGCATTTTGCTAATTTTGACTTTTCTTAAATGAGCTGTAGATAATCATTTCAGGGATTATATGTGTATATAAGAAGTTCTTTCAGTGTGTTTTTCTGGGAAAAGAGTCCTTTTCTTCACTGATTCTCTAAAAATAATCAATGAGTCAAACAACTAAAACTATCATACAGTCTCCCTTTATGATTTTATCTATTCTCAGTATTTCAACAATATTAGTAAGCTTTCTGTCACTGTGACAAAATAACTGAGATAATCAGCCTGTAAGAAGGAAACATTTGGAGCTGGGAAGGTGGCTCAGTGGTAAAGCGCTTGCCTTGCATGCCTGAGGCCCTGGGTTCGATTCCTCAGCACCACATAAACAAAAAGAAAAAAGCCAGAAGTGGTGCTGTGGCTCAAGTGGTAGAGCGCTAGCCTTGAGCTGAAGAGCTGAGGGACAGTGCCCAGGCCCAGAGTTCAGGCCCCATGACTGGAACCGCTCCCCCCCCAAAGGAAACATTTCTTTTAGCTCATGTTTCAGAACTTGTAGTCCAGAATTGCTTGGCTGCATTGCTTTGAGGACAGTACATCATGACAGAGCAGAGATGCTCAATTCATGGTTGCTGGGAAGCAAAGATAGAGGAGGAGGAGAGGCAGGGAACCAATGTTCCTTCAAATGCATGCTTCCAGTGGCTCACCTTTCTTAAACAGTTTAAGCAATATTCTGCCCCTGGCTCTCAAAGTTTCCTGTCCATCTCTGATAATCTAGAAAGAATTTACTCCACCCTTAAGAGTCCCCAACGTCTTAACAGTTTCAGGACTGCTCAAAAAAGTCCAACATATCTTCTGAGACTCAAGGTAAACTCTCAAACTCTCAGCTCTGAGCTTCTGTAAGACAAAAAAAATGTTCTGTACTTCCATGATACAATCGCACAGAGTAAGCATTCTTATTCCAAGAGGAATGAATAAAGAAACAGAAAGAAAGGATCAGATCAAAACATAGCATGGCAAACATTAAATCCTAGAGCTCTGTATCTGATATCCAGGTCACATACTAGCATCCTATTGTGAGCTCCTAAGACTTAGGCTGCCCCACTACTATGGCCTACACTCTTTATGGTCACTCTCTTGAACTGGCTTTCCTTGCTGCCTGAGGTTTGTCTCAACAGAGGTTCCATGTTCCTGACATCTTTAACTTCCTGTGATCTTCACTGCTGTTTTGGACTTAGCCCCTTAGCTTCACACTTCACCCATTTAGCTATCACTTGTAAAGATTCTGATTCACCTAAACACTATCTGGCCTCCCAAGCTTTCCTGTGAAATCTTAGTGGAAGCCTTAGTAATTTCCTTATCTCCTTACTCTTGCATTCTGCATTTGTGAAAAACCACCATGATGTAGACAAGCAACAGTCTAGCAATGGCTTGAAAAGTCCCTGGGCATGCTTTCAACATAAATTCAGTGGCTTTTGAGTATCTTGTTAGCTGAAAACAGAAAAAGGATTTATAAGGAGACAATTTTACAGGTTTCCCGAAGACAAGAAGGAACCCTTAGGAGGTTCTTTTCTCAAAGCAAGATTTTAAAATAAGCTCATACTTCTTAAATCCTTGAGTCTGCCATAGGTGGTGTCTGGCCAAGTCTTGAGATTTCTTTAAGGCACCTTTACTATCAAGCTACTGCAAAGTACTGAGCTTCTTTGCTTTGTGCTTATCTCTGTCATCATTTTGCTCTGTCAAACTGCAGGTCTTCTAAATCTTCTGCTTTGCTTTTGGTCCCATCTCTCAAGGTAAATCTGGCTAACAGCATCCATATTCTGTCTGAATGCTGTGTGACTTAAAATTTCCACCACTAGACAAACTAGTATGTCTGCCTTTAAATTCAGCCTCACTCATTGTCTCAGGTCATTGGCAAAATGTAGACAGGTTGCTGCCAGAGTATAACACAACTGTCCTTTTGTCTGATTTCCAATTGGGTTCTTATTTCTATCTGAAACATTATGAACTCAACCTCTTTATTCCAGATGGTCATCTAGCTCCTGTGAGATTTACCTCATTAGCTCTGATTACAACATTCTAAGATTTCTTTAGCTTCCAAACTCTTTCCAAAAACAACCTCCAAATGCTTCTGAATCATATGATCAAATACAAATCACGCCTATGACCTTTCTTTTCTATACCAATTATCTGTGATCGGCCTGCAGTTGCTCTAAGGAAGGAAAGAAGGGGCCTGGAGTTGTAATATCTACTTCAGACATGTTCCAATGACCTTTGGTCAGCTAATCATCTTTACCTTTACCTCTTAAAAGTTCTACCACCTTTTAGAAAATAGAGAAGGAGGAATTATTTAGGGCATATGAAGGACAGAAATTAAAGAGACAAAATAATAAAGAAAATACTAAACAAGGAAATGACACTGTGGCTGAAGTGGTAGAGTGTTTGCCTTGAGCTGAAGAGCTGAGGGTCAGTGCCTAGGCTAAGAATTCAAGCTCCAGGACCAAAAAACAAACAACTCCCCCCAAAACTCAAATAAACAAAAAACTCCCCAAAACCAAACAAATGAAAGTGAAGAGAACTCAGCTGGAAATTGTAAACTAGCAAAAAAAAAAAACAAAAACATTTTACTACCTTCCACCAGCGTCACATGAGGGACTAACACTTTTTAATACATGGCTTTTGGAAACATTTAAGATCTAAGCCATAACAAATACCATCTAAATGTTGGTAACTTTCAAATCTACATTGCTAGCCTACATTCCTTAGAGTTGCATTCTTATATCCAAATGCTTGCTCACTATTTTTTGAGTCTTTGCACAAACAGCAAAAACCTCCTCATTCCATTATTGCATTCATTGGCTTTCTTTATAAATCTTGCTTGCACATTTCCCACCATCCCTGGTGTCACTAACGTCTATTTAATTACCCAAAATGAAAAAAAACTGAGAATTGTTTGGTTGATTTTTATTCATCTTTTCAGACAATGCAAATAGCACTTGTTTTAGGAAGTTACTCTCTTCTATTCAGTGTGTGATTTTATTTTATTTTTTCCACTTAAGTTGTCTGGGTGAAGAGAGACAGAGTTGTTGTTTTAAATTTTATTGCAAAGGTGATGTACAAAGGGGTGACAGTTACATAAGTTAGGTAATGAGTACATTTCTTTTTGATCAGTGTCACCCCTCCACAGAAACAGTGGGACAAAGGGTAAACCAATTCAGCAGTGATACTCACTGGACACTCTGTTGGAGGATGAGGGAGGACTAAGTTACTCTTAAGCACTCAAGTCAAGGTGGTTGTTCTCAGAGAACCCTGTATATATGCATATTTCCATAACTGCACAGCTATATGCTAGTGACCTATTTTTGTTTTGCTTTGTTTTTGGTTCTCTGATTAATGCATACAATTCTTGAGAGATGATACCATCTCTTACTTAGCATTGTAATTCAGCACTGAGCCAAAGGTCAACACTCAGTAAGAGCTGAGGAGGTTAAATACACACACACAGAGAAAAGGTAGAGAAGAGAGAGAAAGAGAGGAGTCTTCTATGAATATGCACTGCATATACATACTTTCCTGGAGTTTAGGCATAGTGATAGTGGCTTGACATATTCTACAGAGCGACGAAAGCTTTGTCCAATATAATCTACCAACATTAATTTATTTTAGAAGTTAGACCTTACTGCTGATTCTATGTCATTCAATAGGAAGAGGATGCCAACTGTGTAGTAATAGCCTATTTTCAGTGCTCTCTCCACAATTGGAAATCTGCCTTTTCAGAGGAAAAGAAAGTTCTTTTAAGTTAAACATTTAAGTTTAAAAAATAATATTTTAGAAGCAAGTAATTAGTAATTCACAGCATCTTACTGCAATTTGTGTTGGAAACAAATATAAAATTCCTGAGTGCTAGTAGAAGCACAAAGACAAATGTAGCAATATCTTGCCCATTATTTTAAAGATTAGGAGCACTTTAAAATAGGGATTAGTTGAAAAGAGAATATGCCTCCTGGTCCTTCACTCGTTGCGATAGTCTGGGTATTTGCCACTTCTAAAAATCCATATTGAAATCAAATCCCCTGCTAATAGTATTTGAAGTTGAAACCTTTTGGAGGTTAATAGGGTTAGATGAGGCCATAGCTGGGACTCTTAGATTTCATTAGTGATTTCATAAGATGAAGAACAGAGATAAAGTTAAAGGGCTTGTGGGATATGATATTTCTCAACACCTTGGAACCCTGCAAATAATACATTTAGGCAAGAAGAAGCTTTCTAGATGTAGTCACCTATTTTTTGAGCTTCACAGCCTTCAGAACCATGGGAGAGAAACAAACTTATTTTTAATACCCTAGCCAGTCTGTGGTATTTACTTGCAACCACATAAAATAGAGTAAAATATCACAAATATCTCCTTTTTAGGCTATTGCAGTTAGAATTTCTGTGTAGAATTTTGTATCTCTTCATATCCTCCAGGGCAAGGGTAAGGGAGCACTTTCTCCTACTCTGTGCCATCTAGGGAGGATTGAGGAGGAAGTGGGGTATTTGTCAGGACCAAAGCCACATCTCACCTGGGGTGAAATGTAGAAACCCGTCTGATGCTAGGGGAGCAGATACAGTACAGAGAGAGTCTAGGGAGAGGGAATAACTTGTGTCCTCTGGAATCTGGTGCTAGAGGTTGAGTCTTATCTTTGTTTTGGGAGACATTAAAAGGTACAGAGATACCTTTGAATATAAACATGTAGAAGAAAGTTATGGTGAGAGTGTCTATATATCTAGGTTTTGGAAAGACAGAATTGCCAGTTCTCTCATGGGTTAAAAAGACCATAGTGTAAAGTTTAAAGACAACTTGAAAGAAGTGTGACTAAGATATCTGCTGTCAGTACTTGGCGGCCCCAATAAAGAGTCTGCCTAAGGTACAGCAATGAGACAATGAGCAAGGTGTGTCATCTTAATAGTGCTCAAGATTTTCGCTCTGTCTCTCTGACTCTCTCTGTCCATCACTCTCTCTCTCCATCATTCTCTTTCCTTCTTCCTGGTTATATGTGTATGAAGTGCCTTTCCCCCCTCTCTAATCCTATCCTTATCCCTACCCCTATTTTATTTGTTGAGAGGCTACAAAAGGTTAGTAATGGACCTAGATAAGGAAATAAGAAGACCTGCAGAAAGATGGAGAAATTAAAGCTCCTATCTTAATCCATTTGTGCTGTTATAATAAATACTTGAGACAAAGTACTTTTAAATAATACAAATTAAGCTGGGCACTGGTAGCTGACCCTGTGATTCTAGCTACTCAGGAGGCTGACATCTGAGATCGTGGTTCAAAGCTAACCATGCAGGAAAGTCTGTTAGACTCATATCTCTAATTAACTGTTAGAAAACTAGAAGTGGTGCTGTGGCTCAAAGTGGCAGAGAACCTGGTTTGAGCAAAAAAATCTCAGGGACAATGCCCAGGCCCTGAGTTCAAGCCCCACAGCTGAAATCAGAACAAAAAGGAGATAGAATATGGGAGAAGAAGAAAATGTACAGCAGGAATATAGATTTAGACCCATATAAATTAATTATGAAAAGATAACTTCAATTAGAATACATAGAATTTCAAACTAGACTTAAAAATAGCTAGGAATGTAGATAAGAGGTAGAGCACTTGCCTAGCATATATAAAAATCTGAGTTTGATTCTTACTAACACCAAAACAAGAAAACAGTTGCAGAAAAGTTGAGAGTAAGAGGATAATCCTAGTTAACATTAACCAAAGAAAGTTACTATTCGAAGTTAGTAACAGGTCAAGAACTATGAAGATTATTAAAGGGATATTTCACAGTGATAAATTGATTAATTAGGCAGGAAGTAACACTGACAGATATACACAGTAATAATTAGAAGTTAAAAATTACACAGTAAAAAACTGATAGAAAAAGTGACAAAGACAAATCTACCCTATTTTATGTAAATATATTATGCCTTTAAAAAAAACCAAATGACAGAATAAGTAGATAGAATGATGTAGAAGAATGGGAAATGTTTCACATATTTGACCCAAGTATGTAAGTCTACAACCAATAGTGACAAACTCCCAAACATTAAATTAATACAGGGCATATTTTCTGCTCAAAGTGGAATTAAGGTAAAATTCAATTGTAAAATGACAAATGAAAAAGAATTCCAAGTGTTTGGGAAAGTAAGCAATTTAACTTAAGCCAAACTATGGGTCAATGAAGAAATCACATTAGAAATGAGAACTTACCTAGAATTTAGGAGAATAAATGTCACTGTGCTGAAATGATAATGACGGAAGCTAGCCCTACACAGCTAGCCCTAGAAATAGAATCAATTCTTTCTTTTTGTATTCTCCTTTTGTGCAAGTTTAAAGAAATTTTGTATCTGTCGCAGAAATGTCAAGGTAGGTTTGTGTGTGTGTGTTTGTTTTGAAGTTTGGTGTATTAATCTTGTGGATAAAATGGTTAACTTAGAGTGGATTTCTGAGGACAGTAGTGATAATATTAGAAACATGCAACGTGATTCTCAGGTGTAAAAGTGGATATTTCTATCACCTAAATGATCTGACAAATGATTTTCTCACTCATGTAGATGCTGTTTTCTGTGGATAAAATCTGGCAGAGGCTTCAGAGTGCATACAAAGTTTTTATACCAGTACTTAACAATAAGTACTGTTGCCTATGAAGGAAAGAGGTAGACAAAATGAGGTAAACTCGATGTTTGTATTTTCCAAATAAGGTCAAAGATGGTCCTGTCATTAGAATATATATATTTTTTGCCAATCCGGAGGCTTGAACTCAGGGCCTAACCACTGTCCCTGAGCTTCTTTTTGCTCAAAGCTAGCATTCTACCCCTTGAGCCACAGCATCACTTCCAGCTGTTTCTGTTTCTGTGGTACTGAGGAATCAAACCCAGGGCTTCATGCATGCTAGGCAAACCCTCCTACCCCTAAGCCACAGTCCCAGCCCACTAGAATAACTTTTTTTTTAATGTGAAAACTTTTCAAAAGATGATTTCTTCCTAGAGAATATCATATCATTAAAAGATAATAAAGTCAGTAAATAATGGAAGGGAGGGTGGTGCTCTTTGCTTTTCCTTAATGTCTCTGTGGAAGATCATGAGCCCCTACTAACAAAACTCATTAAAAGCTTGTCCTATTAGAGACTTCAAGAGGCTCAGGAGGTCAAAAGTTATTTTATGGCGTTGGTTATTGTGATCCAAGGGGCCACAGTTTTCCACTGTAGGTTATCACAAATTGTCATAGATTAATCACAAGAGTTAGGGAGGTAAGAAGCTCAATTATTCATTTCATAGCCCCATAGTTTTCACCTTCAAGACAGACTGCCAGCCTATCAGCTGCAGAACATGGCTGGTTTCTCTTGGCAATGTAAAAATCCTTCCTTGATGTTAGGATGAAGGGGCTGCATTTGTAATATGGTGCTCATAAAACAAACTTCATTCTTTCTCAAGTAATTGGCTTCCTGCTGACAGGGCTCTGATGGGATGTCTGACAAGAGTTGGGATTGCTGTGTTCGTCCTTTTCTTGTGTATCTCTATGTTCCGTTTCTGTTTCCTCTTGTTAGCACACACTTTACTTGGTAGAGTTGAATTGGGATTCTCAATGCTTTCTTGTACAGACTGATGAGTGATTTGTAATTGTATAGAGTTCTCAGGATTTTGAAACTGTAAAAAAAATAAAAAACAACTCATGGCTAGGCTAGGATACATGCACTTGGAAGGTCCTGGAGTTGTGAGTTGTTTCAAATGACTGAGTTTTTGGCCTTTTTCTGTTCTGATATTTTTGTTGTTGTTGTTCTGAAAATATCACTTGGAGTTTCTAAGGGGCAAAAGGCAGCTTGATATTCAGTGTCCTGCCCCGGAGCCCATTTTAGAGCACAATTTCATTCTCTGAGAGGACAGCTCAAATGTGCTGTAAGCGATTACTTTGGGGAAAAGACATCTGATAGTGCTGGAATGGAAGAGGTTCTGGGGCAAAGATTAATAGGTAAATAAATCAGAACAAAAGCATTTCTGTGGATGACTGTCATTTGAAAGCAATCCTGGACAGGCTGAAATTCCTTTGTATCAGAGCTTTCTCAGTGAGGTCAGGGCTGAGGATTTCCTGATGAGGAAATAGGAGGGAGAGAATTAAGAAATGTGTTTTTTGTATTTCTTCTTAGCCAGGCACTAGTGGCTCACGCCTGTAATCCTAGCTTCTCAGGAGATCTGAGGATCTGAGGATTATGGTCCAAAGCCAGCCTGGGCAGCAAAGTCCGTGAGACTCTTATCTCCAATAAACCACTAGAAAACCGGAAGTGGCATTGGGCTCCAGTGGTAGAGTGCTCGCCATGAGCTAAAGAGCACAGGGACAGCGCCCAAGCCCAGAGTTCAAGCCCCACGACCGACAAAACAAAAAAACAAAAAAACCTTCTTCCTCATCCCTACACATCTCTAAAGCAGAAGGTGGGATTACAGCTATAACACAAGCTCATCAAATGATAGCAAGATTAATACCAAGAACATTATAAATATTTTTGATATTCTGTTTATTGATTAGGAAAGTTTCTACTTAAAATATGTTTTTGGAAGGCAAATTTTCTTTCTTTCTGTGAGACAGGATTTCATTTTGTAACCTGAGCTGGCCTGGAACTGGGAGCCTTGTATCTCAGCCTCCTTGATGCTTGGATTCTAGGCATGTAGTTGCAACCTGGAATGCAGATATTAAAGATACAAAGTAGGCATCAGAATAGGAGACACACATCTGTGAAGGCAGGAGTGAATCATTTGAAACTTTGTAGGATACTTTATTAGGACAATATTAGACAAACAACAGAAAGGTCTGGATTCTGAGCTTAGTTCTCCTCCATCCTCATTCCATGACCGAATTAAAACAAATCAGCTATCTTCTGTGCATATTTGTCTGTATAGAACCTCAAAGGTCTAGGTAAGTGTTAAGGAATCCATGAGTTTCAAAGGATGCCTAGGGTAATTATTAGACTTGGATTACTATGTTGCAAGTAGCCAATATATAGGTGTAGGATTGATATTGTGTTTGCCAGTGCTCTATCATTGGAGACATGACATAAGCATGTGATAGTGCTGCACTTGTACATGTTTGGTGAATATCAATTACAACTACAAAAATAGAGCTATATATACACAATGGAATTATATTCCTCCATCAGAAAGAATGACATTGCCCCATTTGTTAGGAAATGGAAAAACTTGGAAAAAATTATATTAAGTGAAGTAAGCCAGGCCCAAAGAAACATAGGTCCCATGGTTTCCCTTATTTGTAATAACTAGTATATGTATGAGTCAAGCGGAAAAGGTCAGATAATGTGATGTCAGGAAAATGAACCCTTAGATGTGTATTTTAATGTTTTTTTTCTTTCATGCATGTGTTTCTAATGCATTTATAAGATTATCTCTTTGTTGCTTTGTATGTCCCTCCCCCACAGTATAACCCCTGCTTTCACTATATTTGATGTCAGTATAACTTGTGGAGGAGATAAGGAAAAACCAGTTGCTTAAGGATACAGGTGGACCTGTTGCAACAATGAAAAGTACAAGTTGTCATGTCCAAAATGAGCTTTACAACGTGGGTGCGGGGGGGTGGGGGGGGAAGGGGTGGGAAGGAGAAGGATTGGGATGGGGGGGAAGGGGGAGGCTGGGAAGGGATGTGAAGGGTAAACAAAGGAGGAGGCTGCAATGCTTGGTAAGAAATGTACGCATTATCCTGCCCATGTAATTGTAACTCCTCTGTACAGTATGTTCACAAATAAAATTAAATTAAATTAAAAAAAAAGAGGTGAAGATCAGAAAAAAAAAATAGAGCCCGGAATCATGTTGTCAAAGCAGATCAGAACTCAGAAATCATGACTCCATCATCTTGATTTTCCAGGTTGTAACATCCTTTCTCTCAGAAACAGCATATTGTGATACTGAAAAATTGTAGCCGGTTTTGGGAACACAAATGTACAGGGCTTAGGTACACAATGGGATGTCTCAATATAGGTGGCAAATTACTATATTAACAGCATCTACAAATCAGATTTCCCTGTTTCCATGCCCTGACTTTATTCCCTCCCACACTGACTCAGCTTGGCTCTGTGACTTGTTTGGTAATGGGACATTAGCAAATGTCACACAAGCAGAGTCTGAACAAATGCTTTGCTCCTAAGGCTTGCCTTGTCTCTTGTTACTTTTGGAACACAGCCACTGTGTGAAGAAACCTTCTGGCCTATTGGTGACACTTGGCACGGCTGAAAGCCTTCAGTTTCCACAAGACTGGCAAGTGAGGCTTAGATAAACAAGCTCCTTTTGAGCTGACAGATGACTATAGCAACAAAAGCTACCCCAAATGAGACACCACCCAGATGAGCTTAGTCCAGGTTTCTAAGCCACATAATCAGAGCAAACAAAATGGTTATTTTAGCTGTGAAATAATGGATTGTTTTGATAGGTGGACACTGATGCTCGATGGAACAAGAAAAGGGAGGTTGAAGATGTGGTAAGGGGGTTCTGAGAGTTTTCTTGATGGCAGCTAAGATAGCTGTAGTCTTGCCATTCTCCTGGAGGTTAAGGTCAGGTATTTAAGTCTCGACAAAAAGATTCCTTGTTTCCAAGATGGGATAAGGGACATCTTGAGAAATTTTGATAAAACCACCAAAAACCACACAGCTAGTTTTGATAAAACCACACAGCTAGTTTCTTACTCTCAGAGAAGCACCTGGGTAGGTTTTCTGTCTGCACTTGATTGCTGTCATAATTTTTCCTTTTAGAATGCAAAGGGTATAGCCAAGCTGACCTTTTCCTATTAATTCAGTAGATCACTGTTAAATGGAAATTGTATGAGACATGATGAGAATGAACAGAATTCTTGGGGAAAAGGCAAGAAGGTAAGATTTTAGGATGACCAAGAAACACTAACCTTTTCCATATATTCATATATATCACGGTACATCTTGCTTTCAGTACTACTTGGAGACAATTTAAAACACACACACACACACCATCTTATCATTGTCCTAAAGTTGCTGTTTTCCCTCTGGCAGCCACAAGTCAAAGAGTCATATTAAAGCAAAGCCCTGCAGACTTCTTTTTGTGTCATAAATGACACTAAAACTAGAAACAGTAAGAGGCAACTGTTTCAGGTATTGAACAACAAGGAGCACAATCCCCGAGGGAAGAGAAAAGCTCTGCCAGTGTACATGTACCAATCCACAGACTGCAGAATGGGAGCTGGGATGCCACAATCATGGTGGTCCGGATGGGCTCAAGAGGAGAAAGAAGTCTAAGACTACACCAGGGCCTTCACTAGATGGCAAGAGATGAGGAGAGCAAAGGGTTCCCATGAGTTCATGGGTGAAGACTGCGATGCAAACATGTAGGACAGGATTACACAGGGATTATCACTATGAGGTTGAGGTTAGAACAGAGACAGAGACCGAACATCATTGGAAGATGATGGAAGATGAGGAGAGTGTTAAGAACATTATTAATATCTCCAGCATTCATCGGAGGCTCCAAAAATGTCATCCCTTAAATGTAATCCCTTAGAAGAAAGGATTTTGACTTGTTTGACTTACTCTAGACTCACCTTGATAAGGGTTAAAAAAAAACCCACAGAAAGTCAGAGGAATGAGAAATAACACTAGAGTTCTATGGCTTCAAATTCAGAACAACAAGTTCAAATTTGCTAGGCAGTAATTAAATTATAGGTAGTACTTGTAATTAACTTTAATGGAAAAAAACCAGTATTTTAACAAATCAAGACAAGAAATATGTTAAGGAAGTTAATAGATACATCATAGCCAAATGGAGTGATCTTATGAATACAAAGCTAGTTTTTAAGCCTATCATAGTTTACCATGTTGACAAAATGAAAATGAAAAAAGTCATAAGATAGCTTCAGTGGACCCACAAAAAATTAATGAAATTAAACTGCATATGAAATCTCCCATCAAATTAGAAAGAAGAGGAGCTTTCTAAGACCAATAAACAATTTATTTGGTGTATCAATAGGAAATATCAGTTGATTTTGAAATGCCAAGTACTTTGTCCTAAAACTGGGACATGGAAAGGATGTCTATTCATACATCTTTTATTGAAAATTACACTGGAGGAGCTAACCAGTTAAGTAGAACAAGAAAGGGGAATAAAAGGAAAATAGGTTGAGAAGGAAGATGTAAAATTATCTCTATTTATAAATAACATAGCTATGTACATAGAAAAGACTAATAAGTCTATGAAGTAGGCACTAGTGGCTCACACTTGTAATTCTAGCTACTTAGGAGGCTGAGAGCTGAGGATCACAATTTGAAACTAGCCTGGCCAGAAAAGTCTGTGAGACTTTTACCTCCAATTAACCACCAACAAGCCAGAAGTAGAGCTGTAGCTCAAGCAGTAGAGTGGTAGCCATGAGCAAAAAAACTCAGAAACAGTGCCCAGGCCCTGAGTTTAAGCTTTAGGAACAGCAGAGAGAGAGAGAGAAAGAGAGAGAGAGAGAGAGAGAGAGAGAGAGAGAGAGAGAGAGAGAGAGAGAGAGAGAGAGAGAGAGAGAGGAGAGAGAGAGAGAGAGAGAGAGAGAGAGAGAGAGAGAGAGAGAGAGAGAGAGAGAGGAGAGAGAGAGAGAGAGGAGAGGGAGAGAGAGAGAGGGAGAGAGAGAGAGGGAGAGAGAGAGAGAGAGAGAGAGAATAGGTCTATAAAGTACAAAGAAACAAAGAAATGACTAGGATTATAATATAAATTTAGTAATGTCTAAGGTTACTTTTGTTAAAATATATAATAGATATAATACACATATAATTATATTATGTATATTATAACATATATAATATGCATATTTTATATTATATAATTAATAGGCATTATGTATTATAATATAATAGATACAATATGTAAAATATTATACATTATATATATATATATATATGTGTATGTATTTCCAGGCCAAGAACAGTGGTTTGTATCTGTACTTCCAGGTATTTGGGAGGCAAAGATTGGAGGATAACTACTGAAGGAAAACCCAGGCAAAAATTAGTGGACTCCATCTAAACAGTTTGGTATGGATGATTATTATACCTGTAATTCTAGCTATGTGAAAAATGTGGTTAATAGGGTCATGATCCAAGACTGGCCCAGGAAATAATGCAAAACACTATCTGAAAAAATAAAGCCGAAGGGCTAGAAGTGTGGCTGAAGTATTTGCCTAGCAAATGTAAGGTTCTAAGTTATAAAACCATAATACAGTACCTCTCCCCATATGTGTATATTTCTGCATATTAGCAATAAATAATTATAAGTAAAAATAAAAAGATATGGACTGGGAAGTTGGCTCAGTGGTAGAGTGCTTGCCTTGCATGCCTGAGGCCCTGGGTACGATTCCTCAGCACCATATAAGCAAAAAGAAAAAAAAAGCCAGAAGTGGCACTGTGGCTCAAGTGGTAGAGTGCTAGCCTTGAGCTGAAGAGTTGAGGGACAGCATTCAGGCCCAGAGTTCAGGCCCCACAACCAGACCAAAAAAAAAAAAAAAAAAAAAAAAAGATAACATACTGCTAAAAATAAAGTTCTTTAAAATAAATATAGAAGTCAGTGTTAAAATCAATAAACACCCCTGGGAGAAAATTTTAAAATTTTAAATAAATGGAGAAATAAATCATGTTTATAGGTTGCCTGTCACAATATTGCCAATATGTTCATTTTCTTGAAATTATGATATAGTCTCAGGCAATGCCAATCCAATCTCAGAGTCAATTTTATGGAAATTGAGAGCTAGAAATTGACTTCAATGCTAGAGAACTTACATATCACGTACAAGTTCCTGAGTTCAAGTCCCAGTATCATCAAAATAATAATAATAATAATAATAATAATAATAATAATAATAAGACAAAGAAAGAAAGAAAGAAAAAAGAAATGAGAAATTAAGAGACTGATTCTATCATTTACACAGGAATTAAACAAACCAAAACCAAAACAAACCATATAAGCAAAACCCTAGACTAGTCAAAATAATTTACAAACATAGTTGGAGGTCCATAGTATCTCGTTTCAAAATTTAAGATAGCCTCTACAATAATCAACACAATATGGAATTAACAAAATGGTGGGTATATATTCAGTGAAACAAACCAGACTTACTCATACATGATCAGATCATGTTGACAAAGGCAACAAACTAATTCAATAGGAAAGGGATAATTTTTCAATAAATGAAAGTAGAACAACTGGATATCCATATTAAAAAATAAATCTTGACACTTCCTTTATACCACACAGAAAAATTAATTTAAAATGGATCACAGACCTAAAGGTCAAAGCTACATCTTTCAGGTTTCTAGAAAATGCAGTGGAAAAAGAAATCCGTGTAATTTTAGGCACTAGGATAGGAAAAGGCACAAATTGTCAACTCAGAATATGATAATTTGAATTATATTAAAAGATAGCTTTAAACAGGAAAAGTCAGTCCATAGTCTGAGACATGCATTGCCAGACATACTGTGTAAATCTGAAAAACAAAAAATCAAAAACTGTGGTTTGAACATATAAGAACTCTTACAACTCCATAGCAATAATATTAAAACAAAACCTAGTGAAATGGAAATTCAATTTAACATTTTATTTTTACTTTAATTTTACTTTTTTGCAGTCATGGGGCTTGAACTCTATCCTTGAGCACAAAAGCTCAAGGCTAGTGTTCTTGACTCTCCCAACCCTTATTGTAGATTAGGGTTATTATGACAGAAGTTAAAATTAGGGTTTGGGTTTTGTTGTTGTTGTTGGTAATGGGGCCTGAACTCTGGTCCTGGACACTGTACTGCAGCTCTTCATCTCAAGGCGAGCCACTTGAGCCACAGCTCCCCTTCCAGTTTTCTGGTGGTTAATTGGACAGTAGTGTCTCAAGGACTTTCTTGCTTCGGCTGGCTCAGAACTGCAATTCTCAGATCTCATCCTTCTGAGTAGCTAGAATTACAGGCTTGAGCCACTAGTACCTTGCCTTGACTTAACATTTTATGTGAGAAAATATCCACTTTAGCAAGAATTAATAAGAAGTCAAAATAAGCTATTAAAGTTGGAAAAGATCTTGAACAACCATTGCACCAGAAAAATAATTACAAAATGTCCCCTAAGGATATGAACAAAATTTTGACATTATTATTCATCAATAAAAGGTAAAAACCACAATGACATAACACCTAATACCCAGTTGAAATTAAAAGAAAACAAAAACACAAAAAAATACAAAGACTCTAAACACCTAATGCACTTAAGGATGTGAAGCCATAGCAATCTTAGACCCTGCTGGTGTAAAGCAAGTGGCACATCACTATGAAAAGTGTTTTGATAATTATAAACTTAAACATACACATAGTGTTTGCCCAAGCAATAGCCCTTTATTCCCCCTTCAAGAATACATGTCCACAAAACACAGAGCCATTTTATTAATGAGAACCACAGTAAACAGCTAAAATGTCCACACCGGTGATGAATAAAGAATGGTATATTTGTATATTCTACTCTTCCCAGAGATACAAAAACAAAACAATAAACTATGAAACAAAAATGACATACATGAATCAATATGGGTGCATATCTATCTATCTATATAACTAGGTATCTATCATTGATCTATCTCTATCTGTGCATAGCTATATGTATATGTATATGTATATATATATATATATATATAGTGTTTGTGTGTGTGTGTGTGGTGTGTGTGTGTATGTGTGCGTGCGTGTACGTGCCAGTTTTAGAGCTTTTACTAAGGGACTGGTTGCTTTTCCAGCGCTTATGTTCTTGAAGCTAGCACTCAACCACTTGAGCTGAAGTTCTTTGGTGATTAATTGGAGATAACTGTCTCACAGACGTTACTGCCCAGGCTGGTTTTGAACTGTGATTCTCAGATCTCTGCTTCCTGTGTAGCTAGGCTCCAGGTCTGAAACATTGGCTCCTGGCATAGTCCTATTTTTTTAAATTTGAAAGTAGGTAAAACTAACATATGGTAATAAAATTCAGATCAGGCATTGTTTGGAGTAGGACTGATACTAAGAGGCCTGAAGGAGTTTAGGATGAAGTCATAGAGGGATGGTGATAGAATTATTCCACATTTGATGGAGGTGCGATTACACAGTTATCTATACACTTGCCAAAGCCCCCTGAGCCATTCACTTAAAAAATGTATGCATTGTGTTATATGTAAAAGTTGATCAAAAACTAACATCCTTTACTGATAAAATTATAAAACAACAGCCACAAAAATGAAGCCTCGAAGAATGCTGTACCAAATTCAAATGGTTCTTTTTATTGAAGGAAAAGAATTTATTACTCATCTCCAAGCAGTTATGGAGAATATAAAATATTGAATAGCAATATCATAAAATTTAAGGGGAGTTCAAGTTTCAATTCAAATACAACTATGATTAAACCTTTCACATTAACAAATTTAAACCTCACAAAAGCAGAAGAGAGAGAGAAAGAGAGAGAGGCAGTAACTGCCTCGTTTTTATATTAAGGAAAATGAGCCTGAGAAGTTAAAATAGTTTGCTTAGCATCATAGTAAAGCAGAAGCTGGGATTCAAACCCAGTTATGTCAGCACTAAATCCAGTGCTTTTTCTTCATTGTGCTACACCATTTCTCTCCTCATGAATCCCCTTTAAAATATCTTCAATAACCAAACCTTACAATGTTCTTTCCACTTCTAGGCTTTAAATTGCATTTCTTTTGATGTTATTAGATAGAAAAAGACTTTTTTTCGGTCAGCAGTCCTCCCCTCCCCCCAAATCTTCTCAATCTCTCGCTTTTAGGAGGTGCACGGATCTTTATCTTTCTTATAGGAGGTATAAAATCTTTGAACAGTCAAATTAAATTCAATCTCCTATTAGCATTTTCTCTCTCCAACGTGCACTGCAGATGAGAGCAGAAATTGGTGCAGTATTTTTGGAGAGTGATTTGACAATCTTCATTAAAACTCTTAAAAATTGGCATATCCATGGGCTGGACAACTCACCATCAGGAAATGTATCTCAAGGAAATTATGAGGTATGTGAATAAGGATCTCTATGCAAGAATATTCATCACAGCATTACTAATTATAACAGGATTGGAAATAAAGCTGGGGGCATCAGCAACTCATGTTTGTAATCCTAGCTACTCAGGAGGCTGAAATCTGGAGGATCACAGACATCTCCAATGAACCAGCAAAATGCTAGGCTGGGAGGGGGGACCAAGATGGCGACAGGGCAGTAGGGAGACGCCACAGCTTTCTCCAACCAAAAAGAGAGTTCGAGTTCCAATGCTTAATCTCCCCAAGAGACCGACAACAACAAAAAGACGAACACTCAGAGAAAAACCAGAGGCGGAAAATAACAAAAAAAGAAAGAGAGGAAAAGAAGAATTTCAGAACAGAGAAAAGCGAAGACCCCTCCCCCAACCTTTACTGGCTGCGCGGCAGTGCAGCAAGCCGCTGGCCAGCCGGCCCGGCGGGGGCTGCCGGAGCCCCAGAGACACAGGGGGCCGCTTGCAGATCACCAGGTACTGGTTTGCAGAACAGCGGATCGCCAGGAACAGAGAAACCTACCAGCCGGGAGTCTCCACAAGGATCCCACCCCCACCCCTCACTCTCCACCGGAGCAGAGAGGCTCCATCCCACCAAAGCCGCTCGGCACCAGCAGCGCGACAAAGGGACCTGTCGGCAGACCACCCGCCCGATCGCGTTCGCAAGGACTCGGCGGGGGCCGCCCAGGCCCCAGAGGCACAGGGGGCTGCCTGTAGATCACCCGCGCAGAAGTCGCCGGAGGCACCGGCGTCAGACCCACAGGATCTCTACAACCCACGAAGAAGCCTCCTGAGCGTGGACACTTTTGACCCGACAGCTTCGACAGAGGCAGAGACAGAAAAGAATCACACAGAGCCACCACCACCCAGCCCAGCCCGCAACCACCCCAACTGAACTTGGATTGCAACAACAACTGATGACCTACACCACACAGAAACAACCAGCTCCAGGGTGAGTACCCCACAGGGGACAGTGTATCCCTCAAGGGAGACCAGAGCTGGAGGGAATCCCCAGACCCTGACCTAGACTCCCTACCCCAACACAGGACCACAGGACCCACTAAAACTGGGAACTGTTCGAGAGCTCCACCAGCCCATGGAGCACACTCTGCCGGCCAGGCCAGAGCAAGAGTGCCCCTGGAAGGGAGCTTAAATGCCCAAGCCAGGAACAGTGCCCCTGGGTCAAGACTACCAACAGTAGAAGAAATTTGAACTGTGTCCCTCAGGCTGCATAACCTAGGTGGTATACACATCAGCACAGGCCTAACGAGCATGCTCCAGGCTGCATAACCTAGGTGGTATACACATCAGCACAGGCCTAACAAGTGCGCTCCAGGCTGGGGCCGGAACCAGGCCCGGGGATCCGGCGCCTGAACAACACAACCAACTCCTCCCAACTGAAGTAAAAAGCTGAGCATACGCCTCAACAGAGGGGAGAAAAACAGGGAACAGCACTCCCCGGGAAGCACGCCTGTGACAACAAAAGACCTGGAGGCCCAGGACAAGAGAAGCCCAAACCCCACCAAAACTCCACCCATATACCCTAGGCTGGGAATTGGGCAACACAGGCTACCAGCACCTGATAGTAAGCAGGATCTCAGGCTGTTAAGGCGGCTCAGCAATAGAGTGATAGTCCTGGATGTATGAGGCCCTGGATCTGATTCCTCAGCATCACAAAAGAAAAAAGGGTCAGAAGTGGTGCTGTGGCTCAAATGGTAGGGTGCCAGCCTTGAGCTGAAGAGCTGAGGGACAGCACCCAAACCTAGAGTTCAAGCCCACAACCAGCCCAAAACAAACAAACAAAAACACATCAGGAGCCCATAGCAGACTCCAGTATTTTGGAGAGTGCATCCAGAGCATCTGATCTTCACAAGAGTACCCGTAGGAGCAAACACAAGCAGTCTAGGCTGCTCAACCCTTCCAAAGGCGGGAATTGCCAGCAATCTACAGCAGAGAGCTGAGAATCCTAAGTAAGTCAGAATAGCAACTGGAAATAGGCTCCCAACAGAACCCAGATCAGGCACAGAGTCTCTCTACCAATACAGAATCAGCAACCAAGCAAAGACAGACACACCAAAACAAAATTGAAGAGCAGTCTCCTGAACCTCCATGCGAAAATCACAGAGAAAAATCACAAGGTTTACCACCACCCAGGACAGCAAGCTCACCACAAAAGCCAGAAGCCACGTAGGGGAGAGCCCCAGTGGGAGCAAAGCAGGAATGGAAGACAAAAGCTACATCCAAGGGTTGCTGGAGGCAATGACTCAAGAAATAAAGCGAGAAATTGATCAGAAATTGAAAGAGCACAAGGATGAACTATCAAAAGAGATACAGGATATCAAACAAGAGTTGGATGCAAAAATAGAAGCTGCACAAACCTCAGTAAGAAGTGAGATAAACGCCAAATTAGAGGTAATGCATACCTCATTGAGAGGCGAGATCAGTACTCTGAGAACCAACATTGAATCCATAAAGGGATTCATTTCCTCCATGCAAACCACAATAGAAGCCACGGTCAACAGAGTGAATGAAATGGAAGGTAGAGTGTCAGATACAGAAGACAGAATACACCAACTGGACCAAAAAGTGACAGATATGGAAAAATCACTCAAATTAAACCAAAGGGAAATTCAAGAGCAAGCAGATAATGCTGAGAAATTTAACCTTCCCATAATCGGAGTGGATGAAGGTGAGGAATTCCAGAGCAAGGGAATGCAACACCTATTTAACAAGATAATCAATGAAAATTTTCCCCACCTCAATAATGACCATCTTAACTACATCACAGAAGCTTATCGAACACCCAACAAGCAAGATCCCAGGAGAAACACTTCTAGACACATTATAGTAAAAATGATAGATCTGAATAATAAGGAAACAATCCTGCATGCAGCAAAAATGAAGAAGGAGCTATACTACAACGGGAAAAAAATTAGAATCACTGCAGATCTCTCCACACAAACAATGAATGCAAGAAAAGCCTGGGAAAGCACCATACGAGCCCTGAGAGCCTATAACTGCCAACCCAGACTAATATACATGGCAAAGCTAGCATTCACATTCGATGAGAACTGAAAACTTTTAATAGCAAAGAAAAACTAAATGAATACATAAACATTAAGCCAGCATTACAAAGAATTCTAAGAGGGGGGACACAACCTGAAGAAAGCAACCAGGAACTGGGACCTGCCCCAAACAGGCGTTACTCAAAGTCTAACTGAGCAAGCACAGGAGGAAAGGAAAGAAGAAAAACTTAGGAAAACGGAATGGCAAGGACAACAATGCATCTCTCTATACTTTCTCTTAATATAAATGGGCTGATTTCGCCAATTAAAAGAAAACGAACTGAGGACTGGATCAGAAAACAAGACCCATCCATCTGTTGCCTTCAGGAGATCCACCTCTCAGCCAAACATACAAACAAACTCAGAGTGAAGGGGTGGAAAAGGATCTACCAATCAAATGCCCCCAGTAAGAAAGCAGGTGTAGCTATCCTGATATCTAACAAAATAAACTTTTCATTAAAATCAGTACAGAAAGACAAGGATGGACACTACATAATAATAATAAAGGGAACAATCCAAGAGGAGGATATAACCATCATCAACTTATATGCCCCAAATATTGGTGCACCCAGATATGTCAAACAAATGCTCTCAAACTTACAGAATAAAATAGATCCCAATACCATAATACTAGGAGACTTTAACACACCACTCTCACCAAAGGACAGGTCTACCAACCAGAGGATTGGCAAAGAAGCTACCGAATTAAGAGAGGCCATACTTCAAGCGGAATTAACTGACATCTACCGAGTATTTCACCCTAAAACAACACAGTACACATTCTTCTCAGCAGCTCACGAAACTTTCTCCAAAATAGACCATATCATAGTTCATGCAAGGAACTTAAGCAAATACAAAGGGATCGACATAATCCCCTGTATCCTATCTGACCACAGTGGAATCAAGCTAGCTCTCAATAACAAAGCATACCGCAGAAATTTCTCTAATACATGGAAATTGAACAGCACACTCCTTAACAGTGCCTGGGTAACAGAAGAGATCAGAGAAGAAATAAAGCATTTCCTACAACTCAATGAAAATGAAAACACCTCACAAAGAAACTTGTGGGACACAGCAAAAGCAGTCCTGAGGGGCAAATTTATTGCCCTCAGTGCCCACATCAAGAGAATGGAGACAGACCAAGTAAATAATCTCATGTTGCAATTAAAACAGCTAGAAAACAAGAAAAAATGGGACCTAAAGCTACTAGACGAAGCCAGATAACCAAATTAAGAACAGAGATTAACCAATTAGAAAATCAGAAAACCATAACCAAAATAAACCAAACAAAAAGCTGGTTCTTTGAAAAAAATAAACAAAATTGATGGCCCATTGGCTAGATTAATTAAAAAAAGAAGAGAGGAAACCCATATTAATAGGATTAGGGATGCCACGGGAAACATCACAACACGTACCCAAGATATCCAAACAATTCTAACAGACTACTTTCAAAAGCTATACTCTCTAAAGGAAGAAAATCGGGCAGAAATGGATGCATTTTTAGAGAAATACAAGTTGCCCAAACTGAGCAAAGAAGAAGTTAACCAATTAAATAAGCCAATATCCTATAATGAGATACAGGAAGCTATCAAAAGTCTTCCAACAAAAAAAGCCTAGGACCAGATGGATTCACAGCAGAATTCTATAAGACCTTTAAACAAGAACTAATACCCATACTCCTCAAGCTCTTCAGAGAAACAGAGAAGGAGGGAGCTATCCCAAACTCATTCTACGAAGCCAATATCACGCTCATCCCCAAACCAGGCAAAGACCCAACCAAAAAGGAGAATTACAGGCCAATTTCCTTGATGAACATAGATGCAAAGATCCTTAACAAGATTCTAGCTAACAGAATCCAGAAACACATAAAAAAAATAATACACTATGACCAGGTAGGCTTCATCCTAGAGACACAGGGATGGTTTAACATATGTAAGTCAATAAATGTAATCCAACATATCAACAGAGCCAAGGTCAAGAATCACATGATTATTGCCACAGATGCAGAAAAGGCCTTTGATAAGATTCAACATTCATTCATGCTAAAAGCTCTGGAGAAAATAGGAATAGAAGGAACATTTCTAAAAACAATAAAAGCCATTTATGACAGACCAATAGCCAATATTATACTTAATGGGGAAAAGCTACAACCAATTCTCCTAAAATTAGGAACAAGGCAAGGATGCCCACTGTCTCCACTCCTCTTCAATATAGTCCTAGAACCCTTAGCCAGGGCAATAAGGCAAGAAAAAGACATTAAAGGGATCCGCATAGGGAAAGAAGAAGTTAAACTATCCCTTTTTGCAGACGACATGATACTATACCTCCACGATCCCAAAAACTCCATCCCCAAACTCTTAGAAATCATAAATCACTTCGGCAAAATAGCAGGATACAAAATAAACCCACAAAAATCAGTTGCCTTCCTATACACTGATAATGTACAGGAAGAGAGGGAAATAAAGGGAGCAATCCCATTCACAATAACCTCCCCAAAAATAAAATATTTAGGAATTAACCTAACCAAAGATGTAAAAGAACTATTTAATGAGAACTATAAAAAGTTAAAGAAAGAAATTGCAGAAGACACTAGGAAATGGAAAGGCCTCCCATGCTCCTGGATAGGCCGACTTAATATAGTAAAGATGGTAATACTTCCAAAACTAATATACAAATTCAACGCAATTCCTATTAAAATCCCAATGATGTACATCACTGAAATACAGAAAACAGTCCAAAAATTCATATGGAACAACAAAAGACCTAGAATAGCCAAAACAATTCTACGGGATAAAGACAATATGGGAGGGCTATCCATGCCGAACTTCAAACTCTACTACAGAGCTATAATAACAAAGACAGCATGGTACTGGCACAAAAACAGACCTTAAGACCAATGGAACAGAATAGAAGATCCAGAAATAAATCCACAGGCCTACAGCCAGCTGATATTCGACAAAGGAGCCAAAGACATACAATGGAATAAACACAGCCTCTTCAACCACTGGTGCTGGGAAAACTGGGCAGCCACATGCAGAAAACTAAAAGTGGACCCCAGCCTATCACCATGCACCAACATCAACTCAAAATGGATTAAAGACCTTAACATTAAGCCTGAATCTCTGAAAATACTGCAGGACAGAGTAGGAGAGACACTTGAACTAACAGGCACAGGAAGGAACTTCCTGAACAGAGTCCCAGGGTCACAACAAGTTGGAGAGAGACTCGACAAATGGGACTACCTTAAAATAGAAAGCTTCTGCACAGATAAAGCTATGGCAACCAAGCTAGAAAGACAACCAACTAATTGGGAAAAAATATTTACCAGCAATATATCAGACAAGGGGTTAACATCCTGTATATACAGGGAACTCAAGAAACTAATCCCTCCCAAACCTAACAAACCAATTACTAAATGGGCAAGGGAACTAAAGAGGGACTTCTCAAATGAAGAAATAAAAATGGCAAAGAAACACATGAGGAAATGTTCATCATCCCTGGTGGTGAAGGAAATGCAAATAAAGACAACCCTGAGATACCACCTTACCCCAGTCAGAATGTCCCACATCCACAAATCAGCCAACGACAAATGCTGGAGGGGATGTGGTGAAAGAAGAACGCTATTACACTGCTGGTGGGAATGTACACTTAACCAACCACTTTGGAAAGCAGTCTGGAGGGACCTTAGAAAGCTAAAGATTGACCTCCCTTACGACCCAGTCATACCACTTCTAGGCATCTACCCTGAATAACAGGAACCAATATACAAGGACACGTGCACTTCCATGTTTATTGCAGCACTGTTCGCAATAGCTAGGATATGGAAACAACCTAGATGCCCCACCACAGATGAATGGATCCAAAAATTGTGGTATCTATACACAATGGAATATTATGCAGCCATTAGAAATGACAAAATAATGGCATTTGCAGGGAAATGGATGGAGCTAGAAGGAATCATGTTGAGCGAGGTAAGCCAAGAACGAAGAGACAAATGGTAAATGGTCTCCCTGGTAAGTGGATGCTAAATCCAAAATGTTAGGTGATATGGCAAAACTAACAGGACTTAAGAAACAAAGAACTCCCACTCATCTGGTTGAACCACTACTAAATATCCCCATGCTGCTGATCACATATATGGTATATAGCATGTGAGCACCGTTATATATTATAGACTGTGATAGACAATTTGCTCCAGGAAAGTTAGAATGAACTTGTGACTTTAAATGAGCATCATTATTCCACAATACTGTGAATTTCTGGAAATTATGTAATCACTTAATCACAATAATAAAAAAAAAAGAACCTCGGGGAAGGGAGGGAGGGAGGGGATGGTAGGGGGAAAACAATGGAGGGGGTAACAATGTTCAAGAGGAAGTGTACTCATTACCTCACTCATGTAACCCTCTGTATAGTATCTTTACAATAAAAAAAAATGTAAAAAAAAATGCTAGGCTGTAGAGTAGCTCAAGTGGTAGAGCGACATCAGTGAACAAACTGAGTGAGAGAGGACCTAGTCCTGTGGGAATCACTATATAAGCCTTGAGACTTATTTTGCATAAACAGATCTAAACATCAATCTAATTTAAGTGAATGTGCCCAGACTTTCCTGTCTGAAATAGCCAAATAACACATATGTTTATATGCCTGTATCTGTAATGTGTATTTATTTCTTTAGACATATGCATCTCTATATGCATGAGTATATCCCATTCATTTCCCTCCTCTGATATATCTAACCAAACTGTTAATGGATACTGTGGTTGAATAGCAAGTTAGTGGGCAAATATATACTTCAGTGAATTATACACACCTATGCACAAACATGTTTCTGATTTGCTGTGGCTTTCACATTGGAGGCAGGGGAGAAATAAAAATACAAGAGTGATTTTCAAAAATAAAGCCAATCTGCATTTCACCAATTTTAAAAGAAAAGGCTATGCTAGCAGATAAGCAAAGAGAAAAGAATTTTGATATTAAGAAAGTTTTGTCCCTTTATGCTGTGCATTTTGTAATCCAGTGCAGTTGCAAATTTCTTTATGTTGATGCCTGAATAGTTTTGATTACTCTCTAAGATTATATGTAAGCCAAGTATTTAGTAGACGAGTGAATAGATACTTTCAGCCCTTTCTCAAGAAGGATGTGAAGCAGAGGGACATTCTAAAGATGACATCTAGCGGTTGCTGTGGTAACCTTATAGATTGCCTCATTTTCCTAATCTTTCATGTCGGTTTCTAGTATTGGAATCAGCATACTCTTAGCTTCAACACAGAAAGGAGGTAGGAAGTGATGGCCAGTAACCCTACTCATCTTTAAAGAGAACAGTGCTCTAGTTGAGTGTGGCAGTGCTGAATCAGAAGAACCATGAGTTGGAGGCTGGCTAGGGCTACATAGAAAACAAGCCAATACACACAAACATGAGGAGGCTAAAGGGTCACAGTGGATAGGTTGCAGAAGGAATTAAAGGATTAAAGGAATTTGAAACCTGTGTTAGAATTTTCATGGTACCCTTAAAGAACTGTCACTCCACCTAGTAATGAATGTTCATTTTATTACAGAGGACTTACTACGCAACAGGAACAGAATGCTTTATAAAACAACCATCTCCTTTACATCTGTTCCCTGGCTGAATCCTTAAATAGTCCTGCAAATCAATATTATCATTTTTTAATTATGTGAACAGCCCTAAGACTTAGAGAAATTAGAAGAGTTATCTAAAGCATCAGGACATGGTGGTGCCTGGATTTGAACCCATTATATAGATTGTTGCCCCAAGATCTAGTTTAGGAATGTTTTTTTTTGGTTGTATGTTTGTTTTGTTTTTGGTTGTGGCTTGAGCTCTGGGCCTGGGCGCTGTCCTTCAGCTCTTTAGCTCAAGGCCAGCACTCTACCACTTGAGGCACAGTGCCTCTTCTGGTTTTCTGGTGGTTTATTGGAGATAAGAGTCTCATGCATTTTCCTGCCTGGTCTGACTTTGAACTGCGATCCTCAGATCTCAGATCTCAGCCTCCTGAATAGCTAGGATTACAAGCATGAGCCACCAGTGGCCGGCTTTCTTTGTTCCCTAAAGAAAGATCCACAAACAATGCAGGCTTATGCAATCTAGTCTCTTAGTCACATTCATGTTGAACATGACACTGTTGTAATTTCTGAAAGTGAGGCACCCTTTCTTATGATATTAAAGTGTGCAGCTAAACTTACAAGACTAATAGTGCTATGTGGTAATGTTATTTTGAAGCCTAGCTCTAAGATAAGATGGATGGCTAAATGGTCTAAGTCTAATAAGTGTAGTAACAGAGCTGCGTCAGAGCTAAGGCAGTCAGAAGATGTCTCCCCAAAGATCTGGTCATTGAATAACTACTACTCTTCCTCCTCAGAGAGCAGCTAGACAAAGGGCATGATGGGAACACTGTATGAAATGTGGAATCTTAGATCCTATCCCTGGATTGACTGACTTGGGATCTGTATGTCAAGATCCTCATCGTTTGCAGGCACAGTGAAGCTTGCAAAACCCTGCTTTGCAGGATATTAGTTGTACATGTCAACAGTCTGTGTGCGGGGAACAGCACTGTAGTTCCAGCAAACAGCGTAAGTAAGGGTAGAGGAATGGGAATTAGTGAAGCACTTCTGGTAGCATACTTCATCGATCTGAGCTCTAGCATGGACTACCAAACAGAAGATGGTGAGCAATGGGACAAGGAGGCTGATGTTCAAGGAGCTGTTTCTTATTGTAGAGATAAAGAGGGATAACTAAAAGTTTCTAAGCAGCAAACGATATAGTGACTTTTATCTAAAATTTGCAACATTTAACTTTATAATAAATTTGGAACTTAACCTTTGGGTTGGGTGCAACTCCACATATTTCCTATGCCATTACACCACTAAATAAATCTATTTTCAACAGATTAATTCTCTATAGAGCTATGCAAAAACAATGAAGTAAATCTTGAAGGCAAGCAGGTACACTGGGAATTCTACACCTATCACCCAGGTAGGGGGGCCAAGGTTAAATTGATCTAGTAATGTCTTTCCAAGTGGATGGACAAGCAGAACTCTTCTTTGCTCTCTTAGTCAGAAAAGGACCCTTAAGTACTTTCCCCAGGCTACTTTTGATGAGAAGTCTGTGAGAGACAGAAGTTTTTTCGTAAAGCTGTCAGCTGTCCTGAATAAGGAAGTTAGAAACAAGAGGAACAGATAAGAGGTGCATTCTCAGGTGTGTGTGGGAACCTTGTCTGCTTTGGATTAGAAGAACAAGGGAGAGGATTTTGGAAAAGTGGGCAAGTCCACTGGAAGGAATCTTTATCTTTTAGGCTGACAGCAGTGTTATAGCCCCACATGAGTCAACAGAGACATCCAATGACTGGTTGAGGGACAAAGACATGGAAGAGATAAATACCCCAGGACACAGGAAGCTGCTTATCAGGAGTGCTTGCCATTTATCAGAGAGTTGAGCTGCAGGGTCAGAGGGAAAAAAAAATAAACCATCGAAAAGCCTACATCTGTATCTTGGACCTTGCTAACTAGGATATTTGTTTGTTGCTGTCAGTTTATTTTTACCAGCTCTGATGATATTAAATGACAGATGAAATTGTTGAGTTTGGTGAACAAGTCAGATCCAGGCAAGATCTGCACAGCTCTCAACCAGGGTTGGTTGTAACATATTAAACACTTCCTAACACATCTGATAACAAAGAAATGCAAATTAAAAATGACCCGAAAAAGCAAAAGCTGCATACAGTAGCCAGTACCCAAAGCACATAAGTACTGTTGGCCAGAAGAGATACAGACTTCCCACCTACCTCTAAGGTGTTTTCTGAGATGGTTTGTGTTGTCCTTTATCATTTGAGATGATGTCTGAGCTGGCCATGATGGCCAATATACCAAGGGCTTACCAAGGGAATGGGTCATGTTTTAAACTCACGGTTCAGCTATCACAGTCCCATGTTTGCCAGCTACAACAGTATAGAGTTCACATTTGCATTGGTCAACTCCACAATCAAAGCTGGGCAAAGAGCTTGAACTTACTCTGAGGCTAGGAAATTTCCAGGCTGTATAACAGGACTAGATGATGCCTTTACTGTTCAGCTTAAATTACTTCCACCTGGGTCTCTTTAGGGCCATTTAGATCAATTTCTTGGGGTGGAAATCATAGCTAGTATGCTCCTTTGCCCCCACATTTTATTCCAGGTGCTAGATTTTCTTTATTCTATCTCTGTGTCTCTGTCTCTGTCTCTCTGTCTCTCTCTCTCTTCCTTCCTTCCTTCTTTCTTCCTTCCATTTATTTTTTTCTCTGAGGTGATTGTCATTTTGCTCAAACTAGATATGCCACTGCATCAAGGGTATCTTGTAGAAGACATAGGGACCCAAGGCATCATTCTGCTTATTTTGCCTTTATTTTCTTGCACAAACTTTAGTTTGGTGGAGAAAACTGCTTTTTCTTCTCTGATCTTGATTGCCAACTTTCAGCTTCTTTGTATTGTTGACCTCAGTCAGAAAAGGTCTATTTTAGATATTATAATTTGTGCTATCTCCTTTTATAAAGACTCTTTTAAAAAGTAAGTGTGGGGGAGGATGGGAAGGGATGGGAAGTAGAAACAAAGGAGGAGGCTACAATGCTTGATAAGAAATGTACTCATTTTCTTGCCCATGTAATTGTAACCCCTCTGTACAGTATTTTCACAATAAAAAAAGTGGTCAAACCCTTCTAATATTTGACCCCCAAGTCATTGGCTTTAATAGACACATCATCTGAGTCCTAATATATAATCAACAATTCAACAGCAGCTCTGCAAACAACAAGAATGTAGGTCAGGCTTTCAGTTTATTAAACATAGGTCCTCATAGACCTGTTCCCTGGCTCCCCTGAACTAATTAGTCATTCCATGATCTGTTACTGACAATTCCTCTCCCAGCTTTGGAACTCACTATGATACTTTAGCAGTCTAGTGACAGAAAATCAACTGCATACTGGCTTCAACATAATGATGTACTGTTTCATGCAAATGGAACGTTCCGTATGAGATCAAGGATGGTTTGATCTAAGTGCTCAATGCCATCTCAGTGTTTCTTCATAGAGTTTGACTTTATTCTCAGGAAAGAATTTCCAACCTGGTTGTTTCTTGTCCCAGTTCACATTTTCTGAGCTCAATAACTCTCTGAATTGCCTGAAGTGGGCATGCATCTACCAGAATCAATTATTGTAGCAAAGGAGACTGAGTTCTCTAGTTTGGCTTAGCCTGAATCCCGAGGTCATCCTCACACTGAGTATGTGTGTATGTATTGAGGAGGCGGATCTGAGAGACAGAGCTTACATGGAGACAATTTCTCAAAAGAAAACCAGATGTTAAGCTAGCAAAAACCGTAGAAGTCTGACATGTCCTGACAGATCAATGTGAAACAAACACAAGATACCAGTTTTGTTACATGAAACTGAACCAAGTCTCAAATATTGCCAGTAAGTTTCACTTAGCCCAGAAATCTCATGTAAGATACCAGTTCCAAATTCTCCACTTTGTGATTCTTCAGCCATGTTTTTAGTTTTGAATTTGGACCATGTTGTGTAGCGTTTCACAGGAGCTGTATGGGGTGATGAGACACCCACCTCCTACCAGTAATGCCACAAATGTGTATGAGCTCTCTTTCTTTGGCAGCCATTAGATTGAGGACTAGGTTTTAAATTTAATGCTCCAGAATGACTCAGTGGAATTAAGGAATACTCACTTAAACAAATGAATCACAATATAATGTACAAATAATCTATAGTTGTCTTTTGAGATCCCACACAATGTTAAGCAAACAATTTTTTTGTTCTTCCCACATTTTCTGAAACTTCAAATGAATTCTTTTAAGTTAGGCTTTCTTCCTTGGAGATACTGAGTTTTGGAGAGATGAAGTCATCTGCCTTTGGTCATTTAGCTAGTGAACAGCAGGAAGCTTTGGGAAATCTATTTGGAAATACCGTTTTGTTTTCTCAGCAGTTAGATACATGGAGGAAACGTGACCATTCTTGAAGGTTTTGTAATAATTTGTCTGATGTTCTTCATTTCTAAATATATGTGTAAGTCCTACCAATTCTTTCATCTCAATGCCCCTGAGCTGTTCAAACAATACATTTTTCTACTCATGGCTTTAAGTCCTCAGTGTTCTATATGTAGGCTTGCTTTCAGATTCTATGTAATCTGTACATTCTTTTTTCTATCTTTTCAATTTCTCATTTTATGTATCTTTTCCATGAAGGCATGTTTCTCCCAGACAACAGTTGAATCTTGCTTTTTTTAATCCCACTAGCCAGTCTTCATCTTTTATCAGAGCATTACAATGATTTACATTTAGGGCTATTATTGAGAGACATTTGCCAATCTCTATATTTTTAAAAATGTTTTTTCCTAGTTGATCTTACAAGAACTGTTTGTTCTTTTCTTTCTTACTTATCCATTTTTGGAACTTGTTGTATTACTGGATTGAACATGTTTGATACCTTGGTGAGCTCATTTGTTCATCTGTTGCTCTCATGGAATGCATTCTTTCCTGTAATCTTGTGTTGTGACTATCTTTCTCACTCATCTGTAGGATTCCTTTAAGTATGTTCTGCAAACAAGGAGAAGTACAAAATGTCATGTCAAAGCAAGCTTTACAATGTCGGTGTGGGGGGGGGGAGGGGGGTATGATTGGGTGGGGGGGAGGTGGGGAGGCTGGGAAGGGAGGTGAAGGGTAAACAAAGGAGGAGGCTGCAATGCTTGGTAAGAAATGTATGCATTATCCTGCCAATGTAATTGTAACCCCTCTGTACAGTATGTTCTCAAATAAAATTAAATTAAATTAAAAAAAAAGTATGTTCTGCAATACTGTTTAAGTCATCATGAATTGACTTAGTGTGTGCTTATCTTGAAAAGACTATATTGCTCTATTGATCTTTTTTTTTTTTTTTTGGGTCCGGTTGTGGGGCCTGAACTCTGGGCCTGGGCGCTGTCCCTCAGCTCTTCAGCTCAAGGCTAGCGCTCTACCACTTGAGCCACAGTGCCACTTCCGGCTTTTTTTTTTTTTTTTTTTGCTTATGCGGTGTTGAGGAATCGAACCCAGGGCCTCATGCATGCAAGGCAAGCACTCTACCACTGGTCCACCTTCCCAGCCCCGCTCTATTGATCTTTTTATTTTTGGTGGTACTGGGGTTTGAACTTGTGATCCTAGGCTTGTTAGGCAGACACTCTATACTTGAGACATATCTCCTTTTTCTTGTGGTTGGTTACTTTCGAGACAGAACTCACTTTATGCCTAGACTGGCCTGGACTGAGAGCTTCCTAATTTTTATGCTTTCTGCCTTACTTTCAAGTGATATATTTAGTGTTTCATTTCCAACATTTCCTCTCCCCGCCACCCCAGAATTTCTAGAACAATTTCTTTGCTGAATTTTTCATCTCTTTTGCAAACTTTCTCACTCAGATCTTGAATTGACTCCTTACATTATTTATTTTTGTGTTTAAATTCTCTTTGATATTAGGAGTCATCTTAAAAATCAGGTTTTGCATTGTCTGTCCTATTTCAATCATTTTATTATCTTGAAATTTACATTGAAGAGTTATGAACTTTTTTTTCCTGGTTATGCAGCTTGAACTCTGGGCCTGAATGCTGTCCTTGAGCTGAAGAGCTCTACCATCGAACCACATTACCACTTCTGGTTTTCTGGTGGTTTATTTGAGATAAGAGTCTCATAGACTTTCCTGCCTGGGCTGGCTTTGAACCGCGATCCTCAGATCTCAGCCTCCTGAGTAGTTAGGATTATAGGCTTGAGCCACCAGCACCCGGTGAGTTGGGAACTTTTGAAGGAGTTATATTGCCCACCCCTCCAATTTCTTCAATTTCTATGTTGTAATGTATACATTTGCAGACTGGCTCACATTTCTCACCCAAATAGATCTATGTCAATGGCATTGAATCTGAGTTGAAGTCACAACTGTTTTCCTGGTTCTATGATAAGTTTTGGGTTATCTCCTATTCAGTTAATAATCTTTTGGAGTTTAGAGACATAAAAATGATGGTTCTTTTATTCACTCTGGTTGAAAGATTTGATTGTAAGACCTCTTCTAAGATGATTTCTCTTTATGGCACCCAGGGACCAAGGTCAGAAATTCAGGAATTTCCTTCTCGGTGGTTGGTTTTACTCTTCAGTCTTTATTTTGGTATTTTTCACTTAACTTACTTTGTCCTTACTGTGAGGTGAGGTTGTGAGGGAAAGCCTCCTCTGCAAGATGGGGGAGACACCCAACTTGATTTGTTAGCTTTATTAGAACTCTTGGGATTTTAAGCATCCCTGAACCAAAACTAACCTAATTATTTTTCATATATTCAGTGATTTGATTTACTTTGTGCAGAGATGCTAATGAAGAAAATGGTTTAAAATGTAAAGTTTTACATGGGTTTTGAAGATTCCATAGTTTTGCTAATATTTAAAAAAATAGATATTTGTGAAAAAAATCTTTTTTTCTAAGTAAAGATTTCTTTATTTAAATGCTTGTTTTATGTTAAAGTGGAACTTATGATTAGTGCTAGTGTTCTCTAGGGAGTTTTTGTGATTTTTTCTATGGGTTAAAGCACTTAAGTAGTTGATAAATATCATTTGGTTCTGTGCTCTGCTTTTAAATGGTATTTTGGCTGACTTCAGGACTAAATTTTTTCCCCTGAAATAATTTTGCAAAAAAGACTAGCAATTTTCTCATAATTCTTCTTATAAATGACTGCACAATACCATCCTATAACAAAATTGATTATGAAATGGGCAACAGGAATGCAAGCTAATGGTGCTTCTTATGAAATGAATTAAGAAAGTTACTTTGTTGCAGGGGCTCATACTGCTAAAAATTGACTTTAGGGGTTTTTCCAAAGTATTATTTAATTTTTTTAAAAAGCTTATAGGGTGATTTGTTTACTTTCAAGCAGATTTAATAGCCTCAACTTCTGGAACTTAGTCCTCAAAGACAGCAACATTAATTTGATAGCACTTTGCTCATTTGGCTCCAGAATGTATTCTGTTTGGAAATGAAAATGAGTCTCAGTATAGAACATGGAACGATTTGTTTTAAATGATACCCAAACTGGTTTCTGGCTTAGGGATGTATTACCTCTGGATCTTGTGACAGTAGTTGCTTACATGATGTGATATGTCATCTAAATGCTTATATGAAGACTTTCCTCTGGCTTAATTTTTTCCAAATACTTATTATTAGTTTTATGTAACAGGCAAATAGAAATAGGAAAGGGCAGAGACAGTACACTGGCTCAGATAGCTAATTTTTTCCATCTATGTTTTGGTTAAAATTATTTAAGTTTTCATACACTATGCCCTAAAGGAGTATGTTGGTGAGATATGTTAAGCAAAACAGAAAGTCTTTTACATAAATGATTAGAATGCAAGTATTATGGTACAGATGTGATTTCTTAACATTTGGGAAGACCTATAAGACATCTAGTGCTTTTTGTTTTAGAAATAAAGGGCAACTAAGTAGAGTGCTAATCAAATCCTCCCTTTTAAAAACAAAACTAAGCAAGTAAAACAAATTGCTTGCTTTATGGTCTTCCTCTGGTGGTGGGACCTACCTTAACTCTGTTGTTTGTTTTGCTTTATGTTTAACTCCAATAGAGATCAACATATATTTTATAGAGTTATAGTTTTACAATATGCAGGCAAATGGGAAAACAAGCAACATAAAGCAAATTTCTGCCACAGTGCTTTTAATATCAAGACAGATTTTTATCTCACAGAGCCAACAGAATGGAACATGAGAGTACCAGCAGCCCAGGGCTGTAAACACAGCTTCCTGATGACATATCCCTCAGGGGACTGATCATACAGTTTCTGTATTATTTAGCTTGCCACTGCCTGGCACAGAACCGACTTTTACCTTGGAAAATGTCTCTTCCTTGTATCTCCAGCTGTCCTTCATTCATAAAGCAATGTTTGAATAAGGTAGTTGTTTACTATGAAACAATGATCATGCTAATAATGAATCACTAACAGCACAGCATATTCCTTACCATGGATGGTTTATTTCATGCTAAACAGCTGGAGGAAAAGTAGAAGAAAATGCAATCAAGCATTTAAACATCATCACTGGATGTTTCCAAACATAAGTGTCCAGATGTTTACCATTGTGGAAGCGATACGTTTGATTGCCTGCTTTTTCATATTTTATCTGGATCTTCTGATGTTCTATAGATGGGGTGATAGACTATTTTTCATTTTTTGGTATCCTGAATAGCTTTTCTGATCGTGAATGGTAATAGCAGTGCTGAAGATAAGCAGAGGCCAGCTCATGCAGAGCTTGCATGAGACAAGGAAGGAAAAGAGACTTGTGGATTGTGGCTAAATGGGTCCCTCTCCTGGCTAATGTATATGGGAGCATTCATTTTTTTTTTTTTAAGCTTCAGCTGAAGCAATTTCAGTTTTCAGTTTAAGGACTTTTAAGCATGAAGAGTAGATGGACTAAGATAGTTTATTTTTCTTGAGATCCAGAGGCCGAATGATCAGTAATATTTAGTTTTTGAATATTTAGTCATAAGAAAGAAAATCTAATATAACATTGAAGATACTGACTCAAAAAGAACCTGGTATCAGTTGGCTGCTGGTGGCTCAGACCTGTAATCCTAGCTCCTCAAGAGAATGAGATCTAAGGATTACCACTCAGGGTCAGAAAGCCAGCCAGGGCCAGAAAGTCTATGAGACCCTTATCTTTAATTAACCAACTACCAAAAAAAATCTGGAAGTAGAGCTGTGGCTCAAATGGTAGAAAAAGCTAAAAGGACACCTCAGGCCCCAAGTTCAAGCCCTAGTATTGACTCATTTCTTTTCAGTCTGAGCTTTCACCTGGCAAAATTACAAGTCTACAGTAAAATAAAATGAGAAGCAAGTTTTGAGTAGGTTTTCAGGGTACTGTACCAAAACCAAACTTATACTTTCAACTGTACTGCTCCAGTATTGGATCTTGCTCTACCAGATTAAGACTCCTGAAAACTAATGATCTCATTATCGATAGCCTGGTTTCAGAACTGGATCCATAGGCCCTAGTGCTAAAATAAATACAGATTTCTTCCTATGCGAGAAAGAATAAAATTAGTCATTTACTGATGTGTCCCTGCAGGAATCAATATTACAGATTGTGGAGAAGCCAAGAAAAGCTTGGGCATATTTATAACTCAGCCTGCCTCACTGAGTCAGATGACTAGTTAAAGAGCACTCTGCAGTGATGACAACTCTGTGGCATAAGGAACAATATCATCATTAACACGTGGGACTGCTTAACATTTAGAGCACTTCACACAGAAAGAGAACTTAACACAGGACTATTTATTATGCTTCATACAGATGGCTTAATGTCCCTTTAGCCTTCAGTCTATCAGGCCACCCGTGGTTTTCTTCAGCCAAGGGCTTTTTAAAAATAATTGGTCCACAGCAATTTTCTAACAAGACTGACTGCAATATATTTCCCTAAATTTTTTCTTCCCTTTAACTATCCCTTACAGTGGTTTGTGGCTGGCAAACTCTTCTGTCTGACACTGAATCCTCACGTATAAGTAATTACTGACATAAAAGAAGATGAAGGGCCTGCGATTTTATCCTTAATGGCTTCTTTGCTATAGGAAAGCAATTCAGAAATGATTACTTTGGAAAACAGTTCTCTGATTAGACATTGACTCTTTCTGGAGAAATCGTTGCCCCAGAAGCCTTCACGACAGGAAATGACAATGCAACATGAATAATACCTGTCAGTGGCAAAGGCTGTGGCACTGAGCATACATGCTCCTCTCCCAGGGTAGAGTAGAAGAGCAACTACGTCTCAGAAGTAGAGGACATTGTGCTGAGAAAACCAAGCAGCTTCACATCCCTAATCTTTCTATCCAAGTAGGAAGAAGCAAGTGCACTGGAAAAGCAAACAGGACATGTCTGAATAGCGCAAACTTCTGCACAGATTTTCCTGACCCCCCACATTGTTCTGGTCACTGTTCACCTCTCCAGGCCCTTCTGTGAGCCCATTTGCAGGTGCAGAGCCACCTAGAGGCCCAGAGTCTCCCGTGGTTGGTTCACAGGGCTGCTTATTTGCATATTGTTGCCTGTGTATCTCTAATGAGTATGTTTCCGTAGGCCTCCGGCAAGGAAAAGCAATGACACCAAGGGACCAGACAGTTTAGTAAGTAGATATGCTTAACAGGTAAAATTTTTCAATCGTGCACTGGGGAAAGCTTGAGATACCTGGAAGTTTGAGCACTGAGCCTGCATCTGGCTTTTCTCATTGGAAAAAGATGTTTTGTTGGAGGTCCAGATTCTCTGTTGCCATTTTGGAGAGAGTTGGACTGGAGTCCTTGTTGCTCCTGTGGCTGCTGCTCCTACCTGGGTCTTGCATTGAAACGATCAATTTCCTGACCTGTGGAAAAGAAAGCTCTTGGCACTGTCATGGGTGTTATTTGACCATATACTGTGTAATTCCCAGGTGCTAGTGTCGAGACACTTTCTCTGGATGAAACAATTCAACAGCTCTCTGCTCCAGGTGCACCAGGGGGACGGGCAGCTGACCGTCGGGGACGCAGGCCTGGATCGGGAGCAGCTGTGCGGCCAGGCCCCCCAGTGCGTGCTGGCCTTCGACGTGGTCAGCTTCTCCCAGGAGCAGTTCCGGCTGGTGCACGTGGAGGTAGAGGTGAGGGATGTGAGCGACCACGCGTCCCGCTTTCCTCGGGCCCAGATCCCCGTGGAGATCTCCGAAGGGGCGGCCGTGGGCACGCGCATCCCCCTGGAGGTGCCGGTGGACGAGGACGTGGGGGCCAACGGGCTGCAGAGCGTGCGCCTGGCCGAGCCTCACAGCCCCTTCCGAGTGGAGCTGCAGACGCGTGCGATCTGGTGCTGCTCCAGGAGTTGGACAGAGAGAGCCAGGCCGCCTACAGCCTGGAGCTGGTGGCCCCGGGCGGGGTCGGGGGTGGGAGGGGGCGCTGGAACTGTTGGCCCAAGACCATAGCCCCGGGCCTCGCGCCGCCACCTGCAAGGTCAATCAAGGCAAAGCTTCCAACTTCATCATCCCAATAACCTCTCCTGGAGCGCCGCCACCAACACCAGCATACCGTCTAAAGCCAGGCCCGGAAATTTGACACCAGCGTCGCACACCCCGCTGGTACTGGATGGAGAAGTGAACCAGAGCCCGGTGGCGCCGGTCAGCACCTCGGACAGAGACTCGGGCGTCGGTGGGCAGGCGCGAGCGCCCCCTACCGGCAGGAGCGTTTCCCGCTGTACCCGACCTTGGGTTGATCAAAATTTTGCAGGACCGCGCAAGCGCATCGTCAAGTACAACCTGACACGCGTGACCGTGGGCCGTGGCGCAACCCCCTTGCGCACCTGGAGACCCTGTACCGTGCGCTGGTGTCGATGAGAACGACAATGAGACGTTCTTCAGGTGTCCAGTCGGTGAGGGCGCAGGCTCAGTATGCTAGAATAACCCACCTGGTGCCTACCTGGCCACAGTGGCCGCCCAGGACTCAGATTTGGGCCGCAATGTTCAGGTCATCTACTGGCCTACTTCAGGTGGAAGTGGGCCACGTTAACGACTCTACGTCCACTTAATATTTCCCTGTAGACAGTCAGAGCTGAGCGCTCGACGGCGCTTTGCCTGCCTATAGCCCCAGGAAATGAAGCCAGGACTGTTGACCCTCCAGGGTCTCTAAAGATGCAGTGATAAAGTGCTGACACAGCGGCCTTGTTACTATTCAAAGGCCCAGTCCAGCTGCCTCTGAACACGGGGAGCACCTTTGGGCCACATGGGGACCAAACTGAAGGGTGGGGGTGGGGGGATGGGGAAGAGATGGCAATGAAGGCTCCAATGCTGAACTGGATTGCGCTTTCCTCCACACTGTCGGTGATCTCCGGGTGCTATCACGGAAGCTGGCTTCTACAGTCCCTGTCGTGGGCCTCCTGGACTAGAAGCCGGCTGGCCCTGGGACAGCTGCAGGCTTTGTGGAGAAGGATTGAGACTCCGTCCTGCACTGCCACACTGCTTTTCAGAACCTAGGGACTCGGCGCCATCTGGTGGATAAGCGGTGCTGGTGCAGCCGCCACAACACGAGAAAGAGAGGGATGGGTGGTGGGACAGTTTAGGGAGCAGGTAGCATAAGGTCGGTGTGTTGGTTGCTGGTTCCAGGTTTCTGTTAGTCACTGTCACTTGTTTGTGCCAAGGCGAGGCTAGGACACGGAGGAATGAATAAGCTTTGTGAACACTGACCAACTTAAGGGGACACCAAATTGGCTCCAGTCTCAGATTGTTAGGGACTGACCAGAGTTTGTCCGGCCTTTATTCACTTCCATTGCGCCCCCCTCCTCCCGCCCCAGGAAGTTGGGTCTGCATAGATCTCCTAGCTTGAGGACACTGTAGTATCTTTGTGTCCTTCTGTTCCAGGCAGGACTGGCACTACACAGTTCTAATAAGTAGAGTGACTTTGGCTTTTCCTGTCCTCATTCATGTTGAATGCACTTTTTTCAGGCCAGGGGCCTTTGGGAAATTCAGGGTCTGATCATATTAGGATTTCAAATGACTACCAGGCAAAAGGCCTGGTAGTCACACATTCATGTCAGCTCAAGTCTGTTTCTGTTCTGTTTTTTCATGGTTCCTTCTTTGGGTGTGGTATGAATCCAGTCTTCCCCAGTGTTACCTTCCTGAAGCATTTCACATGAGGAATGCAGTGAAGACTCTGTTAGCTTCCATATCTAAGGGTGAAATATTGTCGACTGCTGCTTTCCCCTCTTGTTAAATGGAGTTCATTCTCAGCTCCTTTCTATTGCTAGTCCCATTTGCCGACAGGATAAATCTGCTGTGTGTGTAAGGTAATTTTGGAATATTTATCATTATCTCTAAGCAATGCATTTGACATTTTTTATGGCTAGCAAAGTAATTCTTTCCTTTTCATTTCCAGGACACATTCAAATCCAGATGAATGCAGTGTGAAGGGCAGTGGGAAAGGAGACAGAGAGCTGAATGACAGTAGTGGTGATACCAGTCGAGAGATCTTCAAGAAAGCATCCTATCAGATGGTTTCCAAGCAAAGGGGTGAGTTCAAACCTGTGACTTTGACTTATTTCCTCTCAAAATCATTATTAGTCCTTTTTGAATAAAAACACAACAAAAACTAAACAAGAGACCTTGAACTGTATATAGATCCACAGAGACAAACATGTCAGTCATTTTAGATTGCTATAGCAAGATGCCTTAGGTTGAAGGGCATAAAACAACAAACACCTACTTCTTCCTAGTAGATAGATAAATTTCATATAGAGTAGAATTTCGTTTGCTGCCAATATATGAGTATGTGGCTTTGTTTGGCTTTATTTTGTTTAGAGAATGCATCACCAATTCAACCTTGTGCTATTCAATCCATCTGCTGTATTATTTTGAGGTTTTTGTGTACTGTAAACACAATCTTTGAAAGGGTCAGATTCTCTAAGATGGCATCTGGTTCTGGATAAGGAAAGGCATAATTGACTCTGTATGTGTGTGTGTGTGTGTGTGTGTGTGTGTGTGTGTGTGTGCGCGCGCGCGCGTGCACATGAAAGTGGCCACTAGAACTTTGAAGCTCTCAAAGAAGACGCCTTGGGCTGGGAAGGTGGCTCAGTGGTAGAGTGCTTGCCTTGTATGCATAAGTCCCTGGGATCCATTCCTCAGTATATATAAGCAGAAAAAGCTGGAAGTGACACTGTGACTCAAGTGGTAGAGTGCTAGCCTTGAGCTGAAGAGCTGAAGACAGCGCCCATGTCCAGAGTTCAGGCCTCATGACCAACAAAAAAAAAAAAAAAAAAAAAAAAAAAAAAAAAAAAAAAGACACCTTACCTAAAGATGACTTTTAGTCTATTGCTTCAAGTGCATCATAAAGGAGGTATGAGCCCAATCTGTGTTTAGATACTTGTACTTTTTCTTTTATAAAACAAGGTGGTTTCCAGAGATGTATCTGTTTCATATCACTTTCTTTGAATAGCCTCTCTTTCTATCTTTCCTAAAATGAGATACTTGAAAAGTGATATAGAATGAGCCATTGTTTGGAGCTCCAAATTCATACATCCAAAAGCCTATGCAACATCTTCATCTGACAACTTTAATTTCTAAACATAGTTTCAGTCAGTGTGCTTCTTAACGCCTTCATTGCTAGACTTTCTCCAAGGCATTATCATCTCTTGCTCAGAGAAGGGCAGTAGCTGCAGACTGGCAGCTTTGCTTTCCACTCTTGCTCTCATATGCACCATTTTTTAAAGCATATTAACTGGCCTTGATTCTTTTGCTTCCTAATTAAGTCTCATTCTCAACTCTTCAAAGTCTTCTTGTTTAAAGTGAAACCCCAAATCTTATCTTAGCTACTGCTATTGCACAACAATAGTACTCCCAACATAGTAGCTTAAAACAATCCCTTTAGTATGATCATGAATTTGTTGGGAGGTTTGGACAAGGTCTAGCAGAGATGGCTTTTCTCTCTTGTTTTGGGGGTCTTTGCTGGGAAGCTTTGGTGGGTGCTAGAATGACCTGAAAGCGTATTTAGTTGCAGGACTGACTCAAAATCTAGTAAAGCTGACTTGGTCGATGGAAGAGAGGCTCATGCTCCCTATACGTGGCTTCACTTCCTTTAACATGGCAACCTCAATACAGCCACATAGCAACCGTGGCAACGGATGGTAACTCACATGAGCAATCCATCCAACAGAACAGTCACATTCCCCACTGTGACACAGATTCTGAAATGGTGGTCATTCTTACACTGGTTTTAAGCTTGCCCAGATTTGAGGGAAAGTTGCAAAGACCCCCATCTCTAAAGAATTTTAAAGCTGTATTTCTACAGTTACAATATAACCTAAAATGTCCTGCTTTATCTGCTCCCTTGTTGCTTTCTTCCCATCCTGCTTTCTTGTCACTCTTTCCCTTGATAATTGATATTATCCCATTGGTTTTCCTTGTGTTTGTTGAATATACCAAGCGGAGCTCCACCTTAGACCTCCAAGATGCCCTTCCCTCTCCTGGTGATCCACACATTGTTTCCTTCCTGCCTTCCTTAGGGCCTTAGCTCAAATGTCCATCTACACAGAAGGTCTTCATTGGGAGGGCTGTTTTCCTCCATTTTATTCTCTTTCCTCTTTATCCTATTTTATGTAAACAAAAGGCATTACTTTTTTATTGTTATAAAGGTGATGTATGAAGTGGCTACAGTTATATAAGTCAGGCGATGAGCACCTTTCTTTCTGGACAATGTCACACCTTCCCTTGCTTGCCCTCAGTTTTTCCCTCCCATCCCCATCCACAAAGTGTATAGTTCATGTTCCACATAGTACATAGTAAGTACTACTGCTGCATTTGTTCACCTTTTGTTGTTGTATCTTTTATGTGTTCCCTGTTCTGTATTGAAAGTGGCAGTTAACTTTGAATTGTGAACATCAAGTATATACTCAAATCCAAACCACATCAAACAAAAACAACCAATTTACTAAATGGCTGAATAAAAGGCGTGATCTAACCAGCACATCCATTGCAACTTCTATATCTGTTTTTATGAACGTAATTGCATTTCAGGTTAGGAAAAAATGTGTTGATGGTTTTGTTTTTCTTAGAAGTTCTATTGTTTGCCTTTGCTTTCTGGGAAATTTTAATATCCCCTTAAAGCTTGAGCATTTTACTAAGAATTTATCCTTCCAGATCATTTGATGTTAAATTAGCCTATTCAAAAACATGTCAAATTACTAGAACTCCCACTGTTCAGTCTCTAGATAGGGAATTATCACAGCAGCTTATTCTTGCCTTACTGTGTCCTCTTCCTAACAGAATAAGCAAACCCTGCGGGTCTATCATACATCAAGTTGCTGTGGTGGTAGACAATCATGTGATCATGACAATACATTCAAACTGAGAGAAAATAGTTTCTTGATAATGACCATCAGATTTCATGTGACTGCTACTCAATAGTAAACTTTTCATTGTTTAACAATTATTCCTATAGCTTTCTGGGTTTGGGGAGCTGTCTTAGGTGCTTTGCAAATGTTAACTCAATGCATACAACAATACTGTTAGATGGGTAACCCCATTTCACATGTGAGGAAATGAAGGCAGGGAAATGGGTGAATAATTTGATCAGCACTGCCTAGCTTTCCTAGTTCAGCCTGGGAAGACAGGTTCTGCAGTTCATGCTGTTAAAGTTCTATTGTAATGTATTTTTGATGGGTTTTAAAACATTTATTTATGGGGTTCTTTTTTGGTTGTTGTTGTTGGTCATGAGGCTTGAACTCTGGGCCTGGGCGCTGTCCCTCAGCTCTTTAGCTCAAGGCTAGCTCTCTACCACTTGAGCCACAGTACCACTTCCAGTTTTCTGGTGGTTAATTGGAGATAAGAGTCTCACAGACTTTCCTGCACTGGCTGGCTTTGAACTGTGATCCTCAGATCTCAGCATCCTGCGTATCTAGGATTACAGGTTTGAGCTACTGGCACCTGGCTTATGGGTCTTTTAAAAATCTAGGGCCAATTTATATTCCTGAGGCTGTTTATATCTTTGGTTTGAATGAGCTGTTTTGATTTATGGTTTGGTTTGTACTCCAACTTTGCTGCATTTTCTTATAAAACCTGTAGAGGGATTATTGAAAGGATGACACATGAGTGACAGCAAGACAACTGAATGAAAAGCCAATATGTAGAAGATAAGACATTTAGTAAAAGAATTTAAAAATCATTTTTGCATCTCACTTCAATAGTTAACAGCATGGATACATTAATAAATATACTGTTTAATCTTCTGATTTGTGTGTATTGTGTGGTGTGTGTGTGTGTGTGTGTGTGTGTGTGTGTGTGCTGGTATGGAGCTGGAACACAGGGACTGAGCACTATCCTTTAACTTTTTTTTTTTTTTGCTTCAAAAGTGGTGCTTTATCACTTGACCCACAGCTCAACTCCAGGTTTTTAGTGGCAAATTGGAGGTAAAAGTCTTATGGACTTTTTTATGCCCTTGAACTGTGATCCTGAGATCTCAACCTCCTAAATAACTAGGATTAAAAGTGTAAATGAACTATATAACTTGGAGGGTGAGGTTGTGGGGGGGTGAGGAAAATTGGGAGGAAAAAAAACAGAAAATGAAGGAAGGGGGGACACTGTTCAAAAAGGAATATACTCAATACCTGACTTATGTAACTGTAACCTCCTTGTACATCATCTTTACAATAAAAAGTGTGGCAACACTTGTTTGAAACATCTTTCTTTTTTCTTTCCTTCCTTCTTTCCTTCCTTCTTTCCTTCCTTCTTTCCTTCCTTCTTTCCTTCCTTTCTTTCTTCCTTCCTTCCTTCCTTCCTTCCTTCCTTCCTTCCTTTCTTTCTTCCTTTCTTCCTTCCTTTCTTTCTTTCTTTCTTTCTTTCTTTCTTTCTTTCTTTCTTTCTTTCTTTCTTTCTTTCTTTCTTTCTTTCTTCCTTCCTTTCTTTCTTTCTTTCTTCCTTTCTTTCTTCCTTCCTTCCTTCCTTCCTTCCTTCCTTCCTTCCTTCCTTTCTTTCTTCCTTTCTTCCTTCCTTCCTTCCTTTCTTTCTTCCTTCCTTTCTTTCTTTCTTCCTTTCTTTCTTCCTTCCTTCCTTCCTTCCTTCCTTCCTTCCTTTCTTTCTTTCTTTCTTTCTTTCTTTCTTTCTTTCTTTCTTTCTTTCTTTCTTTCTTTCTTTCTTTCTTTCTGTTTTTTTTTGATGGGTCATAGAGCTTGAACTCAGAACTTGAGCTGTCTCTGAACATTTTTTGCTCAAGGCTAGCACTTTACACTTTGAGACATATCTCCACTATTGGCTTTTGTGTGGTTAATTGTAAATAAGAGTCTCATGGGGACTTTTCTGTCTGGGCTGGTTTTGAACCATGATACTCAGATCTCAACCTCCTCAGTAGCTAGTATTATAGGCATGAGCTACTGGCACCTGGCTGAAATCTTATTTTTTGACTATAACTTCATGCATTCCTTTCACTAAATATGTATTAGACATTCGAGGAATACCTTAATTTACTTGCATGAATTTGATTTCTACTTCATTTCCTCAGAGTGCCAGCAGGTGGAGGTACAAGTTGTTGGTAGAAATTGCCAGGGGAAGAAAACAAGGGACAAACAGCTGGGTAACAAACACTTGCATTACTGAGTGTTTTCTCCATTTAAAATGCTACTTAGCATTTTTATTTTCCTCTGTTTGGTTTTAAAACTGTTCTTTAAAATTGTTCCAAATTATTCAAAGTGAAAAACAAAACATCAAAGGATCATGAAAGATTAAACCAGCAAGAATCTTTGGTCACTTCATGAAAATGGCTACCAAGATTGAACATTTTTTTCCAAGATCCTTTACCCTCGTATTTCCTAGTTGAGAAGTAAAAATTTCCAATCAGGGCCCTCAGTACTCAGCAGATGTTATTTTCAAGCTGTGCTTCTCAGGTGAAGGGCTGCCAGTGTGCATGACAATGTTTAAAACTGTAGGCCAGAAGGAGGCCACAATGCTTGATAGGAAATGTACTCATTACCTTGCTCATGTAACTGTAACCCCTCTATACAGGATTTTTACAATAAAGAAAACATATTGGCCAGCTATACCATCTCCCCCTTTCTGTGCAGAATGATGAATGAAACCATCACTCAGTGCATCATCATTCATGGATTACATGATACTGGATGTATCATATGTGCCAGATCATATGTACTGGCCTCTTTCAAATTACATCAATATACACTTCCTTCAAATTATATCACTAGCCTATGACAGAACACATGTTGATCTTATCAAATCCACTATACATAATGAGAGAATAATGATTTTTGCTGCCATGATAATGTAAAGGCAAATAAAGTAGTTAATTAAGCTCTTTATTTACTTGTGAATGTGTATGAAATTCTAGTAGCATTTTAATTGTATTTAAGAATAACTTGGGGCAGGACTAAAAGCCTAGATCCTCTTACCTGAATCAGGAAGCCCAGTGGGGAAAGGAATAGTGCGGATAAATATCGAATTGTCTCTCTATCCTGGAGAGAGTTGCTGAGTGTTTGATGGGTTTGACAGTAGCAGATTTTGTCAATGTCCTAAAATTCAATGGAAGTACCTGTGATAATTTCTGGGTATTCACTGTTAGCAGCAGCTCAGCAGATACTGGGGCTATAGGAACTGGGACTAGTAAGAACTAAAGAGAAGGGAGTATGGATTTTAATATCTGCATTAGAGCAGGACATCAACCTATAAAATGAAGTTGGTGGAAAACTGAGGTAGAGGATCAGGTGAAAAAGGAGTCAGGCCCCAAATGTAATGATTTGGGATCTATGTGAGCAGTGGGCCTTGACAGTGTTTAACTACATCTATGGGCTTCAAGGCAGGAGTATGGGATAAGAGCATTTGGATTTTTTTTTTTCTCAAGATTGGCTGAGACTATGGGGAGAATTGAATCTGCCAGTTCAGGACACTAATGTCTCTAACTAGAAAAGTTTGGGGTTGTTAAGATATGTGCTGCCCAGAACAATATGTTTAAGTTTGTGTCTATTATAATTGAATTCAAATTTAGTTCAATGAGAAATTCACTGGTCTGGGCACAGAAGACCCTTTTTTGGTGGTATTGTTGCTTAATAACTCTCTATAGGTAGAGGCTCTGGAATTGGTGAACATAGCTATAAAAATATGCCAACATTACAGAAATTTCTCTTTATTGTTTTATAGCATATATTTTTATTGTAAAGATACTGTACAGAGGGGTTACAGTTACATGAGTAAGGTAATGAATATATTTCCTATCGAGCATTGTTACATCCTCCTTTGTTTTTCCCCTACCATCCCTTCCCTCCCCACCTCCCTAACTCCTCTGCCCCACCAAAGTTGTAAAGTTAGTTTTCAACATAGTGTTTTATACATCTCATTGTTACAAGGGGTCAACCTGTATCCTTATTTCAGCATTTATTACAGAAATTTCTAATGGAAAGCACTGACCTGGAAGAGGCAGTCTTTAAGATGCCCTTTGGCCTTCATGGGCTGAGAGTAACATGTGACCCACTGTCCTAGCTCAGCACATGTGTACAGGGGACTTTAGTCTTCATATCTGGGTTAGATGTTCTCTTCTGTCATGGTTAATCTTCATTGTCAAACTTGAATGGATGGAGGAATGATTAAGGGATTTGTAAAGTATCCCTGAGGATATTTGCAGTGGTGACTGATGTGGGGGAGAGTAGCTCTCCCTTCCCATGGGCTGCCCCACCTAATTGGCTGGGCACTGATGGAATAGAAGTGGAGAAAGAGAAACACTTCTAGCTTTAGTCTTGCTGAGCAAATGTGTTACTTGTTGTCACTGCCATTGCTTAGTGGACATCAGGCTCATGTTTATTTGGCTTTTCCACCAAGACTCACATATAACTCTTCAGTAAACTTCAGGACCTTCAGTCTCAGACTGGATTACTCCATTGGCCTCTCTTTGCTCTGGGGCTTCTGACTTCTTAGATTGAGCAGCTACTGTGTTCTCTGCTTCTTTAGCATGCAAATGGCCATTGTGGGATTCCAATCATTTAAACGAATTTGACAAGTCCCTCTGAAACTACACATACATACATACACATAACTGTATACCAAGTTCTTTTCCTCTAGAGAACTTTGATTAACACATCCATGCTTTCCTGATCTGTGAAAGTCAGCCTTTTATAAGTTTATGTATTTCAAAGTAGATCAATAGGCAGTATGATTTACTACAAAACCTGTGAAGATTTTCTAATAGGAATGTTCAACAGCACAAGATTTTCTGCTGGTTGACAGATTTCCAAAGGCTCCTGAATAAATTTATAGTGCGCATAATAGGCCCAATATCTTTAAACATTTTGTAGCAATAGTTATGAGAAAGACTGTGTACTCTCATTCCTGAGCTCTTCTAAGAAATAACTTAGCAGTTTTTAAGACCAGTAATTCATATTTTACTCTTGCTTAGGCAAGAGGCTAGTTATTATCTTGAATTCCTTTAACTACTGGATTCTTCTAGATAGAAATTGGTCTCTGGATCGCATGATCTCTTCACAGAGTCTGTGTGCCATGGCAAGTGTCTACTTTCCAGGTTGGTAGTCTAGGCCCAGAGAAGTAACAGATGACATGATCTTTTTTTTTTAATTTAATTTTATTTTATTTGTGAACATACTGTACAGAGGGGTTACAATTACATGGGCAGGATAATGCGTACATTTCTTACCAAGCATTGCAGCCTCCTCCTTTGTTTACCCTTCACATCCCTTCCCAGCCTCCCCCCTCCCAATCCCAATCCCAATCCCAATCCTTCTCCTTCCTCCCCCTTCCCCCCCCCTCCACCGAAGTTGTAAAGCTCGTTTTGGACATGACAACTTGTACTTCTCATTGTTGCAACAGGTCCACCTGTATCCTTAAACGACTTGTTTTTCCCCATCTCCTCCACAAGTTATACTGACATCAAGTATAGTGAAAGCAGGGGTTATACTGTGGGGGAGGGACATACAAAGCAACAAAGAAGTAATCTTATACATGTGTTAGAAACACATGCATGAAAGAAAAAAAACATTAAAATACATATCTAAGGGTTCATTTTCCTGACATCACATTATCTGACCTTTTCCGCTTGACTCATACATGTACTAGATATTGCAAATAAGGGAAACCATGGGACCTATGTTTCTTTAGGCCTGGCTTACTTCACTTAATATAATTTTTCCCAAGTTTTTCCATTTCCTAACAAATGGGGCAATGTCATTCTTTCTGATGGAGGCATAGAATTCCATTGTGTATATATACCACATTTTCTTGATCCATTCATCTACTGAGGGGCATCTGGGTTGGTTCCATATCTTAGCTATGGTAAATAATGCTGCAATAAACATAGTTGTGCTGGTAGCTTTAGTGTGGTCTTGTTTGTAAACATTTGGGTAAATGCCCAAAAGTGGGATTGCTGGGTCATAGGGGAGCTTTATGTGAAGTCTTTTGAGGAACCTCCATACTGTTTTCCAAAGTGGTTGAACAAGTTTACATTCCCACCAACAATGAAGTAAGGTTCCCTTCTGTCCACATCCCCTCCAGCATCTGTTGTTGTTAGAGTTCTTGATTTTTGCCGTTCTAACTGGAGTGAGGTGATATCTCAATGTTGTTTTGATTTGCATTTCTTTTTTTTAATTTAATTTAATTTTATTTGTGAACATACTGTACAGAGGGGTTACAATTACATGGGCAGGATAATGCGTACATTTCTTACCAAGCATTGCAGCCTCCTCCTTTGTTTACCCTTCACATCCCTTCCCAGCCTCCCCCCTCCCAATCCCAATCCCAATCCCAATCCTTCTCCTTCCTCCCCCTTCCCCCCCCCCCCCCGAAGTTGTAAAGCTCGTTTTGGACATGACAACTTGTACTTCTCATTGTTGCAACAGGTCCACCTGTATCCTTAAACAACTGGTTTTCCCCCATCTCCTCCACAAGTTATACTGACATCAAATATAGTGAAAGCAAGGGATATACTGTGGAGGAGGGACATACAAACAACAAAGAGATAATCTTATAAATGCATTAGAAACACATGCATGAAAGAAAAAAAACATTAAAATACATATCTAAGGGTTCATTTTCCTGACATCACATTATCTGACCTTTTCCGCTTGACTCATACATCTACTAGATATTGCAAATAAGGGAAACCATGGGACCTATGTTTCTTTGGGCCTGGCTTACTTCACTTAATATAATTTTTTCCAGGTTTTTCCATTTCCTAACAAATGGGGCAATGTCGTTCTTTCTGATGGAGGCATAGAATTCCATTGTGTATATATACCACATTTTCTTGATCCATTCATCTACTGAGGGGCATCTGGGTTGGTTCCATATCTTAGCTATGGTAAATAATGCTGCAATAAACATAGTTGTGCTGGTAGCTTTAGTGTGGTCTTGTTTGTAAAATTTGGGTAAATGCCCAAAAGTGGGATTGCTGGGTCATAGGGGAGTTCTATGTGAAGTCTTTTGAGGAACCTCCATACTGCTTTCCAAAGTGGTTGAACAAGTTTACATTCCCACCAACAATGAAGTAAGGTTCCTTTCTGTCCACATCCCCTCCAGCATCTGTTGTTGTTAGAGTTCTTGATTTTTGCCGTTCTAACTGGAGTGAGGTGATATCTCAATGTTGTTTTGATTTGCATTTCTTTTATGGCTAGGGATGTTGAACATTTCTTCATGTGTCTATTGGCCATCCTTCTTCCTTCTTCAGAGAAGTTTCTCTTTAATTCTTTCGCCCACTTATTTATTGGGCAGTTGTTTCTTTGAGGATTTGTTGTTGGGGGGTTTAATTTTTTGAGTTCCAAGTATATTTTAGATATGAGACCCTTGTCCGTTGTATGGCTAGTAAAGATCTTTTCCCAATCCGTGGGCTTTCTATTGATCTTGCTAGCTATGTCATTTGCCCTGCAGAAGCTCTGCAACTTTGTGCAATCCCATTTGTCCAACCTTTCTTTGATTTGTTGTGTTTCCGGGTCTCTATTCAGAAAATTTCGGCCTGAGCCAAGGAGACCTAGGGTTTCTCCTATTCCATCCTGTAATGTTTTCAGAGTGTCTGCTTTGAGTTCAAGGTCTTTGATCCATTTGGAGTTGATTCCAGTGCAGGGTGATATATAAAGATCTAGCTTTAGTTTTCTACATGTAGTTAACCAATTTTGCCAGCACCATTTACTGAAGAGGCTGTCTTTCTTCCATTCTATTGTTTTAGCTCCCTTATCGAAGATTAGATGGCTATAGGTCTGTAGGTTCATTTCTGGGTTTTCAATTCTATTCCATTGGTCCTGAGGTCTGTTCTTATTGCATTTCTTTTATGGCTAGGGATGTTGAGCATTTCTTCATGTGTCTATTGGCCATCCTTCTTTCTTCTTCAGAGAAGTTTCTCTTTAAGTCTTTTTCCCACTTATTTATTGGACAGTTGTTTCTTTGAGGATTTGTTGTTGGGGGGTTTAATTTTTTGAGTTCCAAGTATATTTTAGATATGAGACCTTTGTCCGTTGTATGGCTAGTGAAGATCTTCTCCCAATCCGTGGGCTTTCTATTGATCTTGCTAGCTATGTCCTTTGCCATGCAGAAGCTCTGCAACTTTATGCAATCCCATTTGTCCAACCTTTCTTTGGTTTGTTGTGTTTCCGGGTCTCTATTCAGAAAATTTCGGCCTGAGCCAAGGAGACCTAGGGTTTCTCCTATTCCATCCTGTAATGTTTTCAGAGTGAGATGACATGATCTTATACCTGAATGACCCCCAAAACTCCACTCCCAAACTCCTAGAACTTATAAGCTACTTTAGCAGAGTAGCAGGATACAAAATTAACTTATAAAAATTAGTTGTCTTTCTGTATACCAACAATGTACAAGCAGAATGGGAAATCAGGAAAACAACTCCATTCCCTATAACCTCAAAAAAAATACCTAGGAATTAATCTATTCAAAGATGTAGAGGACCTATTTGGTGAAAACTAAAAAAAGTCTAAAGAAAGAAATCAAAGAGGATACCAGGAAGTAAAAGGACCATCCATGTTCATAGATAGGTAGAATCAATATCATGAAAATGGCCATACTGCCAAAAATGATATACAAATTCAATGAAATTCCCATCAAAATCCCAATGATGTTCTTTACTGAAATAGAGAAAACAATCCAAAAATTCATATAGAACAACAAAAGAACTAGACTAGCCAAAAAAATTCTAGGCAAACAAAACAGGAGGTATCATGACACCAGACTTCAAGTTCTATTATAGAGCCATAATAACACAAACAGCTTGGTTTTGGCACAAAAATAGACCCAAAGACCAATGGAATAGATTAGAAGATCCAGAAATAAAATCATATACTTATAGTCAGCTGATATTTGACAAAGGAGCCAGACATACAGTGGAAGAAACAAAGGCTCTTCAATGATTGGTACTGAGAAAACTGGGAAGCCACATGCAGAAAACTAAAGAGGGACTCCAGCCTGTCACCATGCACTAGTATCAACTCAAGATGGATTAAAGACCTCAACATCAAACCTAAAACTCTGAAATTACTGCAAGACAGAGTAGGAGAGGCATTTCTAATGCCTTATAGGCACAGGCAGGAACTTCCTGAACAGAATTCCAGGGTCACAACAAATTAGAGACAAGTCAAATGGGATTATTTTAAAATAAAAAGTTTCTGCACAGTTAAAGACATAGCTATCAAACTAGAAAGACAGCCAACCAATTGGGAAAAGATATTTACCAGCAATATATCAGACAAAGACCTAATATACATTATATACAGGGAACTCAAGAAATGAATCCCTCCCAAATCTAACAAACCAATAATTAAATGGGCAAGGTAACTAAAGAGAGACTTCTCAGAAAAAGAGATAAAAATGGCAAAGAAACACATGAAGAAATGTTCATCGTCTCTAGCCATAAAGGAAATGAAAATAAAAACAACACTGATTATGTACATATGATCATACAAGGTGATGCTAAGCGAAATGAACCCCAAGAAAGGGACACAAGAGATTTTATCTTTGTTACTGTTGTTTTAAATGTACTTATAATGTACAAAATGTGATTTTTTTTGTTTCTTTTGTATAGTTTCCCCCATGGTATAACCCCTGTTTTCACTGTATTTGATTCCAGTGCCCTGAATCTTATATATGCATTTTTCTAATTTAGGGAGGGGAAGGGAAATAACAAAATGCTGAAGGATACAGGTTGACCCATTGTAATAATGAGATGTATAAGACAGTATGTTGAAAATGAACTTTACAACTTTGGTGGGGGGAAGGGGGAGTTGGGAAGGTTGGGAGAGAAGGGATGGTAGGGGAAAAACAAAAGAGGAGGTAACAATGCTCAACAGGAAATGTACTCATTACCTTACTCATGTAACTGTAACCCCTCTGTACAGTATCTTTACAATAAGAAATAAAAAAAAGGAACAACTCTGAGATATCACCTTACCCCAGTCAGAATGATCCATATCCTAAATTCATCCAACCACAAATACCGGCAGGGATACGGAGAAAAAGGAACCCAATTGCACTGCTGGTAGGAATGTAAACTAATGCAACCACTCTGGAAAGTAATCTTGAGGTTCCTCAGAAAGCTAAATATAGACCTTCCCTATGATCCAGCCATCTCACTCATAGTCATCTACCCTGAGCAATAGGAATCAGAATACAAGGACACATGCACCTCGATGTTCATTGCAGCACTGTTCACATAGCAAAGATATGGAAACAACCCAGATGCCCCACTGCAAATGAATAGATCAAAAAATTGTATTCCCTATATATTCCATATATATTCTATAATATGGAATATTATGCAGCCATTAGAAAGGACAAAATAATTCACAGGGAAATGGATAGAACTAGAACAAGATCTTAGCAAGGTAAGCCAAGATCAGAGAGACAAACGGCACATGGTCTCCCTGATATGGGGATGTTAATTCAAAATGCAAGGAGATATGACAAACTAAACAGGACTCAAGAAACAAAGGACCTCTTCTTAAGTTGTCATATCATATTTTAGATGACTTCATGCTCTTGACCTCACATATAGTATATACATATGCACATCTGAGGGAAGCTAGAAGGAGAGTACAGACTCAGAGAAAACAGGGGGAAAATACAGCAGAGGGACCCATCAGCGGCACTGGACATTGATGAAAGTAAACTAAGCAACTCAAGGTCAGTGATAAGAGGGAGGGAATGAGAGAAAAAGAGGGAACAGATCACACTAAGCAAAAGGAAAGAAATGTGCATATCACCCAATTTGGAAAAAAATATAGCTGTAGTGCCAAAGTTTGTAGAGTCCATAAGCTTTATAAGCCATGATAAAATTTATGTAATTACTTAATCTCAATAAAGAAAAAAAGAGAATACTAAAAAAATACCAGGAGGCCTGAAAAAAAAAAAACAGTAAATGCAAATCCACTTTGATTTACCTAAGACATAACTTTAAAACAAAAAGGTTGCCTATCTTTTGGATTACTTCTAATAAACTTGAAACGTATTAGATTATAGTTGTTATAGTCTATGTAGCTCAGAGGTAGAAAGTATCTCTAACTTGCATATGAGGCACTGGGTTCAATCCCTAGCACATGGATCTCTTCTTCCTCCCAAGGAAATCTCTCCAAACAGAAACAAAAACACAGTTTGGAGGAAGATGGCAGAGGAAAAGCTGGAGGCTAAACAAGGTCTGGCATAGAAAGCAGTTTTAGTGTTCCAGTGAATAGTCCTAGGCTAGAGAATCACACCAAGTATGCCATCACAGTACAGAGAGTTTGGCCAGAGAGGGAAAATCCAGGCACTTGCTAGTAGCCACAGCTGTGGCAGCTGTGGCGGCCTGTAGACACCATACCTACAACAGAGAGAGTCTGGGACAAAGGCACCAGACACAGCTGGTGAGCAGATTCTACTCAACACCAGCAAGAACTGACAAGGAGCAGATATCTTCATCCTGCAGATCACAGACCAGAGATGACCCAGGAACCAAGAGTCTGGCATGAGTAGAAGCCTGACACCCTCACTCCTTCCCAGGGAGCAGAGGATGGAAGACTGCTGCTACCCCCTCTCCCCCACCACCGGAGATCTCAATCTTTGATTCTGACAAAGGCCCCTCTCTGCAGCTAGCTCCAACTCAGGCTTTGGAAGAAAACAAAAGAATCATTTAGCAGGTCACAGGAACCTGACCTGACCTGCCAGGCTCAGCTCTACCTAAGGGAAAGTTACCCAGCCCAGGCCCCTAGAGAAAGCTCTGCCCCCCCCCCCCCAAGTGACTTTCTTCACTGGGTAAACAGAGCCAGAGGCTGCCCCTCCCTACAGCAGCCTAGGCAATCAATTGAAATTCAGTAAACATAAACCCTGAGAATGGCTCCAGGCTGGGCTCTGTGAGTGTCTCAGGAGCTAGCCCCTCAGGGAAAAGCTACTATTTGCTGAAAGGTCTCAACCCTACCCAGAACCTAGCATCATCACAGCAACTCCAAAGTAGAGGAAACAGCTATCTCCCTCTTTTGGGATACTCAAAGCAGATCTCCCTCCCACTAAACTAGCCTGGGAGGAGGATCACAAAATCCTGGGTAACACAAAGCATTTTTCTGCCTGCTCAAACAAACTGACTTAAGAAACTAATCAAGCCATAGGAAAACCAAACACCACAAACAGACGAGAGACTCCACCAAGAGAGACTAGTTACGGACACAGGGGAGATACAGAATCTTCCCATTCCTCCCCATGTCCCCCCCAAAAAACAAAAAAACTCTTTTTTGTACCTTTTTAAAAATTTTTATTTAAAAAAAAAATTGTGTGTGTGTGTGCTTTTTTTTAACCTCTTTGATCATTTGGTCCTTTTAAAAAATTATTTTCATTTTTTTCCCCTCTCTTTTTTGCGTGACTTAATTGCTGTTCTGCTCATCTCTAGATATATACCCATTGACGATTATTAGACCTTACACCCCATTGTGTACACACTTAATCCAGAAATTTATTACTCAATTCACAACCTCTTAAGCTTAAATTCTTTAAAAGCAGTATTATATATTTATTGTATATAATTATATAATTTTCATTTTTTAAAATTTTTTTTATTTTTTTAGTTTTTCATGTCTCCTTTCTATCCCTCCCCACCTCTCATCCTATCCTTCTTCTCTCAATATCATTTCTTTAAACTTACATAATTTTACTTGTGTCACTTTTTAAATTTAAATTTTTGTTTTTCCATTTTTTCTTGCTTTTTTTTTTTTTTTAAATCTCTCTCCTATCATTCTGTCCAATCCAGTTCCCTCTCTGAGATTAGGACTTGGTTAAATTCATTCTCCTTTTACTTCTCCACATCCCTCTAATCTTATTTTTCCCCACATTTCTCCCTAAACCTAATAATTTCTGGTTTGCCAAATTCTTCTTTGCTGTTCTTAGCCCATTAATCCATAGTTGTTTGATGTTGAATAGATTGTATCTGTTGAACTAGGTTGTATCTGTAGCCATTTTGACTGTGCAACTCCAGGACTTTGGTTGATGTTGCCTTAAAATAGTGTTCTAGCACAAAATTAGTGTTATTTCATAACAAATGGGCAGAACAAGCTGGAAAAACACAAGAAAAATGGCAAGTCCAGGTATCTCAACTCCCACTCATCATAATCAGGTGATAGAACAGTTAATGAATAATCCAGAGGAGAGTTCCCAAAAAGCTCTACAAACACTTCTGGTAAACATGGTGAATGAAAAGATTGAAAACCTGCAAAGGACTCAGTGTGAGCATGATAGGGAGAGAGAAAAGGCAAACCAAAGATTAATACAGGAATCTCATGAGTGTGAGGAACCTACTCAAAGATTGATACAGGAATTGTATGAGCAGGCTGAGAACAGTCAAAGAGAAAGACAGGAATTGCATGAGCAGGCTGAGAACAGACAAAGAGAAACACAGGAATTGGGTGAGCAGGCTGAGAACAGTCAAAGAGAACTACAGGAATTGCGTGAACATGAGGAAGCTAATCAGAGTAATACAGGAATTTCGAGAGCAGGATGAGAATGGACAAAGATCAATAGAGGCATTCATGGAATCCATAAACAGACAGCTGGAAGAATTCAGGGAGACCACCAAGGGAATGCTGAATGGAGCCCGACAGAAGGAATGGGAGTCCAAGGAAACCATAACCCATCAACTAAGTGATTTGAGAATAAACACAACACCAAATTAAGGAAGTAAAGAAGATCATACAAGATCTAAAACAAAGTTCCAACAAAGAATTTGAAGCCATCAAAGCTGACCAATTAGAAGGAAAAGAAATAAAAAACAAAGTAGACGGTGTTGACAGTAGGTTAGACCATGTAGAAGATTGAATCTTAGGGATTGAAGACAGCCTAGATATTATAGAGAAAGAAGATACAATTATCCAAGACAAATCCAAGTGAAGGGTTAAAGTTTTGAGGCAGTGACCACTTGTTGCTTGTTTAAACTAAACCTAAGATCAGCAAATTCTGTCTAGCAGAGCAATACGTGGTGGTAATCCAAACACGTGGTTTGTTGTGTGCCTTTATAAGCCCTGCAAATCTTTAGCTTGGGGCTCTTCTCCTAGGCTCTGCTGTGTCGGAGTGTAGGACGAGGCCCGAGCTGCAGCCTATTTAAATAAAACCTTAAAACAGCTGTAAAGACTGACTCTCAGTGGTCTTTTTGGTGGGGGTCCTGTGACCTGGGCACAACACAAGAAATATAATAGGTCTATTCAACATTTGGAAGACACCATTAGAAGGCCCAATCTGAGATAATGGGTGTAGAGGAGCACTCGGAACATTAGTTAATGGTATAGGAAATTTGTTCAACAGGATCCTAACAGAGAATTTCCCAATGCAAAAAGATAGATCTGTTCAGATACAAGAAGCTTTTAGAACCCCAAATAGACCAGACTAGAACAAGATATCCCACCATCACATTATAAACCTCACAGGATCAATTCAGACCAAGGAAAAGATCCTTAAAGCTGTCAAGGAGGAAAAGATAAATCACCTATAAAGGGAAACCAATTAGAATCACCTCAGATTTCTCAGCAGAGACAATCAAAGCAAGAAGAGCCTGGAATGATGTATGCCATGCCCTAAAGACAAACAATCATCAACCAAGAATACTGTACCCAGCTAAACTCTCCTTCATAACTGAAGGCCAAATAAAAACCTTCCAGAGCAAAGAAAAATTGAAACAATACATCTCCACCAAACCAGCCCTACAAAAGATTCTTAAAGATGTCCTACACATAGAAAACCAACAAGACCACAATAAAGGCCAAGAAACTGCACCCAAACTGAGAATCCAAGAACCATAGGAAGAACTGTTTTCGCAACCCCCAAGAAGGTGGATAACATGGCAGGAACTCCCAAATACCTCTCAGACCTATCTCTTAACATTAACGGACTTAACTCTCCAATTAAGCCACACAGACCGTCTAGTTGGATTAAAAAGCAAGATCCTTCTGTGTGCTGCCTTCAGGAGTCTTGCCCATAAAAACAATCACATTTTGAAAGTGAAAGGCTGGAACAAAATCTATCAAGCAAATGGCCCTGATAAAAAGGCAAGAGTTGCAATCCTAATATCAGACAAAATAGACTTCAAATTAAAATTAGTGAGAAGAGATAAAGAAGGTTGCTACATACTAATTAAGGGATCTCTCCTTCAGGAGGATATTACAATTCTAAATATCTATTCGCCAAGCAACAGAGCACCCAAATTTATCCAAGAAACACGACTTTCCCTCAAATCTCACATAGATCCAAAGATATTAATTGTTGGGGACTTTAACACACCACTCTCCCCACTAGATAGATCAACTTGGCAAAAACTCAACAGAGAAACCGCAGATCTAAACAACTGCATAGATCAACTAGATTTAATAGACATCTACCGAATATTTCACCCAGCAGCATCAGAATACACGTTTTTCTCAGCAGCACATGGAACATTTTCCAAAATAGACCACATTTTAGGCCACAAAGCAAACTTGTCCAATTTCAGAAACATTGAAGACTGAAAGAAATAATTAAAATAAAATCAGAATTGTTTTTTTTTTTCCTCGTTGGACCTGTGGAAGCAAGATGGGTCACCAGCAGCTCTACTGGAGTCACCCCTGAAAATTTGGCCAGGGATCTCGCTCTTACTGCGTGTGCTCTAATGGCTACGGTCTGATCCAAAAGTACAGGCTCAACCATGTGCCGGCAGTGTTTCCGCCAGTATGTGAAGGACATTGGCTTCATTAAGTTGGGCTAAGTGATGGACTATCCAAGACTTCAAGCCCAATGAAAGACCATATTTGTACATAAAATAAAAATTCAAGAAGCCTTCAAAAAAATAAAATCAGAATTAAATAAATTAGAACCCCCCAAAACATAGAAAGAATCAACAAAACAGAGTTGGTTCTTCGAAAAAATTAACAAATTTGACAGACCCTTAGCAAATCTTATCAGAAAAAGAAAAGAACACACCCAAATAAATAAACTCAGAGATGAGAATGGAAATATTACCACAGAAACAACCAAGATTCAGAGCATTATAAGGGAATACTTCTCAAACCTTTATGCTAATAAATTTGAGAACTTGGCAGAAATGGACCTTTTCCTAGAAAATATCGACATGCCAAAACTAAACCAAGATGAGTTAAACCATCTTAACAGGCCCATATCAAACACTGAAATAGAAACAGCAATAAGAGACTTCCCATCTAAGAAAAGTCCAGGACCAGATGGATTTACAGTGGAATTCTATAAGGCCTTTAAAGCAGAGCTCACACCAATACTCCTCCAACTCTTCAATGAAATTGAAAGAGAAAGTTCACTACTGCACTCATTCTATGAAGCCATTGTAACCCTCATCCCCAGGCAGGGACTCATCAAAGAAAGAGAACTATAGAACCATTTCTTTGATGAACATTGACAGAAAATTTTGGCCAATCGACTTCAACAATGCATCCAAAAAATCATACACCATGGTCAAACAGGATTCATTTCAGGGATGCAAAACTGGTTCAATATATGCAAATCAATTAATATAATTCATCACATCAAGAAGAGCAAGGATAAGAACCACATGATTATCTCAATAGATGCAGAAAAAGCATTTGACAAGATCCAACACCTCTTTATGATGAAGGTTCTGGAAAAATTAGGAATCCATGGAACATTCCTCAATACAGTAAAGGCTGTATATGACAAACCTACAGCCAGCATTATACTTAATGGTGAAAAACTAAAGCCATTTCCTCTTAACTCAGGAATGAGACAAGGATGTCCACTCTCTCCACTTCTCTTCAATTTAGTATTAGAATGCCTAGCTACAGCAATAAGACAAGATACAAACATAAAAGGGATCCAAATAGGGAAAGATGAAGTTAAACTCTCCCTCTTTGCAGATGACATGATCTTGTATTTAAAGAATCCCATGGACTCCACTCCCAAATTACTCAAGCTGATTCAAAACTTTGGCAAAGTAGCAGGGTATAAAATTAACCCTCAAAAATCAATGGCTTTTCTGTATGCCAACAATGAATGCCAACAATGAGAAAAGCGTGGCTGAAAACAGGAAAGCATTTCCATTCATAATAGCCCCACAAAAAATAAAATACCTAGGAATTAACTTAACCAAAGAAGTGAAGGACCACTTTGATGAAAACTTCAAAAACCTGAAAAAGAAAATCAAAACAGAACTTAGAAAGTGGAAAAACCTCTAAGGCTCCTGGATTGGAAGGATCAACATCGTGAAAATGGCAATACTTCCCAAGGCTATCTACAAATTCAATGTGATACCTATCAATATTCCAACCTCATTCTTCAAGGAAATAGAAGAGGCAATCCAAAAATTCATATGGAACAATAAAAGAACAAAAAAGCAAAAACGATCCTTAACAGAAAGAACAGTGCTGGAGGAATATCAATACCAAATTTCAACCTCTTCTACAAAGCCATAGTAATCAAAACGGCTTTGTACTGGCATAAGGATGGACTTCAGGACCAATGGAATAGAATTGAATACCCAAAAATGAAACCACAGACCTATAACCATATATATTTATGATATTAGCTTCTGCCTTGATTATGATTCCTGAAGCAGTTTATGACCCCTACTCCTGCCTTTTAATGGCTATATTTTTAGAAAGAAATGAAAGTAGGCAACATTTGTTAAAACCCCCTTATGTGCTGAAAACTTTATATAAATTGTTACAATTATACCACTGTTGGGTTATTATCCCCATATTATATATGGGGAAACTGACTTTGAAAGGTAATTTATCTAAGGTCACATAGTAAGTGAAGAAATGTAGCATTTTGAAAATAATGGGATGGTATTAAAGGAAATGACATTTTGTGTGTATCAGTCCTGGGTCTTGAACTCAGGGCCTTCAGCTCTGGGCCTGGTGCTGTCCCTGAGCTTTTTGTTTTTCTTTTCTTTCTTTTTTCTTTTTGTTCAAGACAAATAATCTACTACTTAAGCCACAGTTCCACATCCAGCTTTTTGATGGTTAATTGGACTTTTCTGCCTGGGTTGACTTGGAACTGTAATCCTTAGATCTCAGCCTCCTGAGTAGCTAAATGCCTAGCTAAAATATGGGACTTTTACCTTTATATGCAGTTGTAACCCTCACTCAGGTGGAGGTCTAGAACATTTTATGTTGTCTAGAAGGTTCCTCCATGCAACTTCTCAATTAAAGAACTTCCAAAAATAATCAGGTAGAATATAAATTTGTATAGTCATTATGGAAATCTGTATATATTTAGATACATACATAGATAAATATTATTCAGCCTTAAAAGGAAATCTTACTATTAACAATGACATAAATGAAACTGGAGGACATTATGTTAAATAAACAAGCCAGATGTAGAAAGAAAATTACTGAGAGACTTTTCTCAAGGTCAAATTCATAGTAGTAATATGAGGATTATTTAGATTAAAATGAATGAAACATAGGGAGCTAATTAATAGTCAAAGTGCATGCAGTTTCATTTCTGAGAGGTGAATACATTCTAGAGATTTAAGGTATAGTGTGGTGACTAAAGTGTTAATGCTGTATTGTGTACTTCAAATTTGCTAAGAGAGTAGCTCCGAAGTATAACAATGTGACCTTTAGCCCATCTCCAGTAATTAGTTTACTATGTGTGTTTATTAAAACATCATTCTGTAGATCTTAAATATATACAATTTAGATTTAAAATGATTGTCACTATAGCCATCTATTACTTTTGCCTTGCTTGAAATACACATAAATAGAATCATAGGATGGGTTTATACTCTTTTATACTGGGTCAAAATGATGTCTATGTGCTTCATCCAGGCTGTGAATACCAGAAGTTTATGCTTTCTCACATCTGAGTCGTACTTCACTGAATGAAGTTGCTACAGTTAATTTGCATGTATTATAATTGATGGAAATGATGGAGATAGTTTTTTATGAACAATGAATTAAATCACAAATGTTTGGTGGACATAGGCCCTCATTTCATTTGGTCACATACCTAGGATTAGGATTCTTTTTAGATCAAGGAGTGATAGACCTAGAATTTGAAGTTCAAATTTTCTGACTCCATAATTGTATAACAACTGCATTGTATAATAAGCACTACCTGATAGCGGCTAATAAGAACTCTCTATATTGTTATAGTTTTCTAAGCAGACTCTCAATTCAATTGAGAATTTTCTGTAAATTTAACTAATAACAGCAGGGGAAGTTTTATATTTGTTCAACAAATACAAGAGTCTTTTAAATTATCATTAAATAGCTGATGTATTACAATTGTGTGGACCATTTAGCAGCCTCTCTGAAAAGACTATAATAATACTCATCTTTGACAAACTTGTTTTGCTCATTGAAATGTATACAGTAAGAGTAAGGTTAGCAATTGATTATTCACTTACTTGTACGGAGTAATTAGCTAAGGAAGAAACAAATCAATTTAAAACCAATTTCCACAGTTTACACGTGCACAAGAATTGATTGTAGGCTTGCATTTGCTGAATAAAAAGTGAAAGTAGCTAATCTCAATTTGTATTTCATTGAGTAAATGTCAGCCATTGATTTTTGTAACATACTAGTGAGACAATATGTCTGTCATTCTTTTAAAGGTGGCAGAACACAATCACTGTACAGTTTAATTAGGTGCGGGTTTGTCATCTCAGGTGCTTGAGGAAGATGAAATATTTAGCTATCATGGAAGGGAAAACCTCAGCCTAGCTGCCTCTTCTATCACCTTCTTTCAGATTCTTAACTCATCTTAATTTACTTCTCATTGATTCTTATTGTTGGATGTTGTACAAAACACCCTTTCTGTAAGGTGGTGTTGGGAGATTGAGTTATAACAGACTTTATGGGCCAACTCAGCTCTCTCAAGTTTTCTTGAACTCTTGGACAATGTAGCATTACATTTGTGGGGAATGAGTTACAGAACAGGTTTCCACAGTGTGTTTGGTTTTCTTAAAAGGTGATTCATGTTGTGTTGTCACACAAGCTTTGTATGCTATTGACAACTTGTAATGCCCACTGTACAGCACTGAACACTACTGTTTATGTACAAAAAAATTCAAAAACTGTCCCAAAGTCACAGAGGAAATAAAATCTTTCTCAACCACTTGTTACAATCTTTTTGCAAAACTATTTTCTTTGTCTATAAGTTGGGTAGGATAGTGCCTACTTCACTGGCATTTTGTGATGGCTAAGTCAGAAAGTACATACAAAAATGTTTGGAGCAATGCTTTATACATAGTAATCAGTTAACAAATATTGTTATTAATATAAAATCAATAATAACATTATTAATATCAAATTAGAATTCATTTTTCTTTTCTCCTGTCTAAATTAACACCATTTATTGTTATACATGTGACGGGATTTTTCTCTCATGTCTTTTTGTTTGGCATTTTTTTCATCTTTTTTGTTGGCTACTATTATTCCTTTAAAAATTAACTTTTCTAATAGTTCTAATAGTTTAGTTTTCTAAAAGTTTTTGACACTGGTATAAAACTGATTTAAACATGCAATTATTTTTTCTTTGAGACAAATTCTAGCTTTGTAGCTCAATCTGGCCTTGATCTTTCTACTTAGTCCAGATTGGATTTTAACTCATGATCTTCTTGCCTCATCCTTCCAAATGTTGAGATTACAAGTGAGTGTTAATTTCTCAGTTAATAAAAGCCTTTAGTAGGAACATTTTTACACAAGTTCATGTAAATTTAGATCCCTTTATTACTTTATCTTTGTCTGTATTTCAAATCAGCAATATCTTCACAGATATATCAGGGTATTTAAATGGAAAAGTCAGAGTACAATAATACTAAGTACAACAATTGTTTATTTCAAGAATCATATAATAATTCACAAATACTATTTTACCTGCTTTGGCACATGTTAATATGCAATTTAAATAAGCATCTAAGCTTTCTGATCCACTCCCCAGATACTCCCACCAGGATGTTGAAACAGCTACCAGAACACAAAGAAACAAAAAAAAGGATCACTCTTGCCTTGGGGCATCTCAGCTGCGTGATTGCTGACTAGGGGGCATTTGTAAACAACAGGAGAGTCTTGACTCAACCTGAAATGTTATTTTTTAAAAAAAAATCTGACTCAAAACCAGGAAAACTTGTAGAACTCCAATATAAGGTCTAGATTGCTTTCACAGAAATTTATAAGTATCTTATAAGAAAACATATATGTCAGATGCTCCAATCCTGCTTACTTTCAGCTCCATCTCCTGACACATTCCTCCTATACATTTTGATCTACCTCTTCTGCATTGCATGTGGTACAGTTGCATAAAAATGCTAGTCTTGGATCCTAGGATTCAGTCTACCTTTCAGATGGTCTTATGACTGGAACACAACTAATTTTTCAGAGGAATGTGTGTCCTTTTACCTATGATTGATTGGTTGATTGACTGCTTGATTTTATCTAGGCTTGTGTTCCAGGAGAGAATGAGATTGATGTTTAAATGCATGCATTTGGTTCTTGTGCCAATTAAAATTTTTGCTATAAATTAAATGAGTTTTAGTTGACCAAATGAGCCCCAGGAAGCTGAGTTCATGTAATTCTGATTTTTAGAGAAGGATCTGTTTCTTATTCCTAAAAACACCAGTATTCTGCTTCTGCATTTCTGAGGGCTGGACTGAAACAGATAATAAAGTCTCAGGTATCTTAGGGGAAAGCCCTCTGATCCTCTTCAAACAGTATTCCAGCTAATCATTGTATTGGACAAGAAAGAGCATGGAATATCCTTCTGTTCGTCCTTCCATCCCTCCCTCTCTTCCTCCCTCCCTCCCTCCCTCCTTCTCTCCCTTCCTCCCTCCCTCCCTCCCTCTCTCCCTCCCTCCCTTCCTTCCTTCTTTTCCTTCTCTCTCTTTCTCACTCTTTCTTTCTTTCTTTCTTTCTTTCTTTCTTTCTTTCTTTCTTTCTTTCTTTCTCTCTCTCTCTCTCTCTCTCTCCCTCCCTCCCTCCCTCCCTCCCTCCCTCCCTCCCTCCCTCCCTCCCTTCCTTCCTTCCTTCCTTCCTTCCTTCCTTCCTTCCTTCCTTCCTTCCTTCCTTCCTTCCTTCTTTTCCTTCTTACTTTCTTCCTTTCTTCCTTCCTTTCCACTTTCACTCATGGGCTAGTGCTCTGCAAACTGAGCCAACCCTCCAACCCCAGAAAGTCTTTTCTTAATTCAACATCCACAACAGGCAAGAAAGTAGAGTACTGAAATAAGATAGCTTTTAATGTTTACAGTCAAATTCACTACTATCTACAAAGCAGGTGCCATTATTACTTTTCTTCTACATGTAACAAAATTGAGTTGACTTCATAAAATATTATTTTAAATGATCGTATGCACATAGCTATTGAGCCTTTGTTAACTATTCCTATGTATATTGCCACACTCAATGTATGAATGTATGGAGACCTATATAATTTATCATGTCCCTGTGTGTGTGTGTGTGTGTGTGTGTGTGTGTGTGTGTGTGTGTGTGTGTGTATCTCATTCAGTGTGTCTACTTGTAGTTTTATAGGCACATTCTAGCTACTACAAATGAAGGAAACTATACAACCTATTTTTTTGGATCTAGCTCACTTCACTTAATATAATTTTGTCATGTCTTTTCCTTATGAATGGTACAATATCATTCTTTATGATGGATGAGTAAAATTCCATTGTGTATATACCACATTTTCTTGATCCATTCATCCACTGAGGGGCATCTGGGTTGAATGCATACCTTGGCTATGGCCAACAATGCTGCAATGAACATGATTGTGCTGGTAGCTTTAGTGTGTTGTTGTTTAGTTGCTGTTGTTGCTGTTTTTGTTTTCCTTTCATCTTGTTTGATAGTTTATATTTGGTAGGGTAGGGGTGCACAAAAAGGTGGAACAAAAGGTGAACAAATATAACAGTGATACTTACTAGACACTGTGTGGAAAATGAACTGTACATCTTTACATCTTGTGGGTAAGGATGGGAGGGAAAAACTGAGAGGAGGAATGAGAGATATGGTTCAAAAAGAATAGTACTTGTGATATCTGAGTTGCTATACAATGGCAGAAAGTTCCTCCTATTGTCTGGCCTCAGTCCCTCCTGCTGTTAGAAATTTACTCTCCCCTCTTAGCCCCCTTTCCCTTGGAATAGAAGGATATCCATGGGAACCAAAATGTAAAATCAGGAGACAGAACACTAATTATTGATAAAGGGCAAAGCCTCTTGATAAAGAAAAACCCCAGGCAAAGGCTGACCAGTAACCAGCCTTCTTAGCCTCTTTTCTATCCTTGCTAGAAAGTAAAAGAACATCTCTCCCTCACTCAAGTTTACCAAGCTGGCAGTTTTGTTGTTTGCCACAAACTTTGCAGAAGGCTACTGTCAACCTTGAGGCTCATCATCAGCTGCACTGAGTTGCTGTATAGATCAAGAGCATATAATAAAAATCATTTCTGTAATAGTGCCAATAGCATTGATAGTATTGGTCATGCTGACCAATTCAAGATTATGTTTTGCGTATGCTCTTATGACTCAAGGCTATGTTTTGCTTCTATAATCTTGCTTTATTTGCCTCAGTAACAAGGTCTTAAGCCCACAGGTGAAACCACCACTGTTCTCTTCAGTTGAAGACCACCAAGTGTTCCCACTATGGGCAGCCTATTGAAAATTTTTACATATGGTATTTACCATAAAGAACAAATGAAGCCGGGCGCTGGTGGCTCACGCCTGTAATCCTAGCTACTCAGGAGGCTGAGATCTGAGGATCGCGGTTCAAAGCCAGCCCGGGCAGGAGAAACCGTGAGACTCCTATCTCCAATAAACCACCAGAAAACCGGAAGTGGCGCTGTAGCTCAAGTGGTAGAGCGCTCGCCTTGAGCTGAAGAGCTGAGGGACAGCGCCCAGGCCCAGAGTTCAAGCCCCACGACCGACAAAAAAAAAAAAAAAAAAAAGAACAAATGAATTTGGAAGGTCATATAACCATAACCAATGAAAATGTGCCAAACCTGCCTTGCATAGCTCATCTATGTAACTCTATGTAACCTACCCCTATAAAAACCCATCCTATCCTGAGCTCAGGGCCATTCTCCTACTTTCCCGGTAATAGGAAGTGGACCCTGTGTGGCTGTAATAAGGTTTCTAGCTCCTTTAACTGGATGTCTCAGAGTCTTCTTTGAATCCAGGATATTATACCTGTAACCCCTCTGTATAGCACCTCTACAGTAACAATAATAAAATAAAATAAAATTGAAAAATGAAAGAAAACTGAGGTTAAATTATTTCTCTAAGTCACAGAACCACATGTGGGAGAAATTCTATGCCAGGCCATGTACCTTGCCACTTTACCCCACTGCTTTTTCTTTAGGTTGTTAATTATTCACTTTATTAGGTCTATAGGTCTAGAAATTAAAGTGCTTAAAACCTCATTTTGGTGATTTCTTTACTCAAATCACTAGGAGTAAATGACAGCCTAACTGCATGTCCAACTATTGGCAGCAATGACTAGTTCTCTGGCTGAGCATCCTTCATCCATTATGTGACTCCTGATAGTCAGGACAGGCCTTGCATAAAGAGGAGCTTTTCTTCTGATCTCAGTAGTGCTTTCTTTGAGGCATGTTACTGCTCAGGATCCTGTTGAGATTTTGATTAAAAAAGACCAATATTGTGCAGTTTATGTTAATGTTCTATTTCTCTGGTAGCAAAATGTAGAATCTTGTAAAGTTCTCAAGGGAATTTAATTTTCCAAGTCTATTGGAAAATTCAATTTTGAATTTTACATAAAACACTAGAAAACAGTGGCCTGGTCAGGGGTTATGCTTAAAAGTCAATGATTTTTTGAAGTGATTTTAACCCTTGTGACACCTGTTCTACTCTTTTATTTTGTAAACCTCTAATTTTCTAGAGTAGAAGAAAAGACTATATTAAAATATGAAGTACCTAAAGTATGTAACTTGCATCTACCTTCCATTTTTGAGTTACAGTAATGCCATTTGATTTCTTTTCTTAATGCTTGCTAAAGGCAAAAAAAAATTCTTTAAGCTAAGCTATAAAAATCTGCTTTGAAAATGCTCAGTGCACAATAACTAATGTTAATACAACACATTTTACACCTGAACAGCTCTTTAATATCTCCAGAGATACTCTGCCCTTGAGTGGTGTGTGTGTGTTTGTGTGTGTGTGTGTGTGTGTGTGTGTGTGTGTGTGTGTATCTTAGTGCCTCAGTCATTATCTAGCTCCAAGTGCATGTATTCCACATTAATTAATCATGATACATTATGAACTATCAGAATATTTCTCTCCCCCCTCTACAGCACACTGGAATGTTTTTACTTTTCTCTACTAGTGTTGAAATTAGAATGGAGAAGTCAAATATATCATTTGTTTTATGTTGTGAGTTGGCTAATCAAGTGTATTAGAAAAGTGGTTAATAAAATCAAGCAACCAGTTCCAAGTTTGGGGTTCTAAATTTTACTTACATTTGTCCAAATATCTGGAGTAAATGAGGATATAGAGTAGCTATAAATGTTGCCTTTTTGCTCCCCATAAAATTCCTATTTTTTCCTGTTTTACCATATAACCATATGATAATATCCAATCCAATGCCCATAGAGATTAAGATAAAACTTGTAGAATGACAGCTAGATGTCCAAGATTGTGTTAAAAACATCTTTCATCAAGAAGACGTGATATATATATATATATATATATATATACATACATACATATATGTGTGTATGTATATATATATATATATATACATATATATGTGTATATATATAAATTCTATGCCTCCATCAGAAAGAATGGAAATGGAAAGACTTGGAAAAAATTACATTAAGTGAAGTAAGCCAGGGCCAAGGAAACATAAGTTCCTTGGTTTCCCTTATTTGCAATAACTAGTATACATCTAGGATAATCTTACCAGATGAGTAGAAAAGGTCAAAAGCTATGCACATGTGACCATATAAGATGATGATAAATGAAATGAACCCCAAGATGGGGACACAGAGGTTTTTTTCTTTGTTGCTGTTGTTTTTAATGTACTATGTGATTTTTTGTTTCTTTTGTATGTTCTTCCCCCATGGAATAACACCTATTTTCACTGTTTTTGATGTCGGTGCCCTACATTTTTTAAATTGGGGAGGGGAAGGGGAATAACAAGGATACAGGTTGACCCATTGTAACAATGAAACATACAAGACACTATGCTGAAAACAAACTTTACAACTTTGGGCGTGGGGAGAGAAGAGTTGGGGAGGTGGGGAGGGAAGGGATGGTAGGGGAAAAACAAAGGAGGAGGTAACAATGCTCAACAGGAAATGTACTCATTACCTTACTCATGTAACAGTAGCCCCTCTGTACAGTATCTTTACAATAAAAAATTAAAAAAATCTTCCAAGATTATTGATCAAAAGAGTCATATTTACAGACTTTATTTACAGAAAACAGAAAGAATCCAGTTTTATGACAGGCTTTCTTTTTAAAAAGAAACTTAATGAAAGAGTGTTCCATGGATTTAAGATTAGTAATTTCACTTACAGAGATTATGTAAAATTTATCCACATCTGATTGTACTTGTGAATCCCCTTATTAGAGTTTTCCTTCTTGTTAAATGCCTGGTCTGTTCAGAGTGGAAGAAGATAGCTGAGTGTGAGGACAGATGGAGGCACACCTGTGTGTCAGAAGGGATCTTTTCTGTAGCCATCTACTCTAGGTGTGATGAATTCCCATCAAATTCTTGAGTCTACAACAGGTGGGAATGGACATGGATTTTCTACAATTCCTGATGGATTAGTGGACTTTTCATGGTCAGTTTTGTAGGGTCTTGGGCTAGGGTGGGATGGAAATGGAAAAAACGACACTATGACCTTATTCTACCCCATCTTCTTTCTTTTCTTTTGTGATTACAAACTGATAGAGTTGGACATATCAAAAGTCCCATCTTTATACCACCCATCCAAAGTGAAAGCAGGTAAACTTATGCCTCTTCAGTCTTCCAGTAACTGAGAATATTTTCTTGGATCAAGGCTAATTGTATTTTTAGAGGTGATGTGTAAAGAAAAAATAAACAAACATACATAAATGTCAACAATCACTGGCAAACTGGATGTGATTCATCTTAATATTTACTTTTCTGATTAGGGGATTATTTGATATCTGCGTAGGTCATGCATTCTTCTAGCTATCCCAAGGTTATCCATAGACCAAGCAAATTGATTGTTGATCAATATATTTGGAATTAAGGAACTTCTCTTCTAAGAACTTGTTTTTACTAAACTATATTTTAAATTTACCCTAGAATGTCAAAATGAAGGGAATAATATAAGAGGTAGAGCTATGAAACTCATAATTATATGTCTCCTAAGGAATTACTTGCTTATTATTCCTGTTCTTTCAGATTTTACATTATGGATTTTGGAGCCTATGCCATAAAAATGCAAATTCGGAATTGTTTTATCTTTCTTGTAGGTTGACTCCTTTATCATTATAAAATCCCTATTTATTTCTAGTGCTGCTTCCTTCTTTGCTTAAAATATTTAACTGTAGAAGATATGTAGCATAAAAGTTACCATCTTAATCGTTTTAAAGTATACAGCTCAATAGTGCTAAGCTACATGTAATGATTATTTATTAAAATCTATGTTGTGTGATATGAGTATAGTACATCAGCTTTATTTTTATAACTAATCTGTTTTTGTGCTTTTAAAATTTTTTGTTATTTATGGGTCCATTATACTAGAAGTATGTCTCTTAGAAATAGCAATGATAAAAATAGTTTATGAAAGTTTAGCTTAAGACTATTTACTTCATTTATGCAATGACTCTTTCATGTCCTTAAGCCTATTGGTATTTGTTTTCTTGTTTGTTTGTTTTTCTCTCCCTTCCTTCCTTCCTTCCTTCCTTCCTTCCTTCCTTCCTTCCTTTCTTCTTTCTTTCTTTCTTTCTTTCTTTCTTTCTTTCTTTCTTTCTTTCTTTCTTTCTTTCTTCCTTCCTTCTTAATTCCCTTCTTTTTTTGGTAATCATTATACTCATTTTTGTATATATTTTTTATTGTAAAGATACTGTACATAAGGGTTACAGTTATGAGTAAGGTAATGAGTCCATTTCCTATAGAGCATTGTTACCTCCTCCTTTGTTTTTCCTTACCATCACTTTCCTCCCCACCTCCCCAACTCCTCCTTCCCCCCACTAAAGTTGTAAAGTTCATTTTCAACATAGTGTTTTGTACATCTCATTGTTACAAGGGGTCCACCTGTATCCTTGTTTCAGCATTTTGTTATTTCTCTTCCCCTCCCCAAATTAGAAAAATGTATATACAAGATGCAGGGCACTGACATCAAAAACAGTGAAAACAGGAGTTATACCATGGGCGAAGAACATAGAAAAGAAACAAAAAATTCACATAGTACATTATAAGTACATTAAAAACAAGAGCAAGAAAGATAAAACTTCTTGTGTCCTTATCTTGGGGATCATTCCGCTTAGCATCATCTTATTTGGTCATATGTACATAGCTTTTGACCTTTTCTACTTGTCCTAGACATATACTAGTTATTGCAAATAAAGAAAACCATGAGACCTATGTTTCTTTGGGCCTGGCTTACTTCATTAATATGATTTTTCCCAAGTCTTTTCATTTCCTAGCCAATGGGGTGGTGTCATTCTTTCTGATAGAGGCATAGAATTCCATTGTGTATATATACAACATATTCTTGATCCATTCATCTACTGAGGGGCATCTGGGTTGGTTCCATATCTTAGCTATCGTAAATAATGCTGCAATAAACATAGTTGTGCTGGTAGCTTCAGTATAGCCTTGTTTGTTATTGTTTGGGTAAATGCCCAAAATTGGAATTCTGAGTCATAGGAGAGCTCTATGTGCAGTCTTTTGAGGAATCTCCATACTGCTTTCCAAAAGGGTTGAATAGTATACTCAGTTTTTTTTTTTAATTTTATTGTTGAGGTGATGTACAAAGGGGTTAAAGTTACATAAGTAAGGTAGTGATTACATTTCTTGTCTAACTTGTTATCCCCTCACTCATTTTTCTCCTTCTTTCCCTCCCAATCCCCTACACACAAGTTGTACAGATCATTTCCAACATATTGTCTGTGAGTATTGCTGTTGCAAAAGTTCCTACTTTGTCCTTTGTCTCACCATTTTGTTGTTCCCCTCCCCTTCCCTAGTTCAGATAAACATATATACAATACCCAGAGTACCAAAATCAAATACTAGTAAACATCTAGGATAATCTTAGCATATGAGCAGAATAGCTCAATAGCTATGCACATGTGACTGTATAAGATGATGCCTAGCGAACTGATCTCCAAGACATGGACATAGGAGGTTTTTCTTTGTTGCTGTTATTCTCAATGTACTACATGACTTTTTTTTTCTTTTGTGTTTCTCCCCCCTCCCCCCGCCATGGTTTATGTCCTGTTGTCACTGTATACTCAGCTTTTAATTTTAGCAAAAAGTTAGCATCCTTATTATCCAATCATGTAAATAGAATCAACAGCTAGGAAATAAACAATATATGAGCCTTTTGGGAGGACACATTATACCCAAACCATAACAACGATGGTAAAGTAGTATAGAAAAGAGAGTATACAAATGAGAGAGGGGAACTAAGGAAGAAATTTTCTAGTTTAAAGTGGAAATGTGAGAAGTTAATTAAAGGACTGAAGGCTAAGTATAAAAGTGGAACAATATCTGGTTCTCAGCCACTGAATATTGCGATGACTATCAAATTAATACTTCACCTAGGATTCATCTCAAGGGCTAGACTTGAATATTTCAAAAAGATTTAGGGGTGTACCTTATAAATCCTTTGAATGGAATAATATTTTCCTAAGAATCTCAAGGGTGTTGTTTCTTAGCACTATCTCTTTCGGGACAAAGCAATGTGTGGGAACTTTGTGTTTGGTGGGGTGAACACCACAACTTTCAATAGGCCACACATAATCTTTAAGGAAATTATATTGACAAAAGCATCACAAACTTGGATTAAGGGACAGAGACAGTTTAAATTAAAAAGAAATGTCTAGGTTCCTGATCTTATATGGACAAAAATCAAGATGAAGCATGACTTAACTGCTATTGCCAACTTTTTTATTGTATCAAAGGAAGTTTAGAACCAATAACCAAGAGGGATAAGGCAATATGTTAGAGAATGAGAAATCAGAGCTCTGGAAAGCAGCTTCTACAACCAAATCTTAATCAAGCGTCTGGTGACAAATGTTCATGCAGATTTCACAATTTTTTGGATCAGTGACTGCTATGTGATTCTTCTCCCATTTTACTCCCACCTTTATCACACCTTCTTCAAAATGACATTGTTTATTGAATTTTTAGTATCCTGATTGTAGATTGTATTATATGTAGAATATGGGTAAGCATATATTAATTTGTGCCTTTATTTTTACAGGTCTTCAGATTGGGAATGATTCTCTTCACAGGGCTGTACCTGAGGTATTGCATTAATCTCCACTGGGCCTGATTTAAATGGCACAGTACTCTGGTTTTTCATCATGGGAAATTTAGAAAGCAACAAAGATTTTAGGGAGAATATGGCACAAAATGTTGGCTTGCTTCCCTGCAGTTCTCTTTTGTTCAGAATCTTCTTGTGTCTGATGCAATTGCTTTTGATGATTAGAAACAGATATTTCTGTATTTTATCCCTTTTATAGCTGCCCTTACTAGGAAAGTGGTATTATGCAAACTTTCATAGTCTTTATTTTGAAAGCTCTATTCACTTACACAGAACCATCTTTCAAATGACTTGAAGATTTTCTTTATACCTCATTGCCAAGAACAGTTCTTCTAATCAGCTAGTGTATTTTTTTTTGCCAAATAGGTGAAATTAACTATGTCATAGGTTATGTTCTGTCCTTGACACTTCTGTTTATTTTACCACAAGTGTGTAGGGGGATTTTATTAGATTTTTTTGTGGGGGATCTTAGCTTCATCTATAGGTGTTTCTTATTATTTCATTCACTGTACTATATTTTTGTAATTTCTTAAATCTATTTTGGTATACATCTATGTGAATATCAACACACAGATATGGAGGTTGAAGAAGTAAATAGAAGCTTAGCAATTACAGAGGATTCTTTTGCACATGTCAACAAATATGTCAAGGTTAATGTTTATACAATCATGAGAAATCTTTCAAGCAATATGAGGATAACACTGGTCATGGCCATTGATGAAAATTCTATATTACTGCCCAACTATAAACTGCTTATCCAAGAGAAGTAACTAAACCTTATTTTCAGGAAATAAATTATTTTTCCCCAAGACCCTAAGAGTTTACTGACGATCTGAAAAATGACAATTAAATTCAATGGGAATAAAGAGTGGCTTTTGGTAGGCCCAGTAATGAATCATATAGATGTTTGACAACCAGGTTGTGCTACTATGATATAACCAAGAAGAGAAAAAGGTATTGTTTAATCCAGCCCATTTGTCAAAGGAATAGAGTCCTATGTGTAATAGCTTATTAAGTATGTTTATTAAAAAACAATCACATAGGCCTGGGAAGGTGGCTAAGTGGTAGAATGTTTGCCTCGCATGCACGAGGCCCTGGATTTGATTCCTCAGCACCACATAAGCAGAAAAAAAAGTCAGAAGTGGCCCTGTGGCTCAAGTGGTAGAGCGCTAGCCTTGAGCTGAAGAGCTGAGGGACAGCGCTCAGGCCCAGAGTTCAGGCACCACAACCGACAAAACAACAACAACAACAACAACAAACAATCACATAAGCTACAGATGATAAGTACAAAATAGCTACATATATATTCCTGTATGAGTTCCTGTTATTCTTCCCATCCTTTCTCATCTTGTATTATTATTATTATTATTATTATTTACAAATACACAATCAGAAATCACCGAATTTCTATTGCTGAGTGGTAGATAGGAGCAATAGCGAACTATTTAATGATTGAATAGCATGGGTGTCAATGAGAATAGCTGTCTCACCAATCAGAACTGTGACCAATCAGGAAGGCTGTTTAGGAGTGAGGCCAGCCATGAGCCACAGATTAGGCTATACCTCTGCATAGCAACTGAATGTCCACTCTGGTTATGACCATCTTTTTCTTTAAACAGGGGAAAAGTAAGAAAATAAGAAGCAAAAACTCAATTCTCTTCCCATATTTTGTTGCCCACAAGATCATATTATTATGGGATAGACTGCTTTTATTCTTTGTCCAGAGAGTTTTATTTTTCAGCTGAGAGACGTTCAATACAGAATCTGCCATAAGTGAAAGGCTGTCTTAGTACAATTTATTTCCTTTCAAGTTAAGAAAGAATTTTCAAAGAAAACATTTCACCTTATCACACTCCTCAGTTTTCTTGAAGGAGGTCTCCAAAGCAGTGAAATGGTTGGTGACTTCTGAGAGGAATAGGAAGAAGGAGATAATTTGTTGTTTTCCTTTATCATTTAAATTGAAGCAAAGTATATGGTTTTATTAGTAAAGGAAACATGTGCTTGGGAAAAATGAAAGTATACCCCTCATGATGTAGAAAATGTAAAATTTTCCTGGTGTGTGTGTGTGTGTGTGTGTGTGTGTGTGTGTGTGTGTGTGTGTGTGTGTGTGTGTGTGTGTGTGTGTGTGTGTGTGTGTGTGTGTGTGTGTGTGTGTGTGTGTGTGTGTGTGTATGCCAGTCCTGGGGCTTGACCTCAGGGCTTACATGCTTTGGTGCTCATGGCTAGCTCTCTCTATCACTTGAACTGCAGCTCTATTTCTGGCTTTTATAAAAATGGTGGTTAATTAGAAATAAAAATATCATAGACATTCCTGTCCAGACTGGCTTTGAACTGTGACCTCAGCCTCTTGTATAGCTAGTATTACAGGTGTGAGCTACTGGAGCTTGACTATATTTCCTATTTCCTATTTAATGAAATAATTTGAGAAAAATTTAAAATGTTTAAAGGAGACAAGATAAGTTAAATTACATTGTGTGTGGTACCATACAAGGGAGGGTCTAGTTAGATGATGAGAAGGAAGAAGAAATCATAGTATTTTGGCACAGGACCAGGACTTTATTGTTGGGAGGAAAGTTAGACACTATTACATCCAGCCCCCTCCTATTTCCTTGGAAGAAACCAAACTCCAGAGAGGTTAAGTGGTTTGATCAGGATCACACCCCTAATTATGCACTGAGAAAAGTAGAAAGAAAGCAACTTAGTTCTTGAGACAATTTATTAGTTTTTAGATTTTCTTCACAAAATAACTAATTTATTCGTAATTAGGCAAAGAAAACATTTGGGAACTTTGTGTCACTCTTCCCAGAGGCCTCCTGCTGCACTGTTTCTGCCCAGAGTCAGGCCCTGCTTCTCCCTACCATGGAAGCACAGCTGCGTCTGGTCCAAGCCCTCTCAGCCCATTAGCTGATAGCTAAATTATCTACTATATAGTTGACAATTACTGGAATGTCAGAGATATGTTTTTATTCCCCTGATGACTTTTTTGTTTGGCTAATCAATATACTTAATTTTGTTTTTGTTTTATTTATTTTGAGACAGGTTCTTCTATGTGGGCTAGGCTGACCTCAGATTCATGATCTTCCTTCCTACCTCAGCTTCCTGATTGCTCTTGTTTTTGATTTATTGTGTACCTGTCTTTAAGCATACAGTTCAGTAGTGTTAAGCACATTCATATTGCTGTGCAACCAGTTTCCAGAATTCTCTTCATCAGGCAAAATTGAACCTGTGAACTCATTAAACAGTTCTCACTTTGTCTCTATGAATTTAACTACTCCAGGTAACTTATATGAGCAAAATTATATGATATTTTTCTTTTTTTGGTGATCAGTTTAGTTCACTTGATATAACATTCTTAACAGTCACTATGTTGCACCAGAATTTCCTGCCTTTTAGAGGCTGAATAAAATTCCATTGTATGTATATACCATATTTTGTTCATCTATTGATCCACCAACATACACTTGGGTTGCTTCTACCCTTTTCCCTTTATAATTACCCATTTTGAATGTGTAAAGGTAGTTCAAAATAAAACAAAAATATTTGAATCAATAGTGTTCTCCTAGGGTTAAATCTACAGAGAATACAGAAACGAATCAGAGAAATGTCTGTGAGCCCACGTCTGTGAGGTTAGGAGAAGTTGCAGAGGACCAATCAAGCAAATTTAGTCTCTACTTTTCAACCTAGCCATTCCCACACAGTGACTGAAACTGAAATTGGAAATGGCCGTGTATATTCTAAATGCTAGGAGGCACAGCAGACATAGTGACTGGTTCTGCCTGGAAAGTATACGTGAGGGGTGATAATAGGGTAGAGGCTTAATGGAGGAGATCACAGTGGAGATAAGCTCTGTCCACTTAAGAGGATGTCCACCCAGAGAAGGAAGGAAAGGTGCTTTAGGAGAAGGCCCATGAAGTATCCAACTCAAGATGCTAGGAGCACAGGTTATCCACAAGAGACTGAGGATCAAGTATTAAGGGTGATGACCCTGAAATGAGAATGTCCCAGGCTTTAGCTGCTGGTGAGTGTAACATGGTCATGTCAGCATCTAGTGTCTTGATTCAGATAGCTCTCTACTGCTATTAAGTCCATTGGAGTAACTGGTGCTCTAAGTTCTCCAATATATATCTTTTACCCTCTTCTTTCTTGACAACCAGACACATGTATGTTATATGGACTCAAGATGAGTTATTCCTATTTGACTACCTTAGTGTCCTCCCTGAGAGTCCTTGAGCTTGTCACTGCTGACTGTAGCCTACAACAGAATGTTCTCTGGTAAGCTTAGGGAATCTTGGCTGGTAGACTTCATCTCCCAAGTGCTAAGTCCATCTTAAGATCTGTGACTGTGCATGGGGCAGGCTCTCTCTTCTATCAGAATGTTCTCTGGTAAGCTTAGGGAATCTTGGCTGGTAGACTTCATCTCCCAAGTGCTAAGTCCATCTTAAGATCTGTGACTGTGCATGGGGCAGGCTCTCTCTTCTATAGCAGAGACAGAGACACACACAGACCAAGAGGGAGAAAGACATAAAGAGAGACAGGGAAGAGCCCTAAAGTTGTATTTCTCAAGGCCAGGATCTTACAGGATTCCCTGAATATTCTTCAGATTAAATCCTAAATGTTTTTCTTATTAGGGTTAAATTAATCATGGGAAACATTTGCTATCTCAGTTACTCTTCTGATTTGATCTCTTCATGATTACATCAGTTCTCTTTTCTTTTGTCCATTAAAAAATCCCTTGGAATGGTCTCATGGCTTAAGTGGTAGAGCACTTAGGAAGTTTGATCCTGACCTTAAACTTCAGTACCCCACTCCTACATTCCTTAATGCCTATAAATAAAGAAAATAGACCCTTGTTCAGAGAGTATCTTCCTCAGAGCTTGGATGTCTGATTTCAACTTCCATCTGGTCAGTGTCTTTTGAAGGCCTTTTACTGTCAAGCCAGGAATTCTTGGTATTTGAGAGATAATTAAGAAATGATTACTGAGAGCCGGGTGGCGGTGGCTCATGCCTGTAATCCTCGCTACTCAGGAGGCTGAGATCTGAGGATCATGATTCAAAGCCAGCAGGACAGAAAGTCCATGAGACTATTATCTCCAATTAACCACCAGAAAATGGGAAGTGGTGCTGTGGCTCACACGATAGAGTGCTAGCCTTGAGCTGAAGAGCTGAGGGACAGCATCTAAGCCCAGAGTTCAAGCCCCACGACCGACCAAAAAAAAAAGATTACTGAATTTAACTGACTTACTAGTAAGTAGGGAAGAGAGCCATGGAGACTGGCTCTGTATGTTAGCAGGTGAATGTAGCTTCAGATGGTGTCTCAGAGGAACCTGTAGGTTCCTCTAAGAGAGTTATGGGAAGTGGACCAAGTTGCAAACTGTGGGAAGTTCAAACAGGGCTTTAAACTCAGGGCTTGGAGTTTATGACTCATCAGTACTAAGAATGCAGGGAATGAAGTGAGAGAGCAATTGTTAGGAAAGACATTGTTGAGTATAGAACCAAAGAACAATGGGACAAATGAAGCTGGAGACTGATTATATGTGGTAGGTGTGGAACAGTATAGGAGAGATGGTGGCTGTGAAATAAATACATCTTAGGAGTTGGGCATTGGTCTTTCCACCTGTAACCCTAATTATTTTAGAGGCTGAGATACAGAGGACTGCAGTTTGTAGCCAGCATTGGCAAGATAGTTCATGAGGCTTCCCTGAAAAATGCCAGGCTGGAGGCATGGCTCAGTTAGTAGAATTCCAGATGGGCAAGTAGTCCAACCTGAGCAACTGACAGACCCTGAGTTCAAGCCATAGTACTGATGGAAAAATAGAAATATATGTTTTGAAGACCTTTTTTGGTGGTGTGTGGTGATATGGACATTCATTTACATTACCTATTTTACATAAAGATTAAATGATTTGCTCAAGTTTAGTGTACAAACTGACAGCAGCTTCGTGTCCATATTGTGCTAGAAACTCCAAACCAGGAGAATTTTACTTTATTACCCCCATGGCCTTTCCCCATTCTACAAAAAACTTCCACACATAGATCTTATTCAAATAATTTTCTAAAATGTCATTAAAATTAAGAAGGCACTTAAAAGGATATATGAGAAGCCACATTCAACAAGTACAGAAATAAATTAGAAATGAGAAAATATTAAAATACCTGACCTGCGTGGGTATCTGCATACTATTCAAAATGATCTCATCCATTTAGGTCTAGTGTTTGGCGGCTTCATCTGAAATATGAAAAATGTTCTCACAGAGGGGCAGGCGAACTAAAGGAGGATATCTTAATATACAGAGAAATATAAATTAAAAATCTCTCTAAAGTTATTAGTAAAAGTACCGAAATACATTAGCAGGTGCTCAGGTTCAACTTTGAATGAATGTTCTTTGAAATAAGATTCATCACCACAATTAATCTGAGAGGCGTCAAATCTGTGCTGGGTTAAAGAGGTGAGAATCGGGGAAGACTTCATTGAAGTTGCAAATTGTAAAGGGATCAGAATTAATAATCCTCTGTCACAGGTAACCTGAGCACATGGGAGTTTAAGAAATTTTTAACTTGGAAACATGTTGAAAAGAGACCTTGGGATATTGTTGTTGAAAGGAGAAATCTGGATTGACTTTGTTTCATGAATTACTTCAAATTGCCCACAAATAGTCACAAAGATAGATTTCCATGACTTTCACTGTCAGTGTGGTTTATTTATTTCAACAGGCAGGACAAACCATTCTCGTAGAGTGGAATAAATACAGAATTTCCCCCCCATCAATCTAGATGCATTGGATTTTTTTATATTGAATCCAAAGCTTTTTTTTTTTTTTTTTTTTTTTAGAAATAGTGCACTTCAGAACACCAATCTTCACTCATCACTGGCTTGCATTATGGACCTTCATTCACATGGCTCACATGGTCACAATGAGCACAAAGAGAAAGGAAAGAGGAGGTATACAGCAATACTCTAAATATTTGTTTCCTTTCAAATACCTAAAGTAACTTTTTTTTCTTAGAGAAACATAACCCTTAGACAATTCATAGTAAGGTAATCGTGCTCTAAGTGAGAAGTTCATGAACACACATCTTAGTTTTTCAATCAAACAATCTAGGTGTTAACTTTAGTTTTAATTTCAGTCCCTTTACCTGCTTGCTTCAAGAGTATGTAGAAATTATTTTTAATATATATTTTTTATTGTAAAGATACTGTACAGAGGGGTTACAGTTACATGAGCAAGATAATGTCCATTTTCTATCGAGCATTGTCACCTCTTCCTTTGTTTTTCCCCTACTATTCCTTTCCTCCCCATCTCCCCAACTCCTCCCTCTCCTGCCCCTGCAAAGTTGGAAAGTTCATTTTCAGCATAGTGTCTTGTACGTCTCGTTGTTACAATGGGTTATCCTGTAACCTTACTTCAGCATTTTGTTATTTCCCTTCCCCTCCCCAAATTAGAAAAATGTATATTAAAGATGCAGAACACCGGAATCAAATACAGTGACAACAGGGGTTATCCCATGGGGGAAAAACATACAAAAGAAACAAAAAAATAACATAGTACATTATAAGTACATTAAAAAGAGCAGCAAGAAAGATAAAATCTTTTGTGTCCTTATCTTGGTGTTCATTTCACTTAGTATCATCTTATATAGTCAGATGTACATAACTTTTGACCTTTTCTGCTTGTCCTAGACATATACTAGTTATTGCACATAAGGGAAAACATGGGACCTATGTTTCTTTGGGCCTGGCTTGCTTCACTTAATATAATTTTTTCCAAGTCTTTCCATTTCCTAACAAATGGGGCAGTATCATTCTTTCTGATGGAGGCATAGAATTCCTATGTGTGTATATATATATATATATATATATATATATATATATATATATTGTTGATCTATTCATCTACTGAGGGGCATCTGGGTTGGTTCCATATCTTAGCTATGGTAAATAATGCTGCAATAAATTTAGTTGTGTTAGTAGCTTTAGCATGGCCTTGTTTGTGATTGTTCGGGTAAATGTCAAAAAGTGGGATTGTTGGGTCATAAGGGAGCTCTATGTGGAGTCTTTTGAGGAACCTCCATACTGCTTTCCAAAGTGGTTAGACAAGTTTACATTCTCACCAACAATGAAGTAGGGTTCCTTTTGGCCACATCCCCTCCAGCATCTGTTGTTATTAGAGTTCTTGATTATAACCATTCTAACTGTTGTTTTGATTTGCATTTCTTTTATGGCTAGAAAATTTGAGCATTTCTTCATGTGTCTATTGGCCATTCTTATTTCCTCCTCAGAAAAGTTGTAGATATTCTTGACTTTCTTAACTCTGCCTAAAATAAGAGTCACTAAGAATATTGTATGTTGGTATCTTCCAAATATCATCTCCTCCAACAGTCTTTCCCACCAAATCTAAGTCTTGTCATTGAAAGTATTCAAACAGTCACTGCTTACACATGACTCTATTATAATTTTGTTAGTACATTACACTTTTATTTTCTATGTTTCTTCCTCACAAAATGTGCACTTTATGTGGGAAGGGACTTTATCAATCTTGATCTTTGTCATACTCCTAGTTTCTCAACTTGAGCCTGTATACATTCATTACTCCATGGAATATGAATAATTATTACAATATTTGTTAAGTGAAAAAATCAGTGCATGTGGTAGTATTTGAACATGTTAATGTTTATCTATGATGGTATCTAAATAATTTGCAAATAATTATTTTTAATGGATAGATTTTTTTTAATACTTTGAAAAGTGTTTTGCTATATAGCCTAGGCTGGCCTTGAATTTACAGTCCTCCTAATTCCCTCTCTCTCAAGTATTGGGCTCAATTGCTCTTTAGGAACTGATCTCCAGGCCTGTTATAGAGATGGGACACTTGGACTATCCTTTAAGAAAGAACTTGTAATTCAAATGCAAGAGGGTATATTTAACTGACCAGTTCTCATCACTAGTACTACAGCTTAGAAAGATGAGGTCAATTCCTCCAGAGTGACCCCCTAACAAATTGGGAATAGCAATATGCCATGCTGCCTAAAGTAGGTTGCTCTGAGCAGTAGATGTCTCTGAGATGTCTTCCTGCTCCAAAGTTTCTGTGGGCCCAAACTGTCAGGATTGTACCATTGTTTGTTCCTTTCTCGCCTTCATCCTGCTTATTCTTCCCTTCTTTTCATGTGAAGATGGCTTGCCACCATGGATTCAAAGCTTATCTTAATCTGCTTTGCTTTCCTTTGATCTTGTGTTGGTGTAATTTCCTAGTTAAACCTCTTAACATCCCACTCATCTTACCTTCTGCTTCCAGGAGGATCCATGTTCTTGCTAAAATTCTAAATGTTACTGGAGTCCTTTGGTCATTCTAGTAATAGAAAGGTTTATTTCATATATTTTTTACTACATAAAGAAAACTATTTGAAGCTATGGACAATGGGATTATTTTATAATCATGGACACATTCAACCAGACATGGTCTAATCCAGGCATCACTTTGTAGAGAGGATGTTTACTACATCTGTTTATTTGTAGACACAAGACTTGTTTTTTTTCTTCAGTTTTTGGGTGGTTTTTTTTTTTTTTTTTGGTGCCAATCCTGGGGCTTAAATTTAGGATCTGGGCACTGTCCCTGAGTTTTGCTGTACAAGGTTAGTGTTCTACAACTTTAGCCACAGCTACAGCTTGAGCTTTTTTTAAAATGGTTAAACTGATAAGAATAATAAACTGATATTCTGGAGAATTACGTTTTGCTGGTGATCCAGATTTGAGCAAATATACATAATGTAGCAAACTGGATGCAACCTGTGGTCTGGCCTAGTTTCTTTACACTGACAAAGAGGATCATTTAGTCAAATGTGGCTAGGGGAAATGTGTTTAGTCCTGCTCTGATCCTCTTAACTTTTATTTTTCTAAGTCAAGAATAATATAGATTAAATTTTTCCCATGCATTCTAACCCCCATATAGAACTCTCTTCTTGTCCTAAAGAAGATGAAATTGTCCTAGCAATCACATTTCCCAGGCATCTTTGTACCTGGGGTTGGCATATGATGAAGTATTCACTAATCATATGTGTCTGAGTATGGCTTTCATTTGGAATGAATCTGTTTTGTTTTCATGTATCATGGTAGAGCCTGCATGGAATTGTGTGTGTGTGTGTGTGTGTGTGTGTGTGTGTGTGTGTGTGTGTGTGTGTGTGCGTGCGCACATATGTGTGTGTTTGTACATTCTGAAGTATTAAATTAATTTTTTCCTTGCATTTATTAGATTGCGTATTTTCAGTGAGGAACTTTCATCAATACAAATCAGGATCCAAGGTCTGGTTTTATAGGAACAAGAAAAAAGTCAGATTTTCTTGTGGTGGCTGTGCAAATTCTCCAGATCAAGTATGAGCTTTTACGATCCATCTTGCTATGACTCTTGCCACTGCCATCCAGATTTATTGTTGCACAGATTTATGAGTAATATAAAGGCTTAGATCATTACTGTCTTATGGAAGGCATGCTAACTCTAGTTACAGATATTTATTGACAAACATGATTTCTACATTCTACCTTCAATCGTTTTTTTGTATGTGTCTGAACTGCTTTCTTAACTTGGGCCTCAGCACAGCTAGAGAGTTTAAAGGCTGTATTTTCTCAGCCTCAAAGAATAGCTCTTGGGATCACACTCCTTGTCCTGGGTAACTGTTGAATGATGCTAATGTTTCTTGTGATCAATTTCCAACCTCTTCCTCTAGCCTTACAGCATCCTTCTCCTTTGTCTCCACAATACCACCTTGATTATAAGGTAATAATTTCAGGATTACCTTTATTAGATTATCAAATACCACAGTGCATATTGGCCTGAGATCATGCTGTAGGACATTGCAAGTGAATGCACACACACAAAAACTGCAAACTGCAAGCTACTTTGGAGCTATTGGTTCTTCTTAATATTTGATGGAATCAGAGCTACAGATGACAGCACTTTAGAGAACACAAGGTCAGTTGCTTTTGTAGAGTTTTATGGACCCCTAAGACTCTGTAAGGACTCCTTTGGGCCTCATAGAAGGACCCAAGCTTCTTACCTTTCTTCACCCTGAGTTGTTCTATTATCTCTTTTAGATTCCACTGATAAAACAGCTTGAAAATCACTGATCTCATCAAATTCTTAGGCTCATGCACTAATCCCTTTAATGGCATCTCTTATAGCTAATCATCCAGCTTTTGCTCAAAGATACTGATAGGAAGTGCACTACTACAAGGTAGTTCATTCTATTTTAAGACTTTAAAGGTCTTGTTTCATAATTTTCTTGGTTGAGGGAGAATAATTTCTGTGTAATGGATTCTATTATTAGGATTTAGTTAACTAAGGCTTTCCTCTGTAAATATATTTTTATGCACAAACAATCATTTTTGGTATCTTGGAGGTTCATGCTATTTTTTGTGTCTTTTCTCAGAGGTGGGGACAATTTTAGGCATAGTACCTCACTCTTTTCCTTTCTATCTCTTGATGATGAGATACAAAATAACTAGAATATAACAGTGAATTGCCATAAGTAATTCATGGGATAATAATGTGGTTAATGAGCTGGGCACCTGGAGTGGGTGGGCAGAGAAAGGAAGGGGCAGATGCATATGTCAAAGGCCTAATTTGTGTTAAGCCCATCATATAATTTTTTCACATTTGATTCTCACAGAAATCATCCTGAGATGCATTTATCTTACATCCTAGAATCATAAAGAAAACAGCATAAAATCTCAAAGCTAGGAAGTTGTGGTGCTGGAATTTTAAATCAAGTCTGTCTGATTCTGGAATTTGAATTCTATTTTGAAATCTCCAGAAGGAGATTTCAAGTCTATCTACTCTACTCATGACTACTACTACTACTATTATTATTATTATTATTATTATTACTACTATTGTATTCTCATCAGTAATTTACATAGTCTCACTATATGATAAAGTCTTTTAAAATAAGTCCTCCCTTTCCACCTCAGTTTGTTTTGCTGCAAAATGGGTCATAATAATTGTAGTATATTAACTTTCTCTTATTATTCTTTCATGCCATGTCCTTCCCTGAGTAAATTAGGGAGCCCAAGATCATTTGTGCATGTGTATGCATGAATAAGAGCTACAGAAAAAAACTGTGTGTGTTAAAGTAATCCAAAAGCTTTTATATCTAAGAGCTTTACTGAGAAGCATCAGGATGTCAGAGAGCAGGAGAGGGCAAAGGGGAGGGGTCAGTGGAGATAGTAGAGGGGAAGCTAGCTGCTTTCAGGCTAAGGACCCCTAAGACCACCTGGTAGTCAAGCACTCTGAAGGGGTCGTTGGGGATTTAGAGGATAGACACACCAGGCCAGTTCAAAGACATCAACATGGCACTGTTTGATCCTTTTTCTATTTGTGACCAGCTGACTCAGGAAACGAATCCATTAAACCAAATAGGATTAAGCTGCAAACCCCAGCTGGGGATACAGTTGTCAAGCAGCCATCTCCCTGCTGGTGTTAATGGGCTGTGGTGTAGATTCCTAACCCCCAGCTATCCCATCCACCCAGGCAATTGTGAGGCCCAAGGCCTGTGGAACACCACACACTTCTCTAATGTGTCACAATTATGGAGACAACTGTGCTAAGTAACTTTCCACGGATCTGCTCTGAAAACTTGCAGTGTGTTCAATAGCCCTCAAAATTTTTCATTTGGGACCTGTGGTGAGGTGGTATGGTAGTGGTTATACTGAGAAATGGTAAAATAAATAGTCACCCCAAGGGATTCCCACTTGAGGGTAAAGCTTGTAAAAGAGCGTAGCTTCATTTGTATCTCAATTTAGCACACTGAAAGAGGAGGTGAAGTGGCAAAGATAGCAAAGTTGCTAGTAGATGTAGATCTAGATCTCCAAGAAGCAGGCTAGAGAGGATAACTTTTAGCCTTTGTAAAACAGCAGCCTGCCCAGACATTTTGGAGGGCGGCTCACAGTAGTTAAATCCCATTGGCACTGTCCATGGTGCCGACAGAGGGGCGCACCGTGGAATACAGTCAGGCTTGGGTCTGGGAATGCTACTCCTCCTCTCTGGCGACCTTCTCAGTAGGATTTGAACATTCCCTACTGATTGTCTGTTGAATGGAGCTTTTGGAGGACAGACCACTGGAGAGAAGCACTAATTATTTACCTAGATTACAACCCAGAAGCTAACCTAGATCTATAAAATGCCTTGTGCTATTATCAAGGACTCCGCTTTCTCAAGTTTCAGTTCTGCACTTCAGAAATAGGTGAAAATGAGATCAGAAGGAGGTGCTGGCTCTTGGGGGAATGCCCACACTCTGTTCTGTGGCTGTGATTCATCATTCTCCAGGAGAATGCAAATCAGCACTTCTCTCTCAGGTGACAGACAGGGGCTATTAATGATGGTCTGATTCTCTCAGAGAGACCCACACTCTACCTAATAAGGTGCAGCTAGAGAAGGTTGTGAATGGAGGTGGGCTGAGCACTAATGGGCAGGTGAGGAATTATTTATCAGAAGTCCTGAAGTAGGCTGAGTTTTTCTAGTTTTCTTTTAGGAGAGCACAGTTCTCCCCTCATTACTCAGGTGCCAGAAGTGATTCGTTTAGTCCCAGGAGCTGCTTTGTCCCTTGGAAGGTTCCCTAGAAGGTTAATCCCAGTGGGCAGTTCAAACTTCACCTGCTGAGTTGATGTTGCTCCCAGAGGCAGCACTGGTGACCTGGCTTGCCCTATTTTGAGAACAGAGGGAGAAGAGTTACTGACCCTCAGGCACTTATTCCAGTCTGCTTTCGAGTAGACTTTAGCCCTTAAATACCCAGATAAAGCACCAAAGCTATCCATCTTCTGACCCCTGTCTTCCTTTCCAGAGTCCATTCAGGTATCCATTTCTGTTCACATAAGCCCTTATCTTAAAACCCTCCATGCCACAATTTCATGTCTCCTGCCTTTGCTTGTACAGTTCTGCTGCAGGCAGGAACCCCTTTCCCTCCCCTTCCCAACCTGCCCTGTCATCCCTGAGCCCTTCCCCAACTCCAGGGCAATTCTTATGGATACCTATCTATGGCACTCTGAACTTACCTGGATTGCCTCACCTTTCACATCCTGTTCAGATTATTTATTAACTTGTCTATTGTTCTGTTACCTTATTCATTCCTCTGGAGAAGGACCTAAGTCTTACTTATTTTTGAATACTCAGGGCCTCAAGACAGTAGGCACATGTTGAAGTTGTTTTTAAAAGAAGAAATGAATGGAGTGGTTTGTGACCTGGGCATGGTTCCTGGCAGAGGTCCATTATGTTATAGATCTTTAATTAAACTACAACACATCTCTGCTTCAGCTTTTCATCTGTGAAAGAAAAACAAGCATGAGAATAGTGCAGATCTACCTTAGGGGACCTTGTATGAATTAGCAAACTAGAGAATTATGCAAATACCCATTTTAATGGCTGCCAAACCTTGAGATGTGTCTGAGCTTATGATTGGGAGCCAGCCAGTCTATGCTGTTTCAGCCCTCTTAGGCATAGATAATCAAATGCACAGCCTCTCCGACAGGCACTGATCACAGATGCTATTAAAAAGAAAATGGTTATAATACAGGTGACAAAGAGAGAAACGGCTCCCTGAGTGGTAAGTTAGTACTACAAGAAAAATAACAAAGCCTCAGAGGCCTGGTCCCAAAGCATGACCAGCTGCATCCCTATGCTGTGGGCGGGGCTGTCAGAAAGGAGAGGGCATATGTAGACAATCATTCATATTTGTATGAAAAATAATTGGAAAAGTTTACAGACATTTCTTGCAAGCACGCAACTGTCAGGCATGGATGGAAGAGAAACATTTTCCCCCAATTGTGGGAAATTCTAATGTAGCAAAAAGAAAAAAATCAGGAGTCTGATGATTAAACGTGGAGAGCTGTCATCTCGGCATTATATTAAAATAACTTGCCTCCAGCAAGTGCACAGTATTTCTTCCTTTAAATCTGTCATTTCTCCGGAGGCTGTAGCCCCGGTTGGCTGCATTGGTGGCTTTGTAGCCCTGGTGGTTTAATAGCAACGGGGACCCTCTGGTAGCTTCCTGAAGGTGGGGTGTAGTGGTTGATAAGAAGGTAGGGGGGGTGTTGCTCATTGACCCCCCCACGTGCCTGCAACCACCATTTTCCAGTCTGTTCCTTTGTGGCTTCACAAGGTTGTCTGGAATCTGAAACTTGAAGCCGAATGCTTGTTGATAAATTACTTACAGCAGTACTCAGACAGTGATGTCAGGCTGCAGGCAGAGTGAAGTGCATTTGTTTATGAAATCTGTTGCTTAATGGGACAATCAGTGGCTCATTCCAGCCTCCAGTCACGATATTTTTAATGATGTCCACACTCTGCTGCTTTTACATGCAAAGCGAATAAGAGCAGAACAATGGAAAAGAGCTTTCATCAGAGGAAGGGAGGAGAGGGATGCTGTGTCAGGGATCCCATCTCCTGCTCTGTGGAATTGAACAGATGTGTCTTTGCAGGTGTCCTTTTCCTTTTCCTCTTGTTCAAGAGGCTATTTGACCTCCTTCCCCATCAAATGTTTCCAGTGGCTCCCAGGATAGTCTTTCTTGTGGTGTATGATGCAGCATTTTTTTCAATAATAGCACTTCAGTTAGCATCATAATTTTTGGAGTTTTGAAAGGACATTCACATCTAAACCTTCCATGTTCCCAAGAAATGAAAGGCAGAAAAGATTTTTATTACAGGTGAATCTTCTCATTCATCTCTTCCTGGTGAGTCCATTGTACAGTTGTGGTTTGATTATTGTAGTATTAATAACACAGGTGAGTGAAGTAAAGAAGAGGGGACAGTCTAGAAAATTAAGAGAATCAGGCTATCCATTTAACCTGCTAGAACTTCTAGCTTTTCTCCTGTAAATAAGGACAATCTTATTATTGCAATCCTTGCAATTCACAAAGATTAAATGCAATGACATACAAGTAAAGCACTTAGTACTAGGATGCTTTAGCAATGGAAGCCATTACTTATGGTGGTACTATTACAGAAATAAAGATATGGTTGGAAGTTCAGGCTACAGTTACCCATTTTGGGATACTGGATTGTCAAGTCTCCTTGGTGTCTTTCTTAAGACCTAAGGGGTGTGCAGATTTCCTACCTTTCAGCAAATCCAGATACAGCCTGTAAGGATATAAAAAGCAAGTGAAGAGCCTGCAGAAATGCAGGTGCAGTTTGGATCCCTTAGCCAAAAGTACAGCATTTCTTCAAAAGCCCTTAAATGTCACCTCTCCTCGCTCAGCTTGTCTGGAAACGCCCCCAGCATTGCCTTTTCAGTTCTAGGGGCGACATTGCCTGAGCCATGTGAGTCTGAAAGAGGGATTCACCTTGACCTTCTTTTTCCCAGAAGAAGACACAACACAAATGAGGCCATCAAAAGCATCACTGTTCCTCCCACTCAGCATCTCTCAAAGGCCTCAACCTGACCCCATCGATCAGCCATAAAACATAAAATCAACAGACTTCTGCTTTTCTATCTCATGCAGAAAAATCAGCAGTGACCAGCCTTGTCAGCCAAGCTCACAGAAATAAACAGTAAAAGTGGGAGTACCCACAGACTTCTCTCTCAGATCCTCTTAAGCCTTTTCTTTGTCCTACTCCTGGATGACAGCTGTAGGGCAGAGCAAAACCCTGCTGCTAAGTACTTAGTAGGAGAAGTGCTCATCAACATTCCTCCACAGAGGGTGCTTTGAGGGAGTTGGTGACTGACAGCCTGAATAAGCAGTTATGTCTCCAAGCTTAGGCGCAAGGGGTGCATGTCATCCTGTGTCTGACCTTACACAGCTGAGTCTGGCAATCTCGGGCCAGCTTACTGTCACCATTACCTGTTAAGGTAAAAAAGTTGTTGAGTTGATTGATGATGAAGCTCTGATCATGCCATTCTCCTGCTGATATAATTTTTGACTGTGTTTCCAGTCCTGCAGGATCAGGTTCAAATTCCTTCCTGTGGTATTCATGGTTTACTATGAGCTGACCCCAATCTACCTCCCCAGTGTATCTCTTATTACTGTGTCTCATGACTCAGACACACTGAAACCTCCCTATTCCTCTTTTTTTTTTTTTTTAATTGTGAACATACTGTACAGAGGGGTTACAATTACATGGGCAAGATAATGAGTACATTTCTTATCAAGCATTGCAGCCTCCTCCTTCACATCCCTTCCGAGCCTCCTCCCCTCCCCCTTGTTCCTCTTTTTTTTTTTTTTTTGGTCAGTTGTGGGGCTTGAATTCAGGGACTGGGCACTGTCCCTGAGCCTCTTTGTGCGCGAGGCTAGCACTCTACCACTCGAACCACAACTCTACTTCTGGTTTTTGGATGGCTAATTGAAGCTAAGAGTCTCATGGGGACTTTTATGCGTGGGCTGGCTTCTTACCACGATTTTCAGATCTCAGCCTCCTGAGTATCTGGGAATTATAGGTATGAGCCACCTGTGGCTGGCTCCTTCCCATATTTTTAAACTTTTGAGTTGCCACTGATGTTGCTACTTGAAAAAACTCTTTTCCTTGACTGCTCATGTCTAAATCCTCTTTACCTATCAAGCTCCATTTAAAATACTGTCTCCTTCATGGACTGTTACCTGCTTCCTTCAGCTGCAAGTGATTTTCTCTCTTATCTATACATACCACTTGTTGTGCCTATTCCTCCTAGGACATTTAACGCTTTTTTTTTTAAAAAAAAATTCAGTGTTATATTTTATCTCTTGTTTAAATTCTTTACTAGACTCTGGGCTTTTGGAGTGCAGGAGCCACATCCTTTTTATTCTATGTATCACTAGTATTTGGCCAAGGGTTTCTGACCTCTGTTGAATGCAATTAGTAAGAGCTTGCTACTAAATGAAATGATGTGCCTATATACAAGAGAGCCTTGTGTGGGTAGAGGCAGGGCTATATGACTATCACCACATTGTTGATATTCATATTGTCTTAGGCCAGGCCAGCTGTTATACATTGTATTTTAAAATTGCCCCCCGAGATGAGGAATTCACCAAAGATGTTTTTCAAGGCTGATATTTAAAGGTTTGAATTGTTTATGATGTTTCTATATTAGCAAGAAATCTGTTGGTTTCTATCTTTGTCACTAGGCGAAGGTTTGGACAAATCCTTCAGAAATAATATACTATTATCTCCTTCAGACATCCTTTTGTGGGCCATGTGATAAGAATCTAGCCAGGTGCTGGTGGCTCCTGCCTGTAATCCTAGCTACTCAGGAGGTTGAGATCTGAGGATCGCAGTTAAAAGTCAGCTTGGGCAGGAAAATCTGTGAAACCCTTATCTCCAATATACCACTAGAAAACCGGAAGTGATACTGTGGCTTCAGAAGTAGAGTCCTACCCTTGAGCTGAAGAGCTTAGGGACAATACCCAGGCCCAGAGTTCAAGCCACATGACTGATTAATAAAAAAAGAATTTACAAGGAAGGACAATTCCTCTTCTTTATTCCTGAACATACATTGAGATTGAAATTGTAACATGGCACAAACAAAGCTTCATCTTTACAAAAGACCTGTATACTGTATACAATTTTCTTAGGATCTAGCTTTTCAGAACACAAGAGAGATAAATAGTGATTGTTACCTTCTCTATCACCATCACCACAAACAAGAGTAAGTGCATCTTACCCAAGTGAATTTCAGTTTCATAGAACCTACGATATGCTCTCCTGAGTATACAAAGTGAGACTTAGAAGGCTGAAATACCTTGGATATTTTCTAATTTTTACTGCCAATAAAATACGTTTCCTAGAGTGAAACAATTTATTAGAATATAAATTCCTCAGGCAAGCTATAAATATAATTTTGGTTAAGTAATATGTCCTCAATATTTTCCAGGAAACTGATATTTGTGCCATGACAGAGTGGCTCTCAATTTTGCATGCTTGCAGGCTGATAGTAATGATCTCCTGCTTGCTTGCCTTCCTTCCTTCCTTCCTTCCTTCCTTCCTTCCTTTCTTTCTTTTTTCTTTCTTTCTTTCTTTCTTTCTCTTTTTTCTTTCTTACACTGAAATCTGGGTTTAGTGCTGAGGTATGGTGCTCAAGTTCTCTACTACCTGAACCACATCTCTAGCCCCTTTGTATACTGTTTTTTTTAAATATATTGTGAAAATACCATACAGAGGGGTTTCAATTACATGAGCAAGGTAATGAGTACATTTCTTATCAAGCATTGTTGCCTCTTCCTTTGTTTCCCCTCACCATCCCTTCCCATCTTCCTCCTACCATTCCTCCCACCACCCCGTGCCAAAGTCGTAAAGTTCGTTTTTTGACATAATGTCTTGTACATCTCATTGTTGCAATGGGTCCACCTGTATTCCTATTTAAATATTTTGTTTTTTCTCTTCCCCTCCACAAATTATACCAATATCAAATACAGTGAAAACAGGGGTTATACCATGGGGGAGGGATATACAAAGCAACAAATAAATATCTTATAAATATGTTAGACACAATATCAAGAAAGAAAAACCACTTGAGTGGTTTTTGAGGGGTTCATTTCACCGAACACCAACTTATCTGACCTTTTCTGCTTGTCTCAGACATGTACTAGTTATTGCAAATAAGGGAAACCATGGGACCTATGTTTCTTTGGGCCTGGCTTACTTCACTTAGTATAATTTTTTCCAAGTCTTTAAGAGAAGGTCTTGCTTTATGCCTGGGCTGGCCTGGGGTGTCATCATCCTATTTGTGCTTTTCCATGTCAGTAGGGATGACAGGCACATGGCACTGTGCCTAGCCACTGTGCTGTCTCCTTAGCCAAGATAATGTGTGCATGCCATTGGCTGTGTTTTATGTACTTCTTTTTGCCCCATCTAGCCTAGAATTGCATCTCAGGATTTCAGCCTCTCAACACTGCACATTTGAATGCTGTGCATTTCTACTTTGCTGACAAAACATTACCAAGGGTCAGAAGAGATCCCGTAGGTTACACTGACAAGTGACTGACTCTGTTGTACCAAAAAACAATTGGAACATTAGAACAGCAGGAATAATTGTTAAGTTGTTGTAAGTTATATTCCCAGGGCTGTAAGTTATTTTCCCAGTTATATTGCTCTTTATGCTTAAGCACAAGCACTAGTCACTGGATAGAATACAGAAAAGAATCCTTCTCACCAACCAGTCACTACCACCTGAAGCATGAAGGAGAGATCAAGGAGAGATCACCTCCTAAGCGTTGGTATTAGAACACCCCTCCTCCTCCTTCTTGCCCCAAAGCAGTGCTTTTTATTTTCATTTCCATGCTAACAAGGTAGACCTGTCCTAGCGTGTGTTCTGAAGAGGTTCTTTCAAGCTCAGGGCCTGGGGAGCTCTAACATAGTTAGATGTACTCTAACAGCAGGTTGCCATCAAAAAATTCTATAATAGGATTAAAATAAAAGAGAAATGCACTTGCAGTGGAATGGCAATGATTATTTAACACATTTCAAGTGCTTGGAGGGAAGGTGCAGCACTAACACAGCAGACAGACCTGCTGTGTGGGTGTGCCGCCATCTTAACAATCAGGGTTTTGTGTTTTGATCGTGGAATTTTGCAGCTCAGCATTGCAGAGAGTCCAAAGGCTGTAAAATCAAGCGCTCAGAAAAGAGCCTTATCATTACTGGAGATGATTGTATCTATTTATGGCTTACTCATGATATATCGCCCATCCACTGTATCTAGAATATGAGCTCTAGGAAAGCAGAGAACCTGTCTACCTTTGCCCAGTTATCAATGGAACTAGACCTGGCATTTAATAGATTCTCAGGGATGTGTGCCATCTGAAAGATAGGGTTCTAAGTGTGGGTTTTGCAGTCATATTGTGAAAGCATACCCTTGAACAAGGTTTTTCTTCTTTCTTTTTGTGTGCCAATAGTGGGGCTTGGGCCTAGGGCTTCAGATTCACTTTCTCTTTTGCTCAAGGCAGCATCTCTACCATGAAGCTTCACCTTCACCTTCACCTCTGGCTTTTTTGCTGGTTAACTGGGGATAAGAGACTCTGGAGCTGGGTGCTGGTGGTTCACACTTGTAATCCTAGCTACTCAGGGGACTGAGATCTGAGGATCACGGTTCAAAGCCAGCCCAGGCAGAAAAGTTCGTGAGACTCTTATCTCCAATAAACTACTCAGGAAAGCCAGAAGGGTGCTGTAGCTGAAGTGGTAAAGCACTAATCTTGAGCACAGAAAAAAGGCTCAGGGTTATTGCCTAGGCCCCAAGATGGGCAGAGAGAGAGAGAGAGAGAGAGAGAGAGAGAGAGAGAGAGAGAGAGAGAGAGAGAGAGAGAGAGAGAGAGAGAGAGAGAGAGAGAGAGAGAGAGACAGAGAGAGACAGAGAGAGACAGAGAGAGACAGAAAGAGACAGAGACAGAGACAGAGACAGAGACAGAGACAGAGAGAGACAGAGAGAGACAGAGACACAGAGAGAGACAGAGAGACAGAGAGAGACAGAGAGAGACAGAGAGAGACAGAGACAGAGAGAGACAGAGAGAAAGAGAGAGACAGAGAGAGACAGAGACAGAGACAGAAAGAGACACAGAGAGAGAGACAGAGAGAGACAGAGACAGATACAGAGAGAGACAGAGAGAAAATGAGAGAGAGGGAGAGAGAGAGAGAGAGGGAGAGAGGGAGAGACTCTTTTGGACTTTATGCTGATATCTAGCCTTGATCCTCAGATCTCAGCTTCCTAAGTGACTAGGCATGAGACACTAGTGCCTGGCATTTGGTATTCTCATGCCTAAAATAGGAGTGCCAACACAGTTGCTTTCAAACTTTTGTTTTTGAGGCCATGTCAAGCAATAAAGCTATTTCCCTATTTTGCAGGTTGCATTTCATAGACATTTTTAAGGGTGAATGTGTAAGTAAAGCTCTATTTCAAGATCTAAAATGGGAGTAATATTTTTTGAAGTCTCTGTGTCTCATCTAACTACAAAGACCTAGTATTGGTAGCCTCTAGAGAAGCAGTGTTGTTGTCAGAGGAGAGAAAACCTGCTAGGATTTGCATGGGGATGGCCCTGGAACAAGTCTCCTAATCCATGTTTGTAAAACTCAAAGCATCAGTGTCATCCTGGAAGAGAGAGAGGGAGACTTCAATGTAGCATCTGTTTTGTCATCTAGACAAAGGGTAATCAGGGTGGCCATGGGTGATCACCGTGTCATCAAACTCTTCCTTGACTTGAAATCCTTGACCTCATAAGTCTTGTCTTTGCCATTTTGTACTCGAGTAATTATCTCCATTCATTCTTGCACCTGCAAGCTTGTTAGCTTTCCTGTCTATTTGTTGTAATTGTAAGTCTATGTGCTAGTAATTTTCTATTTTCTCCAACTGACCTCCCTTCTCCATCTTGCTCTATAAGAGGAAGCTGTAGATGACTTATTGCCATGTGCTAACTCCCCTCAGTTCTTTTGTTTGCAGTTGCATCCTGCAGATAGGACATACCTGCAATGGATGAGAATGTGGGGGAAAAGAAAAATGAGGATTTTATTTCCCCACTGTTATGTTTTGGCAATGGATTTATCTTTTCTCACCTACAGCTTCTGCCTGTTTATCTCCTGTGTCAAACATTTCAACCTTCTCTGGTCTCTGGCAATGTTATTTCTTTCATCTCTTCCTTCAGATCCGGGATGATAATAGCTCCCTTTCCCTTCTCAGTTACTGATGCTGTCCTTCCATCAATGCAAGGCCATTCTCTACAGTGTGCCTGTATCTGGACTTGTGTATGTAATCATTTTATTATCTCTTCACTTAAAACTATCTGAATAGAATTCTGTGGAATATTTATCTGCTGAGACATAATTTGATATATCCTGCAACTGTGCCCATCTTAAAGAATCTTCCACAGAGAGTCCTTTCTTTCTTTACTTCATGGAAAGTATGCGAGTGCCATCCAAATTCTATGGTATCTTTCTTGATTCTTCCAAGTCCTTGTTTCCTGCCTTCCAAAAAATCTCACTCACTCCTAGTACATTCACCTGTTTTCCACAAGCAAATGATCATCAAATTTACTCCTTTGTTCAACAAATATTTGTGAATCCCCTGTAATATGTACCTCTTCTGAGCTTGCGATGTACTAGTGGAAAAAAAACATGTCAATACTTCATACTGAAGCTCGTGTTCTTATGAAACCAAGTCTATCCCGTAGTCCCTCAACTGGTCTCCTGATCTTCAGAGTTGTGATTGAAGATGCTCATGAGATGTCCATAAGCCTTGGAAACTTGACTTATGTGAAACCATGTTTATTATAGCCTGGGTCCAGGCCTGTTCTCTTCCTCTCCAGTCATAGAACCTTCCACCTTGCAGGTCTAAGTCATCTTGTTTTTGTTCTTCATTTCAATCAAAATCTTTCATTTCCATGTCAGAGTCTTCTCTGTCTTACTTTTCATTCCCAGTCTGCTGTCCATGGTGCAGGATCATATTCTCCTTTACTTGGACCTCTTGTCTGGCCATCCTGTCCCTAGCATCTTTCATTTCATTCTAATCGCTTTCTCATCGCTACTGCTGCAAATCTCCAAAATACTTCTTTGAAGAATCCTTCCAGTTCCCCAATGCCAATTGCTTGCTAAGGCATACAATTTTCAATTGATGGAGACCACTAACTTTTTCAGTTCCCACACTCTACCTCCACTCAGGGTTTTGATGCATCTGTGTCCTGAACCTGAACCTGCATGAGAGCCCCAGCCTTTCTGCTCAGGTCATTTTCTTATATTATGGTCATCTTTTCCCCTGTCCTTCTCTTATGGTATTAGAGCCTCTAGTGGTGTCACCTCCTCTATGTGCATTTTCTCTGGTGAAAGTAAATCATACTACCTCCCATGCTTGCTTCTTTGTTATTTACACGTACCATGGTGTTCTGCTGTTAGTTGTAAAGTGATCTTTCTCATTCTAGCTGAAGAAACTTCTGAATTCAGGAACTAGTTTTAGTTCTGGGTGTTTAGCACAGAGTCAAACATAGAAGAATTGTCAGGGTATATTTATGCCCCTTAATTACATGGGATATGTTCCAAGAGGCCAAGTTGATGTTACATCTGGGCACCAAACCTTTTAGGTGAAGTGAGATGAATAATAGAAGTATTGTGACATAGTATTAGGCTACTGTTCAAGGTTACTTGAACACAGACAGCATGGTGATAATCACAGTTGACCATTGACTAATGGGAAGGTAGAATATGCAGTGTGAATATACTGGACCAAGAGATGATTTACATGCTAGACAGTAAGATTTCACCAGAGAGCAATTATTAATTATTCCTGTAAATTTTCTACTTCATATGTTTGGATTGAAGTTGGGTAGTCAAAACAATAGAAGGTTCAATCATGTACATGAATAATGTAATACATTAGAAATGAAAAGCCATCATGCTTACTTCCAGCAAAAGTAACTCCTAAGCCCTCAACTTCTCTTCTTGCCATCAACTTGGCAACCATGGGTAGCTTGTCCTGTGACATCTTGTCCACTGAGCATACACATATCGCCAGCCTGGTGCCTCACATCTGTTGTAACACTAACTTACCCAGGAGTTGGTAGCTAGACTATCACACAAAATTCAGCAATGTGAAATAGATCACATTTTCTTGACATTACATTTTTCCCCTTGGAGGAGGTGATCTAGGAAGATTTACAAGGATTTGTAGACATTAGCGATTTATAGTGTTAGAGACTAGAATGCTTGAACCAACTCACGGAGGACAGCAACACATAGAAGTGAAAAAAACTTAAACCTCATCCTGTGCAAGAAAAAGGTTACTCAAGCCTGGGGCTGCTGGGAAAACCCTAGTGCCTTCTTTATCCACCCACCTCCATCTGCTTGTGCTTTTAGCCCCCTTCAGTTCTAACCTGGGGATGGCTGTAGGGCGGCTTACCTGCAGAATGGACAGGAAAAAGAGAAAGAAGAATTCATACCTAGTAGGGGTTCCATTGTAATCAATATTTGCCTGGAGAGGGCCTTGCTAATATCCTGGCTGGAAGCATTGCTCAAATCCTTTGCTTTGGTACCCAAATGACTTGGGAGTTAGGCCAGACCAAGCGTCTGTTGCTTGTATTCCAATTTTTAAAATGCTGTGAGATTGGAGTCTGGCTTTAGATGCAGTCTTCCTTCATTCGTTCCCCCCTCCCTCTCTTCCTCCCCCCCCTTTTTTTTGGTCAGATGTGGGGCTTGAACTTGGCTTGGGCGCTGTCCCTCAGCTCTTCACCTCAAGGCGAGCGCTCTACCACTTAAGCCACAGTGCCACTTCCAGTTTTCTGGTAGTTTATTGGAGATAGGAGTCTCATGGTCTTTCCTGCCTGGGCTGGCTTTGAACCGTGATCCTCAGATCTCAGCCTCCTGAGTAGCTAGGATTACAGGCGTGAGCCACAAGCACCCAGCTTCTTTCTTTCTTTCTTTCTTTCTTATGCAACCCACGAATGTGAGGTGGAAAGGATCCTTTTTTTCTTCTCTGTGATCACCTGAAGGAAGTCACCAAGGCTTCCTGTACACACTCACAAAGTGAGCCAGTGCTGGACATCAATGTCACATGACCTACAGAGATGAACAAAGGTTCAGGGCTGCAGCTTGTGTAAAGTTGAGGCCAGACAGTGCCACGAGTGAGGGAAGGCATGAAGGATGAGGGTGATGTGCTTCTCATTTCTCCAAGTTAATAAAAAAAAACTGATTTTGATTTTCTGAAATGACACTTGGTACCAGGTTGCAAATACACAGTATATACTATACTACGTTTCAAGCACCAAGGAGATTTACAGCAGCTGAGAGAGTTTATCAAAGTCTTGACAACTCACTCAATTTGAGCACAGGGTTGTTGTGACTATTTCTGACTCTGGGGGAAAGGATGTCCTCAAGCCCTTTCATCTTTCCAAAGGAGAATTCTGAGAAAATTTCAAAATGTAGGAGAAGAGAAAGCAATGGAATTTCATCCTCCATATGTCACCAGTAAGGGCCATCTAGCCTGCATTTTGCAGCCTCATTCCTGCAGATGATACTGGGTAAGGGCAATGGTCAGTTGTTGCCAGTCCCCTGAGCTTTTCAAAATGAATTTTCCTTACGTGTAGAAGAAATTCCAGAATGGGTTAAAGGGCAGAGCCTAGAAATTTCAAAAGTGCAAAAGTGCCAGTCCTATTTTTGTTGCAACATTAGGGCTAAGTATTTGACAACTAACATTTAAATCTATTCCTCAGACAAGGGAGATGCAGAGGCTGAAAAATAGCTCAAATTCTCCATCTTCTTTAAGATGGAGGATTAAGTTATGGTAGTGTTAATGTGGGCGTTGTTCAGTTTTTATTGCCAGGGGAGATTAAAAAATGCATTTTGTCATAGGAGACTATCAATTTGGAGACAAATCTCCTTCTATTTTGCTTATTTTATGAATTCTGACTTATAGAAGTAACTCTGAAAACACTGAATACAAAGTTGTATTTCTTTGGGTAAGTTTAATTTGAGTATCTTATTGTAAATGAATATTTGCTTCTTTTTCTTCTTCAAAAAAAGCCCTCATCTTTTTCACATTGATGGTGTTAAGCAATACCCACAAGATGGCAGTGTCACTTCATAGCTGAAGAACAGCTGATCTTAGGGGAAAAAACTCAACTATTTGATGTTAGTCATCCCAGAAAGTCCAGCAGGTGGCAGATTTGAACTATTTTTGAAAAGGCAATAAAACAGACTAATCTTTTTTTTTTTTTTAGTTATTTTTATTTATCTTTCCAGAAAGAGATGATGAGCTGAATAAAATTATCCGTGATATTTAAAATATTTAAAAATGTCTCACCTTTTTTTTTTTTTAACAGCATGTAATACAAGCTGAAAGGCTAGCAAAGCTCACAGTGACACAGAATCAAGGGGAAATTGACCAATAAATTGAGAACTCCATTACAGGAACAATTTTCCCGAGTTTGAGTCATAGTGCTTGAGTGATAACCCAAACCTGTCTAAACTTTGTGAAACATTCAAGGAGAAGATAGAAGAAGGAGATAGCTGCAGACTCTGGAGGAGGTAGGAGGCGCGCTGTGGGTGACTGTGTTGATATTTTCTCACCAATGTTCCAGTCTCAAAGGACTATGGATAGACTTGTGCTATATAGAGCTCAATTTCTCTCAAGGTTACTGATTACCTGGTTTTGAAAATGAAAAATGACAGCTTGCATACAATAGTCCAATTTAGAGGGATCCCAGACTTGCCTCTGGGAGCATTTGCAATGAATAGAAAGCCCTATTCCTTTTGTGGAAGACCTTGATGTAGTTTCAGTTCTTCACCTCCAACTCAATGTTGGTACCTGTGTGTTTATTTTTACAGAAATACCTGGTTGTTTGTTGATTTTGATCTCAGGTTGTATAGATGGATTTGCTGTCTTACCTCCTGCAGGAAGTACACATTGTTGTGAGGGTTTTGGGGTAGCAGGATGGCGGGATAGCAAGGATGGCAGCCTGGAAGTCGTTCTTCTGAGTGACAGCTCCACATGACTCTTGGCTCTCCAGTGTGCCAAGCAATCGCAGCTCACACCGGCATCATTTATCTCATTTAAATATTCTAACCAGAGAAGCCCGTGTGTTCAGGTTAGATGCACTTTTAGCTTTTTGTTTGATAATGGCCTGGTGATCTCTCTCAAATGAAACAGGAGGTGGCAGGAGTGAAAGAAAAAAAGAAAGAAGGAAAGAGAAAATGTTGAGGAAATGCAGTCAGTGAGTGATATATAAGGTGAACACAGAATTCAATATCCAGGACAAGGGCACATACATCTTGGACCCAGATATATAGCTCAGAACTGATGGAGAAATGGGCAGGAAGAGAGATAATCTTTATCTCCATTCCCAAGCCTTTAGAAATAGCTAAGGCTAAATCACCTTCAGAAGAAAGCAGGAAATGAAGCCTGCTCCAAGTCACCCGTGAGATTTCAAAGTGCAGGACAGGAGCTGAGTACATTTTCCTTTTTTTTTTTTCTTTTTTCCTCTGAGTCACACCCTGAGTTCAGGCCAATTGGTCTATGAATACCGCAGTAGAAAGTGCACAGGTCTAGGCTAAGCTTTTGGATTTTCATTTTATTTTCAAATATCCAACCTTTTATTTAGATTTACCATCTGAAGTCTTTGCAAAAGACAAAAGTGGGAAGGAGGGACTGTCAGTTATCATAGCCTAATTTGTTTCTAGGAATACCCTGTTAAGAGCAATCATTTCTGGAATGCTAATTTCTTTCTTTCTTTTTTTTAAACAATCATCAGTGTAACCAGCTTTTGAGTGTTAGAAGCAATAATTTTAGAAATATAGGAACAGACTTCGGCGCCTGAAACAAAGGGATCCATTCTGTAGCAAAGTACGTTCAATGTGCATGCTTTCACATGGCGCCTTTATGATAGACTAACCTTCTTTCCACACACAGAGAGAGTCTATGGTCAGAGAAGCAAAAAGGACTTGAGAAGTGCTTTGGTAGTCACTAACAAGAACTGTGAGGCCCTTTATTTACATTGGTTCTAATAATCCTGTAAGCCCCATACAGCCAAACCAATCTATTGAAATTGGTGTTTGATGACTTTCCTTGAATTATTCGGAAAATAGTTGAACCCTCCAATTGGTTGGTTTAGTTAGTCTATGACATTTACTGGCCAAATGTCATTTTCAGGAATCATGGTGGTGTGTCCTAGTTGTCTTGCAAACACTTCTGTTTCGAACTAGCCGTTGTTAGCAGACAAGACAACCCCAGTGAATTACTACTTTTAGAGCTATGAACTTACAAAGAATGAACTTTGCTAACTGCTTTCATTCCTGGAGGATTCAGAACTTTGCTCAGTGGTGCTGGAGAATTTCATCTTATTTGCTGGTTCAAAGCCAGGGATTTCTAAGTTTGCTGACTTCAGGCTGGGTGAGCAAGATGCCTATGCCAGTTGTACCTGTGTCATTGATAGTGACCCATGGTGCTCCAAGTGTATGCAAGAATTTCCTTTATTTGCTTGTGTTTATTTCTATCTTTAAGGAATTGTGGGATGAGAATTAAAAGGATAAACAAATAGGAGCCAAAGTTTTGTTGTGATTTGTGAAAAGAAAAACAAAGCTCCTCAGTCATATCTCTACTCCTTATTGCTCAAAGGGGCATGAAGATATTAGCACACCTCCACCGGCGGTACCTCAGGATTCACATATGAGGTGCTCATTTATAATTAAACATCAGGAATGAGGGAAGTGGTGCATATGCCATAAGTTAAGTTTATTTTATGTTCCTAGTGTTTTTTTCTCTTCTAGGTAGCTCTTTTCTTGCCCTCTTGAAGTTACTGGTAGCAGTATGATTTGCCCTGGCCCAATAAACACAAGTAGAAGCAATTAGATGCACTTTTAGGCAGAAGTTTTAAGAATCTGGTTAGAATAGCTGTGCTGTTTTCCATGTTTAGATTTCTCTTGAAAGACCTTTGAAGATGAAACTGTTGTTACGTCGATTAGACTACTAAGGTTTGGTGGGTCTTTTTACAGCTGCAAAACTTATACTTCATTGATTGACACATGGCAACTGCATTCGGATTTGTTTTTAGAAGTTCATAAGGCAGCACTAATCTGTTTTACAAGAACTTCCATCATGGGGTCTTTTTTTAGCAGTTCTTTGCCATTATTTCTCTGCTTTCGAAAGAGATTCTCTTAGTTACCCTATCAAGAAGAGATTTTAGAAGTGGGAGCTGGTGACTTATACCTGTGATTCTAGTTGCTAAGGAAGCTGAGATCTGAGATCTGAGATTTGAGATCTGAGAATTGAGGTTTGAAACCAGCCTGGGCAAGAAAGTCTGTAATACTCTTATCTCCAATTAACCATCAAAAACTGAAAGTGGAACTGTGGTTCAAAAGGTAGAGTGCCAGCCTTGAGTCAAACAGCTAAGGGACAGTGCTCAGGCCTTGAGTTCAAGTGCCAGAGATTTTATCCATCTTTTATTTGCAAATTCTATCTCCTTGGCTCATCTTCTCCTTCTCATCCTTATCCATCTTTTCCTTTTAACTCTTTCCTACCATTTAAGTGCTAGTACCTTGTGCTACTGGTCCCAGAGTAATTAAATGGCACCTTGAAATTGCCTTTTCTTGTATGTTTCTCCGTGAAATATTTTCCTATATTTTTGCCATTTGATTCTAGTACACAATTAATAATAGCTGCCATATTTAAAATATAACATGAGGATTGAGTGAGGTGAATAGAATCTTGAATTCTTCTCACCTGCGCTGTACCTTTTTCCTACTGGGGTCCTTTTCAACATTAGTACTATTGCTCTCTGTACAGAAGTTAAGTCTCAGCATGGTGAAAGCCAGCTACTGTCACATAGCTGGTGGGAGACAGAGGTGGGATTAGAACCAAGGTCTCTTGATTCTCATCAGAGGCTTTTTTCCCCTTAAGTTTTATATCAGAAAACGAACAATAGCTCCATAGTATAAAAACAGTGATTGCATAATTTCAGAGTCAACTTAAACAAAAAGAAATTATATTTTGGGGCTGGGAAGGTAGCTCAGTGGTAGAGTGCTTGCCTTGCATACATGAGGCCCTGGGTTCGATTCCTCAGCACCACATAAGCAGAAAAAAAAGCTGGAAGTGGCACTGGGGTTCAAGTGGTAGAGTGCTAGCCTTGAGCTGAAGAGCTGAGGGACAGTGCCCAGGCCCAGAGTTCAGGCCCATGACCGGACTCCCCCACCCCCCAAAAAAAGAAATTATATTTTGGTAGAGGTTCCAACTTGTCTCTCTTCACATACAATAAGTGAAAAGTTAACTTTCTATTGTCTGTTTAATCTTTTCCTGATTTGAAGTCCAACCCCAGATATTGCTTAAATCTGAAAGACAATTCTTAGACTCATTTTCCCTCTCCATACTCTTGGGAGAAGAGATTTTCTAAGAGCTATGGTTGTCTATGGCACAGAGGAAGCCAAGAAACCTTTAATAAAGGGTTTTGGTTCTTTGGCATTATCATGCTGGCATGTTAGGATGTAATAAACAAGGCAGGCATTGCAAGCCAAGGTCATTATGAATATGATTCAGATGGTAAATTGTTATTTGTTGAAAAATATTGCTTGGGTCTAGTTGAACCAGGTTAATGCTCCACAGCAATTATATTTACAGGCCATGGCTTGGTCCTGTATTCCTTTGGCTTTTGTGGGCACTGTAAACTTTTGAGTTAGTAGGTAGTAGGGCAGTAGATGAAAACAGAATATTGTTATTGCTCTCATTAAGAGAAACCCTGATTCTTTTATGTCTGCTCTGACAAAAAGACTTTGGAAAAACAAGAGAAATGTTAGAATATCTGATTAATTTAGATTGAGCAATTAATGAAGTGACATAGTTAACTGTGCTATTAGTATCACTCATTAGGTTGGCTGTGTGGGAGGCAACCTTCATCTTGGGAAGAAGGCTGTTAGAATCAAGTGTACCACATGTCTGCAAGTCAGCCCAAGCATTCAGGTTCCTGAGGTTTATAGACAGTGAAAAATCTGCTGTTAGTGCCGTGTGCTTTTTATTCTAGTAGATGACATGGCTAGAAACATAATGTTATCCCCCTCAGTTCTCACTGTTTTGTGAGAGTCAAAGCTGTGCTGTGGATGCTGCTGCTCCCGTCTCTGCATCCTTGAGGGAGCAGGTATCTGGCCTTAGTTCTTTCCACACTGCCGTCCTGGGCACAGCTTGAGGAGAACCAATGTGTTCTTAGCTCAGCCTTTTTTTTAAAATTGGCTTTCTGAGATAGCAGCCATCATTGATATTAAATCACTAAGAACTCCTCCTCAACTAGTGACCAAGTGAAACTGACCAGGTGAAACTGACCAGGTTGTAATGTTACTTTATATGGATTTAATTAAGGATGGTCAAAGCTACTTGAAGAGAAGGGCACAGAGAAACGGACTCTGTTCCATTCTATGATAGCATAAATAAGAGAAAAGGCACCTCCAACGATGGTGGGGGGGGCACAAAGCCATTCCAGACAGAAGCTGTCATCAGTTGGACAGGCTCTGAAGTCAAGTGCTCTGAAGGCAGCATCTCTGGACATGAGTGAGTGGATTATAGACTGGAGCTTTCACTCGGGCTAAGGAAAGCTGGTGGGTTTTTCAGACAATATGTGATGTTTTGCAACAATGAATGGGTCTAGGTGGGTCAAATTGCAGACAATAACATTACTAGGGAAACCCAGTAATTCAGGAGTTGGATGTGGAATGGGTCAGGTAAGACCAGAAAATCTGATCATATGTAGCAAGGTTCCAGTTACCCTGGGCGCCAGAAGACGACTCCGCCTTCTAGTAGGGAAGGTGACTGGTTGGGCAAGATGGAGGTACATTGTCTTCGAGGACAGAGGGGAAATCCTCAGGTCTAGGTTGGGAAGTGAGTGGGGACCAGACTTGAGAGAAGAGTTTAATGGTGAATTTCTGTGTAATCGCCAGAGCCAACCCAAGAAATTTATAAGAAGGTAAAATGGAGTTGGCTATGTTTGCCATTGCGGGTACCCCACACCCTGAGACTGTTGGACTTAAAGGAAATTTGTCCACAGGGCAATATGGGAATTAAGAAATTTTGAAGGCTCTTCAGATTTCAGGTCTACAACTTACACTTAATTTGAAGCCATCAAGAAGTGACAGTGTAGAGGACATTGCTCTGCCCCTACCCCCAGCATGGCCAGTAGAGAGCAACAGCAGGAGATTTGGACTAATGGCTGGACTTCAGAAATTCAAACTCTTGTGAACTGAGGCAGAGAAAGTGGGGCAGATAGGAAGACTGATACCCAGCTGTTAGGAACTGTCCTTCTGTGTTCTATAAAGCCTCTGTCTTCCCCTTTTATATCCATCAAGGTGTCCAGCAAGGAAGATACCCAAAGCAATATCTGAGTTCATGCCTCTGATGTCTTCAGATAGTATTTCATTGTCAAAGCATTTATATTTTTCAATGTAAAATTATTTGCACAGAGGTTCCTGGTCCTTCAATTCCAGGCATCTTTCTGTAGCACAGAGTTTGACCAGAAGAGTTTGAATTTGAATTGAGCTTTGCCACTCCCTTGACAATGACAATGCACATGGGATATCTTTGAATTTTTCAGATTTTTCATAAATATAATGGGATTTTCCTTGTTTGGAAGATTGGAGGTTACATAGAAATGGTAAAACAGTACATAAAATGGTAAATAGTAAACAAATAGTAAAATAGTAAATAGAAATGGTATATACTTGCACAGCTCAGATACTATATAATGAACACTGGACAAACATAAAGAATTAGGACAGGAGAAACAACAATCAAATGATTTTATTCATTTTGGACTTTTAGAATTAACCAAAATTTACATGAAAACTTCTTGTCATTTATTTCTTACTATATACTATATGCACTATTGATTCCTAGCCCCCTTCATGTTTCCAGTGGGGTCACCAGGGTGCAGAGAAATGTAAAAGATAAAGGAATTATTCACATCTCCTATGACAAAATGATACAATATCATTAATACACTGCACATTCTGGAAACACCAAGAGATACTTCTTTTTAAGGAAAAAAATTCACAAATTACATTTTAGTCAAGTTCATACCAATACAAAATCTAGAAGTCCACTAAAAAAAAGAAGATGGAAGGAAGGTAGGTGGCTCAAGCCATAGTCTTAACTACTTGGGAGGCAGATACTGGGAGTCACATTTTGAGATGTGCCTGGGTGTGAATGTGTGTGCCAAGACTCCATTGTCTGGAGGAGGTGGCCCATACCTATTATCCTAGTGACTCAGGCAAGCAGCAAAGCACCTGGCTAGGAAGTGTGAGCCCTTGAGTTCAAACTCAAGTATTAAAATTAAAGAAGATAAAATTAAAGAAGAAGAAGAAGGAAACTCTTGGTCCAATAGTACAAAGATAAACAAATACTCTTTTCCATCTAGCTAAGGAAACCTTGAAGAAGATAATTTTCTAACAATTGAGGCTTTTGTAACAATAGAATTGTTACAGGAAGCTAGACCACTGCTTGGTAGATTCAAGCTGCTTCTTCACCATTCTCTTCTTACTAAAGAGGGGTGCTTTTTTTGTGAGTTCAGGAAGAAAATAGTGGGTAGGATAGTGAATTGACACTGGTATGTATTTGAGGTTTCAGGAAGCCTGGAGAAGAGAAAGGATTCGAGGGAGTTTTGGCTGACATAGGAGACAAGTAGTTCATTCTGTCTGCATCATTAGTGTTGTGTGTGTGTGTGTGTGTGTGTGTGTGTGTGTGTGTGTGTGTGTGTGTGTGTGCTCTGTGTGTATGTGTGTGGGTGAGGGGTGTTTCTTCTGCAGAGCTTGCCTGTGCCTAAGAGGTACCCAGGTGGAACAAGAAGGAATTGAACTTGACAGGTAACTGTTAGTTAAATTCTCTCTTCTGATTAACAACATGCATAGATATGAATAGTGAAAGCCATAAAGTTGGATTAAGAAAAAGTCAAGAGGTGGTCTGATATCAGCTATTCTGGAGGAAGGGACCATGTATACTTTGCTAAGCAGGGTACCAATGCAGCATCTCTTAGTGATGAACAAGTTTTGCTAGAATGTTGAAAGGCTTGAAGTTCAACATAAATCTGTACAAAACTGAGGATTTCTTCATTGAATTGGCATTAATTACTTTTTAAATGTAAATTTTCAGCTGCAAGCCTTTTTTAATACTAAAAAAGAAAAACGCTAAGTAAATCAAAGACTAATTGGTGACCAAATTATAGGGTTTAAGGCTTAGTCTTTCTCTCTCCCTCTCCACCCCCTTCTTTCTTTCTCTCTTTTTCTCCATAAATGAGTAAAAAATTAGCATATGTGAACACATGCTTTTTTCATTAATAATGAATCACATGGTATTAGTCGTTTTTTTTTTTTTTTGCTTTTTAGAAAAACTAAAATTTCAATTTTGGATTGAGGGCTTCGGTTCCACTATGTGGCATGTTATATTTAGCCAGTGTTCGTATCTGTTCTTGCCTAGTTCCAGGCAGGCTGGCTTTATTCTTGGAGTGATAGTCATTAGAGGACAAGGTAGAAATGTACAATGCTTTCCGTGGAGTAAATAAACCATTCTACAAATGTGTTACTAGGGTTCTCATTTTAATTTTCATTCAAAAATACTTCTTGAAATACCACATGTGCTTGTGGTGAATGTTGACAAGAATTCTTGGATGTCTTTCTCTGCTTAGGGTTCTCAATTTAGAAATAAGCATGGAAGACCACAGACAAGAAGAGGGCTGGGTCAGAGGTCCACAAAACTGAAGTGGAACCTGGTCTGAGAATCCCTTTTGATGCTATTTTCCTTGTTTAATGACAGTTTTTAGCCCACTTCCTTTCAACCCTAGCTATTTATATTCAGAAGCACAGATTCCACAGCTGTAAAGTAAGCGCCTCTGAAATCAGAGTTTCTTCTCTGTTGTGTTTAGGGAAATTTACAAAGCTGTTTTTGAAGATAATTGTGGAGAAAAGCAAGAGCTGTCTCTATAAGAGGGATTGCATTGAGCCCTCCTCTTCTCTCATTCCAATTATTTTATAATCATGTGTCACTTAATGACAGGATATGTTCCAAGAAATTGTTGCTAGGTGGTTGTCATCATTGTGATCACCACAGCATAGACTTCTACAAACCTAGATGCTATAGGTTCATTTTCTCAGTGTGGCTTTTTGATGTAATCTGGAGGCATGATACACACAAGATGTGTGAAGCTGCTGTGGGTTTAACATTGTAAACTGATTTACAGTAAAATTTTGTTTACACAACTAAGAGTATGCTCTAGAATAACGATAGTATAATATAGTAAAAACACAAACCTGTAGCATAGATGTTATCATTACAAAGCATTATGTACTGTATACAATTACATATGCTACACCTGCGCATTAATAGCAGGTAGCAATAAAAATTTGTATACACCAGCATTGTTACAAATACTTGAATAATGCTTCATGGTATGATTACAACAGCTGTGATGTCACAGATGAGAAGAATTTTCAGCATCCTATAATCTTAGGGGTCCGCCATTGTATATGCAGCCCAACATTAACCAAAATATCATCATGAAGCCCATGATTACTTTTTTAGACATTTCCTTTCATTTCTAGACAACATATATTTTCTTCAATGACACAGGGATTTGGTCCTTTCCTTGACCTTGTAAGAAAGGTGTGAAGTTCTAGCTATACTTACAAAGATTCAACAAATCTGTAGCCTGAGATCATTTACTAAAAGAAGCTGCTGACTAGTTTGGTAAGAAAAAACTTAGGAGACAAAGCCAGGAAGTACTGACTTTGGGGGAGGAGGATTCATTATCAGAAAGGATACTGTAGCATGAGGGGCTGGATCCATGCAGGCAAGCTGGCTTACCTGTCTGGCTTTGTTGTACCGATGACCTCTGTGACACCTTTCAGCCACAAAGTTCTGTAATTGCTTCAAGAATCATTTTCCCTCTTCCTGTGAAATGGTAACAGCTCTGAAGGCGGAAACTGATCTAACTGCATTGTGATAAAAATGAAAATAAGTATTATTTTACAGCTTCTAAAATTGCTATTATGGAGGTAATATACAGAGGGGGTTACAGTTCCATAAGTAATGTAAAGAGTAAATTTCTTTTTGGATAATATCACCCTTTCCCTTGCAGTCTCCCCATTTTTCCTTCCTGTCCCCACTCACAAACTGTATAGTTCATTTTCAACATAGTGGCTAGTGAGTGTACCATTGCTGCATTTGTCTGTCCTTTGTCCCTCTGTTTCTTTGTCCCTCTGTTTCTATGTCCCCCTTTACTCTCCCAAAGACAAATGAACAAACAAGACAAAAAGAAAAGAAAAAAATCTTCTTGTTTCCACTTGAAAATAAGTAGTTTTGAGAGTGTAGTTGAGAATAGCCTGCTTTTGATCAGAGAAAACATTTCACCCTGCAATGTAAACAGGGGGAAGGGTTGGATAGAAATGAAGAATAATACCACCACTTTGTATTTTTACTTTTAGCATCGTGAAAACACACTAGTTTGATAAATAGTACATTTAAAACACGATTTAGTAAAAGGTTTTTTTTACCTTTGTAATTTTAAAGCTGTCACTTGGACTAAAAATATAGGCTAGCAAGTTGGCCTTTCATATTTAATGTTTTCCTTTTTTTTTGTTTGCAATTCATTCAGTTCAGCTTTGATTAAAGAAGTGGCAAAAAAATGGAATGGAGAATTACTAGGACTAGGTTAATTCATTCTTGGGAAGATGGTGGATATGTCTCTTCCCACAGTTCAGCTATAAAATGTTCCAACAACTAGCCCTTGGTGAATTTTACCATGTTCGCCATTTATCTTCTCTTTACATGTTAACAAGAATCACACAGGAATATTGGACTTAAGGACAATAACAGCTAGAGGACCATTGCCTCCTCTGACCATAATCCTCATACTTTACATGTTTTTTAGAATATTATATATTAATTGGTTATTATAGCCAGCAAGGAAGAACCTGGAGCAAAATGATAACTCTGAGTGTCTTGGACTGTGGAATATCGAAAACCTGTTACTTAGGATTAATAGGATGTTTACAATGTGCTTTAACCACAGGCCATAGGCAAGTCACTGCATGTCTCTGAACATCTAAAAAAATGAAAGAGCTGAGACAGAGGCAAGCAAATATTCCTGAATGCTCTAATATCTACATTTGTGCCTTTTTTCTTCCTTGAAGGGTTTGTTTATAAGGCCACTTAATAGAGACTTATTGGGCTCAGTAGAGCTAATACCTTGTTCCAAGAGGAAGCTGAGCCCTGGGCCTCATTGGTGTGGGAGCATAGGACACATTGCAAAACAGTAAGGATTATGAACTTCATTACTAGATTTCTTTTAAAGCTCCATCAAGAGAATAGAACTAAAGCTCTCAAGAGACTTAAAAGACTCTCTAAGTGAAAGGCATTAGCATTAGTATATAAATATAAAAAAATTCCCTGAAGAATATTGATGGAAACATCTTAATGCACACATACATGCACTTCATTATTGAACTGTTTATCAAGTTATCGGTTGCATTACCTTTTGATTTCAGACTCTTGATCTATCTACCATAAGAGCATAATGGATGCATTCACAACAAAAATGTACTTGAATCATACTGTTGTTCCTGGGGCTTTTATGCTGGAAAGGACTGGCTTTGAATTGCGTGGATTGGTGCCCTGAATTGGAGCATCTCATGATGATCAGTGGCTTCATCTTGAAGGAAACATGCTCAGTAAGTTCCTTCACAGATGCTAGTTAAAACCACTGGCACATTTCCTGTGATGAAGGAGGTTGAGGTCAAGGGGAGAAAGCTTGCCATTTCCCAGAAGTCTACTTTGTGCAGTCTGTTGGAAGAGCATTAATCCCTGCCCCTACCAGCTTACTTTATTTTTTGTCACTATTGCAAGCTACAGATTGGTTTTTATTATCTTTATTTTAAAGTTGAGGAAATTGACTTGAAAGGGTAAGTAAATGGATGAAACAGAATTACCAAATGGATAAAGATCTTAGTTCTCAAGACTTTCTGAGAAATTTGCTTTGTTTGACAGACGCTTCCCCATATTTTCATAGCTCTAATCATTGAAATAAACCATATGTAAAATTATTCAATGAGAGTAGTGTCATGGTAATCATCTGTAGCTTGTTGAATTGTTAAAATTTAGACTCTTTTATGCCTGAATTTGAATCTTGAATTTCAGTGCTATGTTCTATCATCCATGTGTGCATCAAAGTTTGTGAGTCATTCTCAGAGTGCATGGAGCAGGTCACATTCCTCTTTCTCACAGTAGCTTTCTAAATGTCTCTTCCTGATTGCATCAGAACTTTTCTCATGGACAGCACAATTGCAGACATCTTTAACTCTCCCACCTTTCAATGTCTTTTTAGCATCCTGAAATTTTCTATGAAGTTTCCTTACCTACTGAGAGGTGATCTTCCAAATATGTGTTTTATGCCTTTCCTGTCCAACTGCATTCTGAGAAAAAAAATCCCTAAATACTTGTGATTCTGTGAATTGTGTCTACCAGTCAACCAGTCAATTAGAAATCAGGCAAAGGAATTTAGAATTAATAGGCTAGGCTTTTAAACAGTAAGGTGACATAAAGAAATGAATATACATTTATTTAAATTAAGGAAGGGAAAGGGAACAACAGAATGGTAAGACAAAGGACAAGGGGGAACCAATGCAACAGCAATATGTACAGGATAATATGTTGGAAATGATCTGTACAACTTGGAGGGATGGGAGGAGGGAAAGTAGGAGAAAAATGAGGGAAGGGGTAACAAGTTAGACAAGAAATATACTTATTACCTTACGTATGTAACTGTAACCCCTCTGTAGATCACCTTGACAATAATTAAAACAAAATGGTGACAAAAACTGAAATTGGGAGCTTTATCTTATGGTATTCTGCAGTGTGGTTAAAGAAGGTAGGAGAATGAAGATTCTAGAAGTCATCGTGAATTATGGAGATCTTTGAAATCTTTCATTGTTTGTCACGGCACAATGATTCATAATTTCTATGTGATATGTTTATTTCCATTACAAATGAACCAAATTTTGTCACAATTAGTCAAATCACCTAAGAGTCATGGTGAATAAACATATAAACATATGTAATTTATGGAACATTTAATCTAGAACATGGTCCTCTAGGTCTAGGTCTCTGCCATCTATTTATAACAACATTTATGTTACTAGGTTAATAATTAAGGCCAATTTATTTTGAAGGTTATAAATTTGTTCATATAACTAAGTGAAAGGCTTTCCCTTTTTCAAATGTTTACCATAGAATAAAAGACAGTCTCCCAGGATGTAACCTAGTTAGTTCTCTTCCCAAGAAATTTCTTCAAGCTACTAATTCCATGGACAGAAGATTTTCTGCTTCCTTCATCTTTTACCCATGGATCTCATCGTTAGAGGATTGTTCTGTAATTCTTTTCTTCACTTCACTGGTCCAGTATTATTCTCTTCGGCTGATGATAACCAAACAGAGGGCCTCTAATCTCAGACCTCATAGAAAAAATGAAGAGTCATGGACAGAAATTTAAGAACCACTTAGCTTGACTTGTTGGTTTAAATATCTCCAAATTTACCAGACTCATAGCTCCTGTTCTCTGATTCCAGAGAAGAAAAACAAAATATGGAATCAAGGATAAAAAAATTATTTCTTCCCCCACACCCATTGTATATCTACTGTTGTCACTATATTTGATTTTGGTACCCTGCATCTCGTACATACATTTATCTAATTTGGGGAGGGGAAAGGGAATAACAAAATGCTAAAATAAGGACACAGGATGACCCATTGCAACAATGAGACTCACAGACACTATGTTGGAAATAAACTTTACAACTTCGGGGTAGGGAGAGGAGTGGGGGAGGTGGGGAAGGGAAAGGATAGTAGGAGAACAACAAAGAGGGGGTAACAATGCTCCACAAGAAATGTACTCATTACCTTACTCATGTAACTGTAATCCTTCTTGTTCAGCATCTTTACAATAAAAGAAAAAAAAGAAAAAATTATTTCAACTCAAGGTACAGCTGCAGAGAGCTATATGTAATTTAGCTTTCAGTGAATGAGGGTGCTGAAATCAAAATAAATAAATAAATTTAATCATGTGTCTGGCTTTTAGATAAGCTGAAACACAACACAGAGCATCTTCCAATCAATTATGTGAATTAATGGCTGTAGGAGAGTCTTGCTATAAAGACTATTATTTCCTGTTTGTTCCTTTTTGGTATGTGTTGTTTTCTTTCTTGGTAAAGGTATAGACTGTTAAATGGTGAAAGTTACTCATGTTTTAGGTTTTGTAGTTCTATTTCATTTAATAGATGGTAAAGAGGAGAGGGAATATTAATCTGGTAGGGGCAGAAACTTTGCTGGAACAGAGGTCCTCTTTAGGGTTACTAATTCTGAATGAGATGCTCTCAGTAGATCATTGTACCTACAGCTATATTAGCAGGTATATTGGGGGGATACATTCATATTCATGATTGGATAGATTCCCATATCATTCCTGTTGCAAGAAGAACTGCTATTTTATGCATAATGAATTTCTTATTCTGATTCAGATCGTGACTTTTGCTTTCAAAACTCTTCCCAAATAAGGGGAAAGATTAATTCACATGGTCTTGGGAAAGTCAAACGACTATTTCACACTTTTTTTGTGGGGGACGGGGTCCAGTTGTGGGCTTGAACTCTGGGCCTGGGCGCTGTCCCTCAGCTCTTCAGCTCAAGGCTAGCACTCTACCACTTGAGCCACAGCACCACTCTTGGATTTTTTTTTCCCTGCTTATGTGGTGCTGAGTAATTGAACCAAGGGCCTCATGCATGCAAGGCAAGCACTCTACCACTGAGCCACCTTCCCAGCCCTATTTCACACTTTTGAAATTGGTCTGTTGCTTCTATTTTCCTATGTTGAAATTGGAAGAAGATAAGTGCAGGGGCATTACCCTATTGTGGAGATTGTGGGTAGAGATTCACATTGTTCTATCAAAGCCTTAATAAATATGGGGGGGACTCTATAAGTAACCAGTTGTTTGGGGCATCAGTAAAGAGGTTCCGAAAATAATTATATAGAAGGTCTCATTTGTTTCCTCATGAAAAGCCTTGAGTGTATCTGTGTAAATTGACATGGTACTGGAATGTGCAATGAGTGTTGGGGTTTATAATACTAGGAAACCAGCTTCCTTACCAGTCTTGCAGTCATGAGTTCTATCATGCATCTCATGTAGCATCCACTTTTTATTTTATTGTCAAGGTGATGTACAAAGGGTTTAGAGTCACATAAATAAGGTAGTAAGTGTGTTTTTTTGTCAAACTTGTTACTCCTTCCCTCATTTTTCTCCTACTTTCCCTCCCCACCTCCTCCCAGCTGTATCACACATTGTCTTGTGAGTTGCACTGTTTCATTGGTTCTCCCTTTGTCCTTTGTCTCACCATTTTGTCGTTCCCCTTCCCAAATTCAGATAAATGTATATACAATACCCAAGTTACCAAAATCAAATACAGTGACAGCAGAGGATAATCCATAAGGGTAAAAATACAAAAGAAAAGGAAATCATATAGTACATTAAAAACAACAACAAAGAAAAACCTCTTGTGTCCATGTCTTGGGCTTCATTTCTCTTAGCATCATCTTATATGATTATATGTACATAACTATTGAGCTATTCTGCTCATCTGCTAGGATTGTCCTAGACATATACTAGTTATTACACATGAGGGAAACCATGGGACCTATGTTTCTTTGGGTTTGGCTTACTTCACTTAATATGTTATTTTTCTGAGTCTTTTGATTTCCTTACAAATAGGGTGGTGCCATTCTTTTTGCTAGAAGCATAGAATTCCATTGTATCTATCTACATCTATCTATATTTTGTATGTATATATACAAAAATATATGTGTATATATATTATGTTTTTTATGCAATAATTTTTCTTGATCCATTCATCTACTGAGGGGCATCTGGGTTGGTTCCAGATCTTAGCTATGGTAAGTAATGGTAAATAATTAGCATCCATTTTTTTCCTTTCATCTATAAAACTAGGATTATTATTGTTTTCAGGATTTAGTGAGATTATATTTATTTGCATTACCAAACAGAAAACTCTTCAATAAAAGCTAGCTTCTTTGCCATTTTCTTTAAGGATTGTGGGGGCTTTTTGAAAGAAATAAGGGACATTTGAAATCTTAAGGGGTTTATATCCCAGTGAGGAAGGTAAACGTGCACACAACCAGTTATCTTGTGGGTTGAAGTGAAATAACTGTGTTAGTAAGAAAGAAACATAAACGGTTATAGGAAAAAAATATGAGATTAATTCTATTGGGAAGTGGACTGAGCAAGTTTTTTTGGGGCAGGCAACATTAACACTAGTCCTGAAGGATTTGAGGAAGTTGTTTCTGATCCTGCTGATGAGCAATATCTAGGAGTATGCAGTCAGAACAATCTACATGAAGAGGATTAGCAGAATGTGTAGGAACGAAGAATATTAAAAAAATCCCACACAGATATGTAGAGGCTTAGGAAGAAAAGCAAGAAAACTATGTCAGGTTAACTCTCAAGAGTAGGGCAAAGTCTAATTACCCAAATTGAAATCTGGCCTCTGTAGCAGACCTAAGACTTCTCTTGAACCCATAAAGACCTTCTGTAGAAGCAGAGGCATGCTTGAAATAATTAGCTTTATATTTCAGCTCTTGTTTGGGAATTCTTGGTTTGTATCAGTCTTTTTATCACAGGAGGCAGGAGAGGTATTTTGAGAATGGTTAGAAAATTGCCTGGATAGTAGCAGGACAGGAAAATGTAAAATCAATAAATAATCAGGCTGAAATTTAATTGAATATATTAGTAAGGTCCTGCTGACATGTACATTTAAAAACCACTCACTAAGAAAAAAAATCATTGCTTTTCCTCTCTGTGGGTTCCTTGGTTTTAGGTGATAGGACAAAGACTGACTTTTCTACTCTGTCCTTTCTGATCTCACATTCTCTCTGTCTCTGTCTCTGTCTCTGTCTCTGTCTCTTTCTCTCTGTGTTGGCTATGCGGCTTGAACTCAGTGTCTGGGCTCTGTTCCTGAGATTTTTTTGCTCAGGGCTAGCGCTCTACCACTTTGAGCCACAGCACCACTTCCAGTTTTCTGGTGGTTTATTGGAGATAAAAGTCTCATGGACTGTTCTGCCTGGGCTGGCTTTAACAGCAACCCACAGTTCTCAGCCTCCTGAGTAGCTAGGATTACAGTCTTGAGCCATTGGCTTCAGGTCTCTCTCTCTCTCTCTCTCTCTCTCTCTCTCTCTCTCTCTCTCTCTCTCTCTCTCTCTGTCTGTCTCTCTCTCTCTCTCTCTCTCCTCTTCTTTATTTTTATTTCCTCTCTTATTCTGTTGACTGAATAGAGGCAAGCATTAAACCATATTCCAACCTTTCTCTTTTCTGTGTAAAGGGATAGTTATTTTACCAAACTTACAAAATAGCTCCTTAGATACTTTACCAACTAATTCTTTGGGGTAACAGAATTGTAGTTAGTTTCCAGAAGGGGATTTGGTCTTAACAAGGAGTTTACTGTCATCATGTTTTGTGAAATCTCAAGATCATCAGATATGTATACTAGATATGGATCTATTTTTAAAAAATTATATTTTCTGTAAATATTTGTTTTGTTCTCCTGTGTAGTATTTGGAAGAATTGCTTCTGAAATTTTGCAAGTTTCAGGCCCAAGTTAGGGCTCAGGAAGCAACCTTCCCTTCCTACCTCCCTAGGGACTTAGCTGGATAGATGCAAGGATTCAAAGTCAAAAAGCTGTGGGATGTGCCTTGAACAGTTTCTTCCAGCCAACTCATTCTGTATGTTCTGTGCAGAGAAGGCTCTTGTCACCTTATCCTGTGCACAGACACTGTTGCTCAGTTGCAGAAAAGGCTGCATCTGAACGAATTTGTTTCGACATGGGTTTAATTAGGTACCTACTGGGTGCCCAATTCTGTGCTTGATGCTGCCAGGGATATATGGAAGATTTATGAGGCACAGCCTTTGACTTTGGAGGGTGCCAACGTGCTATAAAAACTGGAAAATAAACTTTAGTGTATATGAGTCTCCTGCAGAGATTGTCAAACAGGCACCATACCTGGAGATTCTGTTTCTGTAGTTCAAGATCAGGATAAGACCCTTTCATGTACATTTTATATACTGGCTCAGACTCTCAGTTACTTAGACTTTAAAAGACAGTAGTAGACTCAATTTCCCATTTTTATGGATGAGACAAATCTGCTATTCAGTGGTGCTCTTTGCTACTTACTAGCTGTGTGGTTTTAGAGCAAGATATTTACATTTCTCAGCCTTTGTTCATCTATAAAATCATGACAATGATGCTTATCTCGTGGTATTACTGTAAGTATTGCATGAAAAAATAAAAAAACCAACACAGCTCCTGAAAGATTCTAAAAAGATAGCATACAAAGCAAGTTTCTTAGCTTCTTATACAATAATCTGGTTGTGAAGATAACACATGCTAATTCAACTTTCAAGTTGTTTCTATTTGCCAAGATGATAATGATGTTTATAATCTATCCCACTTACCTGACTCTTTGCATTGCCTAAGTTGCATTGCTTGTTTTCTATTTGCATGTGTTTTAAACTGAAGGCTTTGGCAATGTGCAATTGGCTATTCCAAATTAGGATCTCAGACATTGGACCTTAGGCCATAGCAAATTATAATTGCATGGGATGTAAAACAAAATCTGGATTTTGTGTTGAAGAGTCTTATACTAAAGATAGAAGAGAAAAGCTTCTCTTAAAATTTTGGAGAAGGTTTTCTGGAACAATTAGAAATGAGCAGGTATAAAAAATTAATGTAGAGGAAGATTAAGTAGATAAATTCCATTTCTAGGCATAGTTATGGTGAGGACCTGCTGATGAGAAATTATTTCACATCTGAGAGGTATATTTCATACTAGTGCCTGAACACTGACTGACTAAACCTAGTTCATAGCCTTGCCGATACCAGAGCGAAGTCTGCTGGCTACAAGAAAAGATTATGAACGATAGATGCTGTGTTCTACAGAAAGCTGTCCTGTTTCAAGAGAGAGTTCGTAACTTGGGGCAAAACAAATGAACAAAACAAACAAGCAAAAATAACAAACAAAATCCCCAACTAGAAACACCAGAAGGAACAGGTAGAGCTGCCTTTGATGGTATGCATGGTGCTTGAAGTCCTATCAAAATTATACGACTGGCTCTCAATAAATCATGTTGGGACCAGTTCAAGTTCAGGAATAGGTGAGGTGCCATTGAACCAGGGTTGCATTCTGGGCAATCATGACTCTGAGAGTAATTTAAAAGACTGAATAATTTTCCTAGGCCAAGACTAATGCCTTAAGCCAGGAGATTCAACCAAGCCAAATGACTTTTGGATTTTCATTGTAACTCATAACTCTATTTTCCCCCCCTAAACCTTAGCACTCAGAAGCCACAAAAACTGAGGTTTCTGTTTATGTGAATGTGCTGACCCCATTAGGGTGCAACTCTTAGTTCATCCAGAACAGAAGCCATTTGAATGCTTCTCCACACAGCCTTCGTTGCTCAACAAATGTTTTGAAATTAGAGATTCAGATAATGTTAGTAAGTGAAGGCCTGAGAGTTTACCTTGCCCAATCTCCTTGTTTTCCTGATAAGAAAAACTATATGACCTTCTCAATGTTACTCAGTTGTGACTGGATCCCAGACCTCCCATGCCACTCACATTAGTAGGCCGTGCTTTCCTGTGATGATTTATGCTTGCTTAAATTTCCATTTATCTCTCTGGGAGTCTGGATTGATGTGCCTACTCAGGCTGGCAGACCAATGCTGAGCACTTAAAATACAACAGGCTCCCTGTGCTTTTGCTCTTCACATGCTAACCACGGAGCATGAGATGGAACTGCCATTCACTGCTCATGCTGATGACAATTTCATTAACTCTGTGTTGTTGGACTTTAGCAATCCACTCACCTCATAATTGTGCTAAAATTCTTCTGGTAAAAAAGTATATGAGGATTTTTGGGCAGTTTATAACAAGGACGTCATTGTTAAATTTCAATGAAATTAGCATTATGGATTTGTGAATACATAACAGTAGGACAGAAACTGATGTAGTGGCTTACCGTATTTGCAATCTTAACTTTTTGGGGGCGATCAGGGACAGGTGTTTGGACAGAGGTAATTTTTTTTTTTTTGGTCAGTCGTGGGGCTTGAACTCTGGGCCTGGGCACTGTCCTTCAGCTCTTGAAGCTCAAGGAGTGCACTCTACCAGTTGAGCCACAGCACCACTTCTGGTTTTCTGATGGTTTATTGGAGATTAGAGTTTTATGGACTTTTCTTCCCTGGCTGGCTTTGAACCATGATCCTCAGATGTCAGCCTCCTGAGTAGCTAGGATTATAGGCATGAGCTATTGGCACCAAGATAGAGGTAATTTTTGAAGTAGACTGGCTGTAAAAAAAAAAAAAAAAGATAAGCATTCTGCTGGGTGCTGGTGGCTGCAGTGGTGAAACTCTTATCTCCAATAAACTCAGAAAAAGCTGGTAGTGGCGCTCTTGTGGCTTATGTGGTAGAGCACTAGCCTTGAGCAAAAGCTCAGTGGCAGTGCTCAGGCCCCAAGTTCAAGCCTCAGGACCTGCACAAAAACAAGCAAACATAAAAACCATCCTTACACTCATGATCAAGGAAGCATGTACCTGCTTACTGTGGATAAGGGTTGAAGAGATATCTGTTAGGTTTTTAAAAAAATCTTTTCCTGTCCCACAATTACCATTTCTATCTCTATGGGGTATAAAAGGACCTTTAGGAGCACAAAAAATATTTTCATTCCATCAGGTTGGAGGAATGCCCAGCACATAGGGAACTAACTCTGGATTTGTATTGTTTAGTTGGACAGCCAGGGCAATGCAAATCTTTGTGCCAATGACACTGTGTTGAATGTCACACGAGTCTTAGCCATTTGAATGAACAAAGCTATTTTCCTTCTTACTTAGTTTTCTTAGACTCAGAAAGAGGGAGGTCCAGATACCATCTCATTTCGAATAGATCAAACAGCCCTGATATGTGTGGAGTAATTTCTTTCTATCTGCCCATACTGTCCACCCCTGTTGTAGTGTTAATTGATCTGCCAATAGTCAGTCAGATCTCCCACTTGTGAAAATATGTGAAATGAAGGCTTTCATTTAAGGTGAACCTTTTACTTCTAATTTTCCTTTGGCATCTATTTGCTGGACTTTAATTTTAAAGAAAATAATAATAATACCTTGCATTGATAGGCTTTTTCTAACTCTTTCGAAGAACAATTGTACTTGTCAGAGTCTAAGTGGCTTAAACCAACAAAGTTCATTTCTTGCTGATACCATGAAGATTTACTGGGTCACAAGATCTCTGTCACACTCATCCCGGATGTGGCCAGTTCCTATGAAAGGGGGACAGAGGAAGTGGCACCATCATATTGTAACTTATAGAGCTTCCATTCAGAGGGGGCACAAATCCCACTTATGAACATTTTATTAGCTAACGAAAGCTAAGAGAACACTTATGATATTGAAATGAACAAAAATAGAATTTGACTGTGTGCCAAGGGAGAGATTGGCCAACATTTGTTGAGCTCCAATGACGACCAATACTTTGTTATCTAACTTTATTTATTTATGTTAGCTCTTATCTAAGTATAGCTGAAAGGGAATTAAAGATTTATTCTGTCTTCTAAGACAATAATTTCCAAGCTTTTAGATGTCACAAACATTTACTTTTTTAATTTTTCTTCTTTTTGGGGGCAGGTGTGTATGTGGTTTACATAGGGTTGTATGCTAATTATTTTTTAAACTGTCATCCATCTTGTAAAAAACTATCACTTACATAAGATTTTGGAAAATTAAAAAACATAGGAAATATGTAATCATATTACAACAATTAGTTGTTTATATACATCTAACTTTATGAACAACCCTCAACATAATCGTTATAGCTTTCTGGTAACCTTTGTGATACAGTATTTGGGAACTTCTGCTCTGAGAACTTATATTGCCAAAATGATGTACCTGTTAAGGCAAGAAGTTGAATGGTAAATGACAAAGTCTAAGATTGGAAGTGAACTTTTGCTAACTATGAACATAAAAGATAGATTGGTGGGTCACAAGGAAAACATAAATAAGTGTCTCAAAAAGCTGCTTGGTGATGCATTGTACTGACATGGTGAATCACAACCTGGTTGTACAACTACTTAAAGACAATAAAAATACATAATTAAAACCAAAAAGCTGACCAAAGAAGTAATGATTAATGGTATAACCCCTGTTGTCTCTGTATTTGATTCCAGTGCCCTGCATCTTGTATATACATTTTTCTAATTTAGGGAGTGGAAGGGGAATAACAAGGATACAGGTTGACCCATTGTAACAATGAGCCAAACAAGACACTATGTTGAAAACGAACTTTACAACTTCAGGAGTGGGGGAGAGGGTAGAAGGAAGGGATGGTAGGGGAAAAACAAAGGTGGGGATAACAGTGCTTGATAGGAAATGTACTCATTACCTTACTCATGAAACTGTAACCCCTCTCTACAGTATCTTTACAATAAAAAATATTAAAAATGAAAGAAGCAATAGTTAAACAACTCAAGCTAGGATCTAGAAGGAAATGAAGTGTGAACATTATCCTGAACAAAAGGCTTTGATTTTAGGGCTTTTCAAAGATCTCCTTCTTTTCAAGAAGACTAGCTTGGAAGCATCAGGGAGGAGAAGAGGGAGAGGTGCACGATAAAAGCCTCTAATTGGAAGCAATGTGACATCCAAACACTTGGACAGTCATTTTACTTTCAGTTGCTTTGGTCCTTTGGAACTTTCATATCTGTAGAAATTGACTTGTAGACTATGGAATCTGAATGGAATAAAGAGACTTGGATCATCCATCAAGAGTATTGTCTATTCTGGGAATCAGTAAAGGAGGCTACAGAAAGTGGGGTGTTATAATTTGGGACAAAATAATATTGAGCTACTAATACAAGTACAAGAAGGAAAAAAGTTGAAGATTAATGTGTGGTTTCTATCTTCAACCTGGTCAGATCATTTTCACATATTAGGAAAACAATGATAAGTGAACCAGCATTATCAGCTTCATGGGAACAGAGGGGGATAGAATCCATGAGATTATTTGGAATAACCCAATATTTTAGTCACTAGTCTATCCAAAAAAAATACTAAATGGTAAGAGACTATCGTGAATAGCTCTTTCTTGCACCTGAACATAAATAGTTTGCAGAGCACATTACTACAAACATTGGAAGACACCACATGAGACTTAGAGAATGTTCATCAAACTCTAGCTCAATCATAGAGAAGTGTGTAATTCTGGAAACGTGGGTTGAATTAGGAAAGTATCTTCTAGAGAAAATCACCCTAGTCACTCATAATGTATTTTATATGAAGGGTTATCATACAGAAATGCAAAATTATAACCATGAAAGTTTATTACAGAACATGTGGAGAAAGCAGGTGTGAAAACATCTTTACCTTAAAAAATACAGCAAGAACAATTTGTCTTTTATTTAGTATGAATTTTATTAGCCCTTCTGTTAAGTTGCCAAGGTGACCCAGACTGTAGTACGGGGAGGTACTTGCACATACAGACAGAATTGAAGTTTGCAAACACTACTGGAATAGTCTGGTAGTTGCCCTGCACTTTGGGCCTCTGGGAGAGTTACTTAGTCTCTTAGAGCTCTCCTTTCTCATGCATAAAATAATACATTTAGATCAGATGGCCTCTAGGATCTGTTCTACTTCTATGGTTTTTAAAAAATACTTTGTATTTCTCAAAATATATAAAATGGTTCCTGGAAAAACTATGAATTTTCAGAATTCTCAAGTGAGTGATGGTTAGACTTTGTGCTCATTTTAAACCATTTTTGAATGGCCTATACCTTCTCTGTCTTTCTACCCCCCCCCCACTCCCATCCTATTATGACTTTTTTTGGTGTAAACAAAAGTTCTGTTTTAAAACTAAGCATTCTCCTATTGCTGTCTGATTCATTCAGCCCACAGCTTGAGATATGACATTTCCTTTCATTCTGGTGAAATTGTGATGTCATGAGACTTGAATTGATGCCTCTAACTGAATTAAGCAGAAGGAGCATGATAATTACAAATGAGAATGTTCCTCTCTATACACATAGGCATCTAGGTAATCAGCAACAATGGGAAAGGAAATACAGGAAAGACATTTTGGTGCAAATTTGCCAGGCTGAGGCTCTAGTGCATTTTTAAATGCACCAGTCAGTTTTAAAGAATGCAATGAGTGATTGACTCTAGCCCAGAAAAGAAACAATTAGCATCACCTGTGTAGAGGGAGCCACCATCCCCTCAACCCCATCAATGAGATTTTGCCCTCCATCCTCAAATTTATTTACCTCAGAAATGGTAATGTTCCTTACATATACGGTTGTTTTTATTTGCACAGAGAATATCTCCAGAATCCTTGAGATTTTGATCAGAGAACTATATTCTAGTTGATAGGTGGTAGAACTCTACCTTATAAAGAAAAGAAAGCAGCTCATTTCTGCATGGATTTTTTCACAATAGGGATAGATTGACTGAAAAATGAATATTGTATTAGCATCATGGCAGAAAATGTTAATCACATTGCAGCTTCATGGGAAAGAGACAAAAGTGACACAGATGTTTTTCTGTCTTTTGTTTCTGTCATGATCTCTTGAAGAAAATGCTGAGCATCCAGTGTTCAGTGCGGTCACTTCTTGAGTTAAACATGAGCAATCTGACATCATGGTGGAGAGCTCTTCAATTTTCACCTTAACAGCCACACTTGCCCCTTTAGCTGATTGTTTGATGTGGGAATTTCTAGAGTTTTAGACTCCGGACAAGCAAGCTGCAAAGGTTAAGTTATGTGAAAGTTTGCAACCTACATGATGCTTTATAGCCTGAGGTTTTATTATTGAATACCAAATTAATTGTGGACATGTCTCAAACTTAAGAATTCTAGATACGCTCCTATTGTTTTTCAAAATTCAGGCAATCCCCAGAATTTGGGATATAGCACAATTCCTCCTCTACTTTTCAGGAATATGATGTTGAATTAATATTTAATGTCTCTTTCCTTCTGATTGACAATTTCTGGCAATTTTCCCTTTCATAATTACATTTGCTTCTGTTCTTTCTACCTCCATAGTCTAAGGCCAAGGTTAGGCCTCAGACTATTGACTTCATGCAGATTGTGGCCATGGCCCCTTTGGTCATCTTTCTGGCCTCCAGAATTTTCCTAATCCAATTAATTTGGCACATTACTGACATATTAATCTGATTACAGGACTATTTTATGTCATACTTTAAAAAATATCCAATGGTTTTCAGTTTTGCAAAGAATGAAGTTGCAAGCTGTTGAGCCTGCCAAAGGAAGATATTAAAAACTTTTCCCTTTAATCTCTCTGTATTTATCACTCTAACCCTTAACTCCAGATAGTCTGGAAATCTGAAATTAGAAGTGTCACATACACATATTGCAGCTTCTCATTCTAGAACTTTTATTTCTTTTAATTTTCTATATTGGCAAAATCATATGAGAAAAGAAAGGAAACACACTGAAAAAAATGTAATGTAGTGTTTTAGATGGTTTGGTGTACAAACAATTTCATTCTCTACTATCTTGCCCAAACTCATTCGCTGAAATCCTAACCCTCTGGTAGGTAGTACTAGGAAGTGAGATCTTTGGGAATTGATCACCTGATGAGGACAGAATTTTCACGATTGGAATTAGTGCTACTGAAAAAATGGTAAGAGACAGATAACCCATCTTTGCTGTCCATCATGAGCAGCTATGAAGAGAAGGCAGCCATTTGTTAACCAGCAAGCAGCCCTCATCAAATCTGACCATCTTGGCATCTTGATCTTAGTCACTCTGGCCTCCAAAACAAAAATAATTTTTGTTGTTTAACCACCACTCTATGAGTTTTTGTTACAGCAGCTGGAAATGATTAGGACATAAGATTCTATAATGGAAAAGGGGCTTTAGATAAAACCAAGGACATCTAAAATAATAATAGAGATGAATACATGTTGGCTAATTTGTTGGACAAATGAACCATACTACTCTAAGGCATAAACCCTAGGGAGGACTGTTTTCAGGGGAGCAAAATTTCTGCCAATTGTTTCTACTAGTGTCACAACTTCTCTATGTATTAGACCTATTATGAAATAAACAAAACAGTTACAAAATCTAAGAATAAGGTATGGAAAGGTATCAAGATGGGAAAGACAGAATAGTATGAGACAAGAAAAGGAAAGAAAAATACTATATAGCTGTTCCATTGCAGCAAAAAATGAATATGAGAATTGTTTCAATATTATTTAGTCATTTACTGATGTGCATTGTAATTATGAACTTCCTGAGCCAGGAAAAAAGATCAAATCTTATAGGAAATAAGGCTGGCTTTTGGTTTATACGAGTAGTTAATAAAGCTGCACCAATTCAATACCTTCTTTCTTTTTATTTTTTGAATTATGTTTGTGTTATCTTTAAGTAGTTGTATAAAGGAGTTACTGTTTAACAAATCAGTTGATGAATACAATGCATCTTGTTCCATGTCACCCCTTTCATCATTTTTCTGCTGGCTCTTTCAACCCACGATGTCTTTAGAGAAAACTACATTTAACTGTAGTCATTATATTTGATGTACATTATGTAAAAACTGAACTATGAGGGCAAGAATGGGGTGGGGAAAATGGGGAGAACTAAGGAAGGGGTGATGTTAAACAAGCATTGTACTCATAACTTGACTTATGAAATTTTAACCTTATTATACAGCTCCTTAATGATAATAAAAAAGAGAAAAAAGTAAATACATTTACTTATACATGTATTCAAGTTAATACTTATACAGAAGCAGCATATCATGATCTCTTACCTGTTTTTAAAATCTGGCCTTAAAATTTGTAAGTTGGATTCAAATCACCTAGCTAGTAATTTCTTTGAGTTTCCTCATCTCTATTATGGAGATAGATTGTTAGTACTTAAGATGATTAATAAATTAGCAATGCAAATCCTTCAAGCATTGACATCTAGCTGGTATCATGTATACATTAGCTATTATTATTAGTAGAAGTATATAATTACTATTATTATTATTTTGCATTGATGGAGGTAATAACCAATGAAATGAGCAATTCTATTATCTATAGGAACAAGTGCTCAGAGGCTTACTTCTTGTACATTTTCCCCTTAAATCCTTATCTCTTCCTAACGTCATCTTTGTGGATCTCAGTTTGTGGATTATCAGTATCAGCTATTGTGGTTAAAAACAAGGTACATTTGTTGTCAGCAGAAAATGATTTGATCTTGTTTGTAATACAATCTATTAGTCTGTGTCTTTTTGTTAGAGAATGGAGACAACTTTCTGAGTTATTACTGAAAGTTATGTTAGAGTTCCTGTCATTGCTGTGTTGTTTTTGAAAGCCTTGCATTTTTCCCTCAATCCTCATTTTTTAATGTTCCAAACTAGTAAGATTTATTATTTCTTTCTTATATTTTCATCATTGTGTTTATTTTTCTATGCATAAGATTCCTTTAAAATTCTTTTTCAATGCTGGCACAATGGTCATGAATCCATTGAGAATTTGTGTGTGTGTGTGTGTGTGTGTGTGTGTGTGTGTGTGTGTGTGTGTGTGTGTGTGTGTTTGACTTGGAGTCTAAACTCAGTGTCTTGTGCTATTGTAGTATTTCAGCTATTCCCTCAACACTTTTTACTTTGTCATTTTTCAGTGAAGATTCCAATTTTTGCCTGAGACTGCCCTTGGACTGTAATCCTCCTTCTACCTGTACCTGGAATTACTGGTATGTACCACCACACCAGTTTATATGTTGAGATGAGACACAATAACTTTTGACCAAGCCAGACTTGAATAGCACTTCCCTCATTCTGTGCCTCTAGAATACGTGGACTTAGTCATGAGATGCCATGAATAGCTTAGGTTCTCTCTTCCCCCCCTTCCCCCACCGCCCCAGGGAGTTTTTATTTGTCTTTTAAAGGATTGCTTTGATGGATACTATAATCTAGGTTGGCAGTTATTTTCTTTTAGGGCTTGAAAAGCATCATTCCACTTCTTGCATGCAGAGTTTCTGTTGTTATTCTGATAGGTTTGCATTCCTATAAGATTTGAATCTTCTTTTTTGTGACTTACAATATCATTTTTTCTGTATAATTCATGTTTTAACTATAATGTGTTGGATAGATGTTCTCTCTATTGTACTACTAACAGCTTCTTGTACCTGATTAGGAAATTTGCTGTTATTATTTTATTGAAAATGTTTTGTTTTTATTTAATTTGGACTCATTATGAACTGACATTTAATATTTGGGCATAATTAAGGGGCAATGTCTTTTCATTAAGTACATGAATACAATATGTAATGATTAAATTAGCTTTCTGTGCTTTCAGTTTTCACCTGATCTTCTATGTCTATTCTTCAGAGGTTTTATTTTTTAATGGTACCCTAGAGGTCTTACATGTTGTCTTCATCTGTCTTGTCTTCCAGACCTGCTCTTCTGTCCTCAACAGATTCCATCTTTGATGAAACTTTCATCAGAGATTTTTCCTTTAATTTGATTTATTGAGTTTTGTATTTCCAGATTCAACTTTATTTTCCCTCAGGATTTCTATATCTTTATTGATTTCCACATAGAATTCATTTTTTAAATTGTGAAAATGCCATACAGAGGGGTTACAATTACATGGGCAAGATAATGAGTACATTTCTTATCAAGCATTGTTGCCTCCTCCTTCGTTTCCCCTTCCCATCCCTTCCCATCTCCCCCCCAACCCTCTCCCTCACCCCTCACCCCCAGCCAAAGTTGTAAAGTTTGTTTTTTGACATAACCACTTGTACATCTCATTGTTGCAATGGATCCACCTGTATTGCCTTCTCTATTTCTCTCAGCTGTTTTATTTGTATTCTTCTTGAATTCATTCAATTTTTCATTTGTGTTCTCTGAATTTACTAAGGTGTTCATACATGTTCTTTTTATTTTCTTTGGTCATTTTTATAATCATTCTTTTTTTTTTTTTACCAGTACTGTATTTATTTAGTTAGTTAGTTAAAAAAATATATTTATTGCAAAGACACTGTACAGATGGGTTACAGTTACATAAGTAAGGTAATGAGTACATTTCCTATGAAACATTTTTACCTCCTCCTTTGTTTTTCCCCTACCATCCCTTCCCTCCTCACCTCCCCAAATCCTTCCTCCCCCACCCGAAGTTGTAAAATTTATTTTCTTTTATTATTGTAAAAATAGTGTACAGAGGGGTTACAGTTACATGAGTAAGGTAATGAGTACATTTCCTATCAGGTATTGTTCCTCCTTTGTTTATCCTCTACCATTTCTTCCCACCCCATCTCCCCAACTCTTCCCCCCTCCCCCAAGTTGTAAAGTTCATTTTCAACATAGTGTCTTGTATATCTCATTGTTACAGTGGGTCAACCTGTATCCCTATTTAAGCGTTTTGTTTTTCCCCTTTCCCTCCCCAAATTAGAAAAGTATATATACAAGATGCAGGGCACCAGAATCAAATACAGTGAAAACAGCGGTTATACCATGGGGGAAGAATATACAAAAGAAACAAAAAAATATATAGTACATTATAAGTACATTAAAAACAACAGCAAGAGCAAGAAAGATAAAATCTTTGTGTCCCTATCTTGGGGTTCATTTCACTTAGCATCATCTTATATAGTCTTATGTACATAGCTTTTGTCCTTTCCTGCTTGTCCTAGACATATACTAGTTATTGCAAATAAGGGAAACCATAGGACCTATTTTTCTTTTGGCCTGGCTTACTTCACTCAATACAATTTTTTCCAAGACTTTCCACTCTGAAGAGGAAATAAAAATGGCCAATAGACACATGAAGAAATGCTCAACCTCCCTAGCCATAAAAGAAATGCAAGTCAAAACAACATTGAGATACCACCTCACCCCAGTTAGAATGGCTAGAATCAAGAACTCTAATAACAACAGATGCTGGAGGGGATGTGGACAGAAGGGAACCTTACTGCATTGTTGGTGGGAGTGTAAACTTGTTCAACCACTTTGGAAAGTAGTATGGAGGTTCCTCAAAAGACTCCACATAGAGCTTCCCTATGACCCAGCAATCCCACTTTTGGGCACTTATCCGAATGATCACAAACAAGACCATACTAAAGCTACCAGCACGACTATGTTTATTGCAGCATTATTCACCATAGCTAAGATATGAAACCAACCCAGATGCCCCTCAGTAGATGAATGGATCAAGAAAATGTGAGATACACATATAATATATATTGTGAGATATATATAACTATAATATATAATGTAATATATATATATATATAAATAAAATGGAATTCTATGTATACATCAGAAAGTATAATCATTCTTTTAATTTCTTTTGTCTCAGGTTTTATCCACTTCACCATCATTAGATTCCATTATTGTGGAGTTGTTAAGTTTTGGAGGCGACTGGCTACTGTTTTGTTTTCAATTTTCATGTATTTCTGCTTGAGATTTGCATATGTGAGGTTGCTATTGGCTGGAATTTTAATGGTTTATCAATTAAAGTAACTTCATTGTTTCAGAAGGATTGTGTAGTGGTAAGATTGTGGTATAATCTCTGGATTATGGCATAACCCATTAGCCTAACATTTGCCCAATCCCCAGCACTACTCAGAGAGAGGAAACCTATCTGGACTGTATTATAGTTTCTAGTGTATAGATTAGTGGTATATGTGGGCTGAGAATGGGGCCAGTCAAGGGTCAGTTGTCTGATTCTAGCTGCTATCACTCTAGAAACTCCATTTCTTTATGAATTATGAGCTTTGTGGTCTGTGGGCTGAGTAGGTTCCCACTCACTTTTTAAACTCTCCAGTTTTTACCTCTAGGGATATCATGCTTCCAAGACAAGTGATGTCCCCGGAGTATGTCTGAGAGTGGGGTTAGCAAACAAAGCACCGAATTTTGTACTAATGAGCGAGAACTGCTGGTATTGGTGCTTCCAGACCTCTTCCAGCTATTTCCCATCCTTTGGGAGAGAGAAGACAGGGGAAATTATAATATCTTCAGGTCCTTGGCTCAGAGGTGGCAACAAACACACATATATAGCCAGGAGGAACTTCCCATAGGATAGTTCCGTGCTTTCAGACAGTGCCCACTAGTTCACCATCCTGTGGGAGAGAAGTGGTTGGGGGAAAATAACATGATTTAGACTAAGAGATCTCAGTTCTAGCTGGCAGAAAACACACTAATCTTGAAGGCTAAGCACTTTGCTAACCAAAGCTTAATGCGTTGTTTCTGTAGTAATTCTTAGGTGATAGACTTTGTTCCTTGTCAGGATCAAGGGTCCTCTAATCTTCACACCTCTTACTGCTTAAGCTCCTTGCTGCTTAAACTGATCAATGGTCCAATTTAGGACACCCTCTCTCCATTGTCAATCTCTCCTGACCATCTCCTAACTCAGACACAAGGACAGATTGTCTCAGGATTCCATAAGCTGGTTTTCAAGTTTCAAGACAATCTCATTCTCTAATAATACATCTTCTCTCAATATGGCACCTTGCAATATAGGTTTCTGAGATATGGGGAGTTACAGAATGTCCTTCCTTTTTAAAACTAGCCTACTGTGCAGGAGATGTTAGTATCACAGCATATCTACGCTCTGGCTTTAAGGTTTGCAGAAGGTATGATGTTTTCCTATGGCTAGAATTACCAGTCTCTCTTCCTCATTGGGGAGCTGGGTTGGAGGTCTAGACTACTTTCTGTTAGAACTATGAACTCTTGCTCCTTTTGGAGCTATGAACTTTCATCTGTTACTTTTCTATTTCTCCCTGTTTTTCAGTGGTCCTGCCACCTCTTTCAAGAAATACTGCTCCTTGCTCACTCATTTTCTTCAGGATATAGGTTCTCCTTTGTTACATTGGCTTTTTATTCACAGAGTCAAATGGAAGAAGATCTTAGTCTGACATCTTGCCCTGAGTCTCAGAACTTTTCTTCTTTTGGGTTCCTACTTCATTATCAATTCAACAGAAAGACTTCCTTGGTCATCATATTTAAATTATCACCGTTTATCATATTGTAACCTCCTCTCTTGCTTTGTTTTTCATCATAGTGCTTGTCATTATTGTTCGTTGCATTTATTTATCATCATCTGCTTTCTCTCTAGAATTTTAAGTACCACGAGGAGGAGATTTTGTCTATTTTAGTCACTGCTATATTCCTAGCACTTGGCTGGCACATGGCAGGTATTCAATATGTTTTGAATAAATAAAAGGACTTAACAGTTTGCATATTAACTTGCTCTGAAAATTCAGAAGTAGACAGAGAATTTTAAAAATGAGGCTGAATACCTTGCCATTTTGCTATGTCTGAAACCTGCCTTGGTTAAAACTTCCATTCTGTCTTCCCCTACCAATCTCTTTCTTGTTGGACCCCCTTCATCAGCCCCTGGCTTTCTTTCATTAACTTTCTCTCACCAGCTTTCCATCTAATTCCCAATCTCATCTGAATCTGATTGTTTCTCGCTTTCTTCTTAATCTCTGATGCCTCTCAGTACTCTGTAACTGTATCACCTGGAGCACAGCCATGCATCAGAGAGCAGAGCTGTTCTAGAGGCAGGGGACAGAGGCACAGTTAAGAAATGAACAAAAGATTTAAAAAGCCACTCTTCTGAGCTGTTATTCATTTAGACACTATTAAATAAACCCAAACTTCATAAATTCTGTAATGGCTTCAGAGTCTCTGGCAAATGCTGGAAAGTACTATACATAATTTGAAATGAGGAACCCTCTTTGGATAATTCTTCCAAATCATTCCTGGTATATATCAAGACAAAGCTGGGAGGAAAAGCCTGGTGGGAGGAGATCTACACCCTCTGCTGTTCTGATTTTCTTTGGTTTTGTATCTTCTCCCCTTCTTTGCTATCGGAGATTTGAAGTGGGGCTAGATTTCATTACCCAGACCCTAGAATCAGAGGCCACAATGATCCCTCCCCAACTTGAATTTTTTGATCAATAAATTGTGATATCCAAAACATCCTTCACTAGGAACTCAGGAAAACAAAACCACTACACCAACAAGATTAAAGAAACAAGCACAGACTAACCTGTAAAGCTTTTTCTTTTGACAGAATAGCAGGAATACATTAAGATTAATATCTTGTTTCTCCATGCCATGATTTCTAGGTGGCTGGAGGAAGCATCTAGCTTGTAGATGGTATATCAGAGGAGGAATGTATTTACATGAAAAGGAGAGAAAATTGAGTTGGGATTGTCTGTAGATGATGAATGGTTGATTTTGAGTAGAACTAGGTAGTTTCAACTCGCCCCAAGTCCTTACTCTGAAGAGGGTAGACAGTCATTCTGATAGCTGTAAGCCACAAGGTATTTTTCTTGGTCCACTTATCTTTACCTTTCCATAGCTGTACTGGGGCTCTGCTATTCCCTCTGCTCAGCCTCCCTTTCTGTAAGTCATCTTATATCTTTGACTACCATCCTAAGACCAGAGAGAGAAGGCAAACACCAATTCTCCCAATCTAGTTCTTTGTTGTGGAGATTTTACTATGAGCAAACTCTTCAATTAAAAAAAGTCAAGGCTTACAAAAGACATGGTTGCTTTACGTGATCAGAATGTGCTTAACCTTTTTTCCCTGGGGAGATAAATTGTGAATGTTGCAAGGAATCTTGTTTTACCCTAGCCTCTCAGGGCTGCTCCAAAGTCAATTAGAGCCACAAAGGCAATTATGTCTTACACGCTAGAGCTTCCTTGAGGGCCTGAGTCTGCTGGGGTAGGGATAGGGGAAGGGAGGATGGGTGTTCAGGTAGAAATGGATGCTGCGTCAGCTTCTGTCCTTGCTCAGTCACCTATGCTACCCAGAGGATTGGTTTGAATAAGCAAGAAGACATTATTATATTCTCTCTCCTCTAGCAGGGCTAAGATTTCCCCAGCCCCTCCAATTTTAGATTCCCTGGCTGTCCTCAGAGCAATTATAAGTAAAGAAAACACCCAGTGCTCCTGCACTAATAAATTACATAGTGCTCACCTAATTAATAAGGTAACAGTGCCCTGCCGAATTATAATCATAAGGTATCAACCATTTAAACGATCTGTTCTTAAAAATTAGCGAGTGGAACTGAGCTCAGGGAATACAATAGGGAGGCATACCACAGGATGGAAGGCAGGCATGCCAAGACCTGACGGGGTGATGGAGTGCCTGGGCTAACGTTTCTATCAGTGGCCCGGGAATTAATGACTCTGAGCCTTTCCAAGGATCACAGTGTTTTGGATGATCTTGAGCAAACCATTTAGGCATGCTAAGTCCATTTCCACATTTTTGAAAAAGTCCCATTAAATGCTAATAATTTTCCTTTGGGGGGTACTGAGAAAGACACGTACCATGCCATGCCATGTTGAGTAGAAAGGGTTACCAATAATAATGAAAAATGAGGCTATCTCCTTAAAATGGTTTCTGTAAGAAGAAGTCCTGCAGAAAGCACAATTGCACAATACTATTTTGTTGTGATGCACTGGAAATAATAGCACGATTATAGATTTCTGTTTGCTTAATACACTCAGGAAAGGCAGGCCCTCAGTCCATAAAGGAGGGTGTGAGGATTGTGGTGAAGATTGTGAAGGTTGTTAATGAAGGCAATAAATTGCAAAATCTGCTGAGAGGCTGCTTGCCTTGGAGAAGGCACCTTGCCAGACACTTGTGCTTCTGGAAGCGTTTTCCATTTTACATCTCCACAAATGAAGGAAAAATGAGTTTTTACTACTCTTAGGTAGGATACAATTATTAAATGACTACACTATGGGGGAAAAGCAATAAGTGGCCGCTGTTTCATCATTTCTTATAGGCTGCTTCCTTTTGCACTACTTTCTCTTTGTAACTTCCCTCGCTGACCCATATTTGCTTTCTAATCCTCAGTCTCTTATATCTATGACTTCTTTTGTGAGCTATGCCTTGTACTTTTTGTTCACTCTTATGGACGTCTCAGAGCGTGCTGTCATCACAAGACATACTGTGTTCATAAGTAGACCTCCATAAGTAATCTAGAATGCCAGATCATATTCCATGCTAGTGATGCAATTTGCTAGATATGGGACTCCTTGAACCATTCCCAGTTATAAATGTTTGCCAGAGTTTCAAAGGATATAGTTACCTTTAACTCCCCTCCCCTCCCCCAACACCTCAAAAGGCACAGTCTTCCTGGTAAGGCTGAATCACTCAGAGTCACAGAACTTCTTAAACCTGGCATTGGCCAATCTGAAGTAAAAAAAAATCAAGTCACAAAACATAAACCAAGGCAAGCCCTATGGATAACACATTAAGAAAGACAAGGGGACTGGCAGGAGTATTTACACCCATGATCTGGAACACAGCCAGCTAAAGGGTTGAAGTGTGTCTACAATTGTGTATTACAATTCTAACTCAATACTTACAGACTTGACCATATTAGGAAATAGGGCTATTGTAGCTATATCTAATTAAGCCAAGGTCATTAGGGTAGATTGTAGTCCAACATGACTAATATCCCTAATAAAAAGTAGTGATTTGCACACGAGGAGAAGGCCAGGTGAAGATAAAAGCAGAGATCCAGTTGCTGCATTACAAGCCAAGGAACCTTAAAGATTGCCAGGAAACCCCAGAAACTAGAGAAAATACATGGAACAGATTCTTCCCCAAAGCCCTTAGGAGGTACCAACCCTCCCTGCAGCTTGATCTCAGATTTCTAACTTCTAGAACTGTGAGGCAAAAATTTCCACTGTTTCTATCACCCCATTCAGCAACCCTAGAAAGGGAAGTTGTATACCTTTTGATAAAACTGTTGGTACTGGGACAATAAAGTGTTTTGAGGGGTAAAGTCAATTACTTGGTACAGTTTATAACAAATATTTGATACTTGATTGTGATACGTGTGATTGCATAATTGTTATGCCTATTATCATATCTGTTTGAAGATTTCCTCTTATTCCCCTTTCTGTGATTCTCAGCACAGTTAGATTATTAAGTTCTAAAGTTGCTGGAGAGCTAACTCCCTCAACTGTGCAGAATGATTCATGGGTCTATAAACCTAAATTTTAATTTCAGAGCTGAGTTAAGGAGATCCAAGCCTGCTTTTGTACAAGAGTAGAATGGCAGGGATGTAATGCAGTGTAATACACATCTGCTGGGAGATGGCATGAGAGGTGCCTCCCATAACTTAATCTTTAAAGCTACTTATGGAAAGCTTTTGTTGAAACAGACAGGGTTTCTGCAATTAAATTACCATACGCTAAAAAAGGTTTCATTATGTTTTGATTCTATTATTAAAATCAGCAGCAAATAAGCAGTGTGGGCTGCCTAGCTACAACTGGCATTACAGAGACCAGCAGTCTTCTTAATAGGTGAGAAAATATTAACCTTCAGGAAGCTCTAAAATAACATGTTCTCAGGAATATGCAATTGGTAAGTGGTCCTCCATTATGTCTTCAGAGTGAAGGATATCTATGGAGAGGAGTGATCTTGTTAATTTATATGGCAGGCTGTTGGCCTCTAGAAATTTCATGCTACTGAAGGAGCAGCGAAGCAGAAGCTGAGTAGTTGGAAGCTTTGGGATTAGTGGGATTTTGATGCTTTCCTACCACCGGAGTGATGGCTAGTGATCTGTCATCTCTATTAGCCTTCAACAACTATCTTCTCTATCTCAAATCAGGCATTTCCCCCTCCCCAAATATTACTTAGAATACAGTCAAATGGAATGTCTTTTCTAGAGCTTGTCATAATTCTTGGTGTGCCAACTCTTAGGGTTGCCAACAACTGTTTTTGTAGACTTGGGGTTGCAAATTTGAAATGGATGTGGAGATGCTTAAGTACTGACCTGGTAAAGTCTGGTTTTTGTGCAATCAGGGGTCTTTCTTGACCAAATAGAGTTTTCCTTATGTGCTTCTTTATGAGGAGTTTGCTTACTGTAACCTAATGGAAAAATATCTTCTGGAACTTCTCAGCTCTGGTTGATTTTGTACTTGCTATTTGAAAAAGTAGCTGTTGGGAATAATAACTGAAACAAAATTATATCAGACAAATGGTTGTTTCCAACTAATGTGCTGGAGGAAATAATCAATATCTCTAGTGTTGGAAAATCAAATATGTTGACATTAATATTACTATGCCTTCCTCTTCCCACTAACATTTTAGATTGTGCCTCTGAAGTATTTATTGTTCAAAGTTAGAAATCTTATTTCAGATGAGTCTTAGTAATTTAGCATTTCATATTTTATAAGCTACTAATTGTTGTCTTTTACAAAGGTATATAATTTCATTAGAGTTTGTGTTTGCTTGCATAAGTATGCATTTTTATTGGTAATAAGAGGTCAGTATTAATCTGTTTCTATTTGCATATGTATATTTGTCTCTGCTCACTAATAGGCTGTTACTACATTTTATGTATTTATATATTTTATGGTGATGTTTTCTATTAGTTAAAATGTACACATTTTGTTTTCAAAGTGTAATTTATTTTTATGCACTTAATGCATGAAAATTTATTCATGAAACAACCAACCAACCAGCAGTGGTCCAGCTGAATAATTTGTGATACTAGTTTTATGTAATACTAGTCTCCATGGTGAGATCTTTTTTGATTCTGACTTGGTTATAGTCATTGCTGTCAAAGGGTTTAGTATTTTCTTTTTCTTTTATAAAATGTTTTTTTTTATTGTGAAAATACTGTACAGAGGAGTTACAGTTACATGAGCAAGGTAATGAGTACATTTCTTATCCAGCATTGTTGCCTCCTCCTTTGTTTTTCCCCTTCCATCTCATCCCTCACAACTCCTCAACTACACCCCCCCACTTGGGTTTAATATTTTCTTTAATCATGCAATATTGACATATATCCTTTGGATCATCCTTATTATAGCTTCCATCCATGAGATGCTTCCTTTTTCTGAAAAGATTCATATGCTCAGTTATTTTTGATCCAGTAGTGTGAGACTTTCACTTTAAATTAAAAATACATATTATATTTCAGGCACATAAATTCTGGTTATATGATAAAACCTTCTTGTTGTTCTCCTATCCTTCTTTTTTGGTCTTCCTAGCTCCTAGGAGGTAACAATGTCCTAGCAGAGACACTTAACTACAGTGATGCAGGGCAAAAGGAAATAAGCAGGTAGCTCTCAGAAAAAAACTGACCACCAAAAGGCAATTGTGCCAATCCTTTATGTGTAATTCTTTTTTTTTTCCTTCAGTTGTGGGGCTTGAACTCTGGGCTTGGGCACTGTCCTGCACTCTCCAGCTGAAGACGAGGACTCTACTGTTTAACCCACAGTGCCACTTCCAGTTTTCTAGTGGTTTATTGGAGATAAGAGTCTCACGGACTTTCCTGTCCTAGCTGGCTTTGAATTGTGATCCTCATATCTCAGCCTGCTGAGTAGATAGGATTATAGGCGTAAACCACTGGTGCCAGGCTTCTTTCTGTTATTTTTAGTTCTTCAGGTGGTTATCTGTAAAACACTTCCAATACTGTGCTTTAATATTTTAGTTCATTGATTACCTGATTGATACTATATTGTGAAAGATAAGGAATACAGCTCACTTAATACTCACCTGTCTCTCTCCCTTTTTAGTCCAACCAATTTCTCAGTATTTTAAGATCTTCTGTCTCCCTTTATGATTTCAAATGATAGCTATCATCTGTTTATCAGTATATCAAATGTGCAATCTATCTTTCTCTCTTTTCTGGAAGGCAAGATTTGTGTTTCCACACCCCCATTATGTAGTTACAAAAGCAGTAACACATCAACTTAAGGCCTGGTGTTGTCCCTAAGCTTTTGTGCTAGTGTTAGCGCTCAATCACTAGAGGCACAGCTGTGCTTCTGGCTTTTGGGTAGTTGACTGGAGGTAAGAATCCCATAGACTTTCCTGACCTAGCCTCTCCCGTAGCTAGGATTACAGGCATGAGCCACCAGAGCCAGCTTATTTTTATTTATTTATTTATTTATTTATTTATTTATTTATTTATTTATTTATAATTTTGTCAAGGTGATATACAGAGGGGTTACAGTTACATAAGTAATGTAGTGAGCATATTTCTTGTTGAAAATTTTACTCCCTCCCTCATTTTCCTCCCTCTTTCCTTCCCCCCATTGCTTCCCACATAGTTTCTTGTGATTATCGTTGTTGCCTTGGTTCTCTCTTTGTTCTTTGTCTCACCATTTTTAACCTGTAAATTCTACAGATTATTTCAATCTGTCCTGTGTGATTGTTTCCTATTTTTATTTCTGAAAAAATTATTTTCTGTTTCCTTTCCCCCTCCCTGTATTTCCTTTTTTGGAATTTTGGTTACTTGGAATGAAATGTCTGTCTTTCCATTGTCTTTTTGCATGTTGTAGGAGATAGCCTTATTATTATACTCTGGGATATCCACTGTATTTTTCATTCTGAGAATCAACATTTGTCTTTTTTTTTTTAATAGCATCTTCTTCTAATTTATGGCTGGATTTTTTCACGTTTCCCAGTTATGCTTTAAAGGTTATCTTTTAATGCCTTAAGTCATTTGTATATCTTGGTTAATTTCTCAGTCTTGTTTACCATTATCCATTTCCTTGTCACCAGGAGGTCCTTGCTTGTAACATCAATGCCTTAGATGCTGCCTGGGCTTCTTTTGGAATCATATGGGTATGCTTTCCCCTACAGGACTCATTTTTTCAAAGCTGTGACTACAAATTCAGTGTCTGTGGTACACAAATGCCTGTCTCAGCCTTTGTGGAATGTCTTGTTCAGTTTCTACAGAATGCTGATTTCCCGATTTTCCCAAGGGCCCACACCATGACAGATGTCAGATACAGGTGTGCTATACAGACTTAATTACTTCACACAATGTTCCAGATGTTACATTTCTTCTCAGGACAGAGCACAGAGTCAAGGCCATCCCAAGGCTCCATAAGGAAGAGAGTGGCTTTCATTGTTACTGGAGTGTCTTCCTGAGCTTTTCTCTGTTCAGGCTGGATTTCATCATGTTTCTTTTTATTCCTCCTTCTCCCCTCACCCCCAAATTAAAGATAGATATCATTTTGAAAAGACCCATTAAGATTGATTTCACTTTTGCGCAATTTACATGTTATTGTGATTCTTTCTGAGCATTGGGGTGGGATGGGGGGGTAAAATAGGGGATCAGCTGCATTGCTAGATGTTTCCAATGCGGGTAAGTTACCTTTTATGACATCTCAGTGTACAGCTCTTAGTAAGACTGGCTTTTCCATCATTCTTTCCTTCTTCCTTCAGAGGAGAACATTGTCAAAACTCAGGACTACTTGTAGGATTATGATAACAATGAACAGTGTGCTCTGTGTTTTTTGAAACGAAGAACTTAGTATATATGTGGTAAACATCCATGTGGTTTGTTACCTAGCTTCAAGAAATAGGTCAGTAACACTCTTTTTTTCTCTTTCCTTTTTACTCACTAGGGTACCCCCGCAGAATTACTTAGAAGAGAATCCTATACATCATATTGAGATAAAACAAATAATATTAGAATAGATTTTTCAAGCCAGGCTATGGGATTTTCCCCCTCTTGTATTCTGTATCTGCTATTAGATGAACTCACATGGCTGCTGAGATTTGAGCTGCTTCCACAGTTTAAGGAGCCAAGAGAATTATTATAGATAGGCAGGAATGGATTGGTTTATTTCTGATTTAGTTTTTCTATGAAAGGGCAAGTTATTAAATTAATGTTTTAACTATCAGGAAGCAGTTAACTAGAATGTACTACTTAAAAAAAAAACCCTAAACCAATTCCATACTCTGACACTACAAATGTCATTTGATTCTCTTACTTTTCTCCTCAGAGTTTCTAGGGATGGGTGCAGGAGGAGGGATAGAAAAGAGCCAACAGGACACAAGCCCAGTGTTAGCTAAAGTCTCCTGAAGCACGCATGTGCTAGGGATTCCTGTGAAAAGCCTAATGTGGGCATGATAGAAGACAACTTGTATTCCCACACCCTTCTCTTCCTCTGGTATAGAACATAATTCTATCTAAAAGTGCAAAGTGCTTCCAATGACACGTATAGTGTCATATGTGTCTCAGTGTTCTATTTTCTGAGAGCTTGAACTATTATGTTGATGTTAATAGCTCCCATACAGCCCTCTTTGCAGCTCAGATGTATTATGCAAATTGTAAGCTTTTATCCATGGGTTGGAAGCAGCTACCACAGTCCCAGCATGCAATAGTGACTCAGATACTGATCTTGGTAGATTACTTCCAAATTGATATCATATTAGAAGTGAGGATTCATTTGAGCATCAGAGGCATTATTTTTTTTCTTGGCTTCGTAGGTTGCTAGTAGTAATACTCCATTATGCTATTTGATTGAGTACTTGCTACCTAGGGATCCATCTCTGTCCTTCATTCAATACAGTCAGTTACCTACTGAAGCCTCTGTTTAGTTTTATTGCTTTTACTCCTTCTTAGGCAAGGGTAGGAGCTCTCTGTCTGGTCTCTGCACCAATTTTTCCTTGTACATACATTCCTGAAATGACCTCTCAAAAATCCAAAAATGATCATTATCTCCCTTTCACACTCTGACAAAGAGTGCCCTATGACTTCCCACAGCCTACAGAAGGAAGTCCAAGAGCTTTTGTTTGGCATTGAGTGTCTCCACTCAATGTACCATCTATCTACCAGGCTGTTTATTCCAATGAATCACTTTGGTATTACTTTATTGCTAGCAATAACCACTGGGCATAAGCCTCAGGAAACAGAGACATCTTTCTCAATGTCAACTGATGTGATCTCTCCACAGTTCCTAACACCATGTTTGAGATAGAGAAAGCATTGGATAAAAACTGATTGAATGTACATTATGTTTCTCTCTGTAACTTTATATTTGATCCATTACAATTATTTATGATTTTCTCAATTACAAAAATGATAGTTTTTACTTCTTCATTTTGAGTTCTACTCTTTTTCCTTCCTGGAATAGTCCCACTTTTGCTTGGCTTCTAACCCACCTGAAAAATCCACAGTCTATGTTCTTCCTTTCTTCATTCCCCCCTGCACATCTCAGGGCTTCACTTGGATTTTCTACATGCATTTATTCTTTCTGCTTTGTATCAATAGGTATTATCTTTCTATAGAAATTGTAAGTTCCTGAGATATGGGAAACATGTTTCCTATATGTTAGAAGCAAAATTCCTACATTTTCATATCTTTCCAAAATAAAGATGTGTGAATCATTCCACACTTGGTTTTCACTGGTAAATGCGAAGTTGAGATCTATAAATATTTTACCTTTTTCCTCTACACTTACTCTCTAAGTCCCAGGTATGTTCTTTATAATGTCAATCATTGGCTGGCCAGATAGTCTTCATCTATTTTCTGTACATGATATATTTATGATGGGGTGAAACTCATCACTGGCATTGGGATTCACTGACCCAACACAAGGTGTTTTTGACTCAAACTCCTATAATTGACTCTTGGGTTTCTGTTCACTCATTATTAATCGAGGTAGATACACTGAGCTGGGATACAGCTCGAGCACTGAGAAAAAGCACTGTATGGAACAGCTTCTGAATTTCATGTGCTTTTAATTTAAAATAGGATTAGTTTCTCTAACGTGTAAAACATGGGAATTAAGGGGCCAGTTCTGCTATGTGCTGGCATGGTAACCTTAGCCAAATTGCTTAAACTCTCTCTTACTCAGCTTCTCACCCATTAAGTGGGAGTAATAACAGGTTTGTTTGTGGATTAAATGTTTAATAAATCAATTGGGACCATGCCAGGCATACTAGAATCAAGAAGACAATAACTGTTCACTGCTATTATTGAGGGATAGACATTGGAAAGAAGGTTAGGGATTCATTCAGACCTGTATAATGACTATATTTCAGACTTCATTGTATCAGGCACCACCATAATCTCTGTGGTTGGAGTCTTTCTCACTTAAGTGTCCTTGAGGAGAGGGTTCATTTTTACCTTGGTCAATAAGACTCTTTTTGGTTTAGAATTTGTTTTATTCTTGGTTAGCATCTTCAATTTCTTCTTGAAATGCTATAGGTTTTCTCATGTTGAGGGTTTAATGTAAGGTATTCCCTCCTTGTACATTTCTCTACTTTATAATATGTTTCTCCAGGAACATCTTCTCAGATAATTACTCTCCTGTGTCTAACATTAGAAGTACTCCCTCTGATTGTTATAATAAACGATGGTATTAAAAGTATGTCCAGCATGTTCTTCTCAGGATGGCCTAAGTTTCCTTGAAAGTGGAGTTTGCACCAAGGACTTGGGGAAGCTAATTTCTGTGGGAACTGATCTCAGGAGAAAGAAGTGATGAAATAGGGAGAAAAGAGGAGGAAGAAGAAAATCCTATACAGAGCTTCTAGAATTCTACCTCACCTTAGAAATGATCAGAATTTCTCCTTAAAATATTTCTTTCTCAAGGAAAGAGATCGAAACGTTTATCCCTAAACTCCCAGGACCCTAAGATGAAAGTTTCTACTAGGCCTCCCATTGTGGTGCATGCCTGTAATTCTACCACTTGGAAGACTGAGGCAGGTGGACCTCAAGCTTGCGACTAAGCTGTACTACATACTAAGCAAACAATGAACCAACCAACCAACCACAAAAGCTTTTGCTGAAAGCATAACCCTTCCTGAATTTCTGGAGTGTGTGTGTGTGTGTGTGTGTATGTGTGTGTGTGTGTGTGTGTGTGTATGTGTGTGTGTGTGTGTGTGTGTGTGTGTGTGTGTGTGTGTGTGTACATGTGCGCAGAGGAGAATTAGAAGAATAAGAAAAGGTCCTGAGCAGAAAGCAGATAATAGATAGAAAGGCACAAATGATGATATTAAAAGTATGTCCAGCATGTTCTTCTCAAGATGGCCTTAGATTAAGTTTCCTTTTTTTGATCTTTTTTTTTATTGTGAAAATATTGTACAGAAGGGTTACAATTACATGAGCAAGGTAATGAGTACATTTCTTATCAAGCATTGTAGTCTCCTCCTTTGTTTCCCCTTCTCAGCCTCCCCCACCCCCACCTCATCTCCCCTCCCCCTAACCAAAGTTGTAAAGTTCATTTTTTGACATAACGACTTGTACATCTCATTGTTGAAATGGGTCCTTGAAAGTGGAGTTTGCACCAAGGACTTGGGCCACATCAGTGCACATGAGTTTGCATTTGCATACAACTGTCCAGTGAAGCTGCAGCTGAAAGCCATGATAGAAATTTGTCATGGTCGCCGGGCGCTGGTGGCTCACGCCTGTAATCCTAGCTACTCAGGAGGCTGAGATCTGAGGATCGCGGTTCAAAGCCAGCCCGGGCAGGAGAGACCGTGAGACTCCTATCTCCAATAAACCACCAGAAAACTGGAAGTGGCGCTGTAGCTCAAGTGGTAGAGCGCTCGCCTTGAGTGAAGAGCTGAGGGACAGCGCCCAGGCCCGGAGTTCAAGCCCCATGACCGACAAAAAAAAAAAAAAAAGAAATTTGTCATGGATAGGAGAAGTATCTCTTATATGACATTTAGGCAATAAGAACCCCACCTTATATACATAATATTTAAAAAATTACTAAGTTCCATGCTTTTCATATTCTTTTCTATCTCTTTCTCAATAACTTCTCTTCTACATACTCAAAAATTGTTGAGCACTTAATACACCCGAGACTTTGTCTGATGCTGCAACAATGCTGAGACCTGTTTCTACCCTTTATAGAGCTTTAGAACAATCAGGCCAGGACCCACACTGTATGAATGGTTTCAAAGCATTGGATATTACATTTCAAGCTTGAAATTTAGTTTAGTAGAACAAGTGACAGAGACCAAGAGTTTTTATTTGAACTCTTAGATCCTGATCTTTCTTACGTATTTTTTACTAATTAATTAATTAATTAATTATTATTTTTGTAAAGGTGATATACAGAGGGGTTATGGTTACATAAGTCAGGTATTTAAGTACATTTCTTTTTGAACAGTGTTGCCCCTTCTTTCACTTTTTCCCAGTTCTTTCTCTTCCAACCCTCATTTCCCCCAAGTTGTTTAGTTCATTTCTAACATAGTGTCTAGTTAATATCACTGCTGAATGAGTTCTAACTTTCTTACTTAATCTATACCTAGGCTTACTGTATCACATCCTGAATAGAAACCCTGTCACCTACATCTTTTGATTTTTGCCTTATGCTTGGAGTGAAAAGTCAGGCCATGCTGCTATGAACAGCATATTAAATAAGCTCAAGGTAGGACTGCCAACACATGCAAATGTGAATATGCAGATTAACAAGATGAACACAACTAAAATGTATTGTATGTAGTACCTGAAGTCACCTCTTCTTAGAACTAATTTTGAGACTTTGTAGGTAACATTTATAAAGTGCTTCTGAATCTCAAATGAAGAAACAAGGAAATCTAGCTCAGGATTCTTGTGAGGTAGACCAAGCTCCTAGCTCAGGGGGATTTGTCAGAAGAGAAGAGAGAGGGAGGAATGTTCATTGGAGCATCTTCTTGCATACTAACTCATGTTAAGCACTTCACATGAGTGATGGTGAGGAAGCACTCTATGGGAATGCATATTGTGTTCCCACAAAAAAAAAGATTAGGGCCTTTTTTCCTCTGTTCTTTCTCAGTCCTCAGGGCTCTCTTGCTCACTGAATGCCAGACTTCTCACCTCCTCACTTTTCTTTCCCACATCTTTGGCATTCCTTGTCTTAGTACCTAGGCTCACATATCAAAAAAAATCTATTATGAATTAATACAGATGCTGACATTATGAGGATACTTTATCTTAATTCAAGTATTAATTCTAAGACTGAGATTCTCAGGGAAGATCTCATTAAGTAGGAGAGAAGTAGGGGGAATAAGTGGATTTATTTGCCACTTCTCAAATGATAGCATTTGTGATAACTTTCTATAGCACAAGTCCGCTTATATGGTAATGTCAAGCAACCTGTGGCTCTCAGTGTCAGACTGCCATAGGATAATGACCTTTTCAGGTATTAAAATGGGACATTAGCAAAAGTAAGAAGAGTACCAGAGAGAAAAGGTCAGTCTAACCAACAACATTTTACTTATGATTTCCTTGGATAAGTGAAGGTAGTCTGAATAATAGTGACATTTTGTTCTTTTTCCTTTCTTCAACTCTACTGTTGTCTCTGTTTCAGCACATTAAGGCCTTTTCTGGTAAAAGGACAATAAATGACCTCAACTATTGGAGAGTTTTCTGAATCTTAATTTATTTATGTAGTTTATAATAATTTTTCTCTTTTTGAAATAGTTCTAAAGCTGAGTGACCCACTTCATCTATTGTGAAGCACATTAAAATGATAATTATTACTATTATTCATTATTTATGTATACATATAGTCTAAGTTTCCATTTTTCTTCATGTCCATTGTGAAGAGGTAGAGGAAACTATAAATTTATACTTCTTTTTTTTCCTATAGTAGAGCTTGATCTCAGGGCCTCTCATTCTCTCTTGGCTTTTTTTTTTTTTTTGGCTCAAAATTGGTTCTCTACTACTTGACCACATCTTCACTCCCAATCATTTGCTGGTTAAATAGAAGTAAGAGTCTCATGGACTTTTCTGCTTTGGCTGCTACTGCCTCATGATTCCGGGTCTCCTGAAGAGCTAGGATTTTATGTTTGAGCCTCCTATACCCATTTACTTCCTAATTTTTTAAAGTTCTAGAAAAATATGTTGCCATAAGGTTTTGCTTTTTACAACTGAAACTATATTCAAGAAGTTTGCCTTGGGTTTAAACATTAGTGCTATAGTACAAGTCAAGAATTTATTTCTTTTTGTTTTCTAGAACTCTTCCAATGGCTCTAAACCTTAATTTCCAAAATTAATTTTTTCCCAGGACCAGGACACATTTTTAAAACTATGCTTTCTGATTTTATAATTTAACATTTCTGATGAAGAACACAACCTTAGGCAAAAAACACCTTAGGCAAAGCATTAACAGCTCTTAAGAAACTTTTTGACTTTTATTTTACTGAACAGGTTTGGGAGAAGAAAGATACTATATAATCTCACATTACTAGGTAGGTAACCAGCAGCCATGGCTGACTGATTGATTGACGGATGTAAAAATGAGTAGAAAAAATTATATTCAGATCAGTTGAAATTTTCATGACTTCTCTGAGTTTGTCAGGATCTACGATGGGAAAACCTATCATGAAAATTTATTTAATTAAATCCTAGTATAAGCGTAATACACTTCCCTCCAGCTTTTACTTTGAACTTTGCAGGTATTTGTTTTTTTTATTTTTTAATTTTTTAAGTTTTATTTTATTTTATTTGTGAACATACTGTACAGAGGGGTTACAATTGCATGGGCAGGATAATGCATACATTTCTTACCAAGCACTGTAGCCTCCTCCTTTGTTTACCCTTCACATCACTTCCCAGCCTCCCCCCTCCCCCCCCAATCCCCATCCTTCTCCTTCCCCCCCCCCCCACCAACTTTGTAAAGCTCATTTTGGGCATGGCAACTTGTACTTCTCATTGTTGCAACAGGTCCTTATCCTTAAACAACTGTATCCTTAAACAACTGGTTTTTCCCCATCTCCTCCACAAGTTATACTGACATCAAATATAGTGAAAGCTGGGGTTATGGGGTTATACTGTGGGGGAGGGACATACAAAGCAACAAAGAGATAATCTTATAAATGCATTAGAAACACATTCATGAAAGAAAAAAACATTAAAATACACATCTAAGGGTTCATTTTCCTAACATCACATTATCTGACCTTTTCCGCTTGACTCATACATATACTAGATATTACAAATAAGGGAAACCATGGGACCTATGTTTCTTTGGGCCTGGCTTACTTCACTTAATATAATTTTTTCCAAGTTTTTCCATTTCCTAACAAATGGGGCAATGTCATTCTTTCTGATGGAGGCATAGAATTCCATTGTGTATATATACCACATTTTCTTGATCCATTCATCTCCTGAGGGGCATCTGGGTTGGTTCCATATCTTAGCTATGGTAAATAATGCTGCAATAAACATAGTTGTGCTGGTAGCTTTAGTGTGGTCTTGTTTGTAAACATTTGGGTAAATGCCCAAAAGTGGGATTGCTGGGTCATAAGGGAGTTCTATGTGAAGTCTTTTGAGGAACCTCCATACTACTTTCCAAAGTGGTTGAACAAGTTTACATTCCCACCAACAATGAAGTAAGGTTCCTTTCTGTCCACATCCCCTCCAGCATCTGTTGTTGTTAGAGTTCTTGATTTTTGTTGTTCTAACTGGAGTGAGGTGATATCTCAATGTTGTTTTGATTTGCATTTCTTTTATGGCTAGGGATGTTGAACATTTCTTCATGTGTCTATTGGCCATCCTTCTTTCTTCTTCAGAGAAGTTTCTCTTTAAGTCTTTCGCCCACTTATTTATTGGGCAGTTGTTTCTTTGAGGATTTGTTGTTGGGGGGTTTAATTTTTTGAGTTCCAAGTATATTTTAGATATGAGACCCTTGTCCATTGTTTGGCTAGTAAAGATCTTCTCCCAATCCGTGGGCTTTCTATTGATCTTGCTAGCTATGTCATTTGCCCCTTTGCAGGTATTTGTAAGGATAACCACCAGGAAGCCATCCTAGCCTCTTACTTGCTAAGCCCTACCACTAATTCCAAGTGTTTTCTCTTTTGACCTATGTTTACCATCTTAAAAGAAGCAGGGTTCAACCTTATTCTTTGATAAGTAATTCAGATGATTTTTCCTCTAATGGCAACTAAACTTGGAAAGGCAGTAAAACAGGTTTTGAAATTAAAGCAGCATTTTCTGATATGTTTTCTTAAACACTATATTCATTCTACTATTTGTAAATCAGCAAGTTTTGGCAGTGCTACTCTAAGTGTGCTGGTGAACTGATGCCAGTCCATGCTTGTTTTCTCTGGTGCAGTTACAGGAATTTTAGACCCCATGCTCAAACTCTAGTGATCCATATGTCAGGTCTGGTCACTATCCTCAGTGCCACCTAAAGAGGGAGATTCTGCAGGTTTTTTTAAATTGAATTGAAATCTTAGGATTTACTCAAATTACTAAGTGTTGCTTATCAATTTAATCAGTTATTTTTTCCTGGTATTAAGGTTTGAACCCAGGGCCTTATGCCCACTCACTAGGATGGCATATTCCCATTGGAGCTATACCTCCAGTTCTGCCCTTTTGCTAGTTATTTTGGGGGTGGAGTCTAGAGAACTTTTCTGCTTTGGTTGTCTTCAAACTGTGATCCTTCAGATCTTAGTCTCTTGCTTAGCTATGATTACAGGTATGAGCCACCTGAGCTGGGAAGTTTGATCAAATATTTGAAGTAATAAGATCAAGTTTAAAGGAAATCGTCCAATAAGGGCTGAATAATCCTGGAAAGAATAATCCTGGAAAGTTTTGGATTCTTTTCTAGCCAGTGTCTTGGTCCTTTTGGGTTTGTGAATTTATCTTCTATGAAGTTGGCTAAATTAGATGGGAAGCTGTGACTTGAACCTGTGGTAAGATTAACTTATTAATGATAGTTCTTACCCATGTAGGTCAATGGTCTAGCCAAACATTGCTGAGTAGCTACAACTAAATTTATATTTCATATGGATAAAGTGGAATAAGATGTTCTTTGACTGCTTTTGTCTTACTGTTAAAAAATTAACATCAACAATGAGCTAAAATTTAGCAACAAAACTTAGGTGATTTATTTGTGCATAGCTCTTGGTAGAACCAATTATTGGGGATGAGTATTTTTATTCTTTATTATCTTCATTTAACACAGCAGCTAGATTTTTTTGCATCGTTTATTTTCTCTGAATTTTAAGATTAGAATATATAAAAATAAACTTTTAATTAGCAACCTAGTGAAGAAAACAGACTCATTTTTAGATATTGTATTATGCATTTTTCTTTCATTCTAAAGCCTTTAAAAATAATTGCCATCATTTTGACTTACCAATGAACTTCCAGGATCATTCTCAAAATTAAGTTATAGTTTTCATTAAGTGCAGTCTAGACTATCTGTGCCTTTCCCCAATTTCAAAGCACAGTGATTGGATTTCCTGCATATCCAAAACTTCCTGCTAAAGACAAAAAAATGCAGGTTATGTACAATTGCTTTCAGGCTTTAGATGAGGTAAGTACAGTGTTCAATAACTTCATCAAATAAGGTCTAAGTTTTATGGTGCAAATACCAGGCTTCACAGGTCACTGAGCTTTTTCAAATGGTACACAAGCTGCCTATATCAAATTTGTACAAAGGAATTGATTTTGGTGGTTGGAATAAGGCCATTTTAGCCTTGCTGCAAGCTTTCCAGAAATAATAGTGCAATATTAGGAGATAAATTATATATAGATTACTGTTTTTAAGTATTATTCAGAATGTTAACAACTAATATAATGGGATTTCTATTGCAATCCTAAATAGCAAGTGTCAACCTGCTTTTTAAAGTTCTGTAGTGCCTCTCAGCAGTCATGTGGATTTGAGGGAAAACTGTGCTGTCTGGCCCACAGAAACATCATGTTTTATTCTTGTTCTTTGTTTTTTTTTTCTTTTTAGGTCTGCTGCACTTCTGTTATTGGCAGGGCCTTTGATACCTGGCAAGTTGTACCACTGTGAGGTAAAGGCATGTGTGTTTGTGAAATGGAGCCTTGGTGTGTATGATTAGTAGGTACATAATGCATTACACTTAACCTACTATAATGGGTCCTGTATCCCATGATCTTTTGCCTGTGAACCATTTATCACAGGGAAGCTGTTCCTAATTTTTAAGCCTAACCCTCTGAAGAGGTCGCAAGGGCTTTGTGTGACATACTTAGCCAACAAGTCTTTTAAGAGTCCCTTCCACATCTGTATAGCCACAGTGGTTAGGAATTGAACATATGAAATGTTCTGCATCCTTATAGGTTTATAACAGCTTTTCTACTCTCTTTAAGAAGACTAAATCCTATTTGCTTTGGGTCTCTTGTAGCCTCTTCTGTACTACTCTATTTTCTCTTATATTATCTTCTCTAAAAGACAGAAATCTCTACCATCTTTGTTTTTGTCCCAATGTCTAGTACAGTATCTGGCACCTTGTAGGTGGTTTTATGTATTTATATTTTTCAGTCGTGGGCCCTGAACTCTGGGCCTGGGCGCTGTACCTCAGCTCTTCAGCTCAAGGCTAGCGCGCTACCACTTGAGCCACAGCGCCACTTCCGGCTTTTTCTGCTTACGTGGTGCTGAGGAATGGAACCCAGGGCCTCATGCATGCAAGGCAAGCACGTACCACTGAGCCAACTTCCCAGCCCGTTAATCTGTTAAAATCTGACAAGATCTTAAATACAGAATATTTTCTAATGTGGGGCTGGGATGTAGCTCAGTGGCAAAGCGCTTGCCTAGCAAGTGCAATGTCCTGGGTTCGATCCCCAGTACAAAAAAGAAAAGACAAAAAAACAAGAATATTTTCTAATGTGGATTGGAAAATATTCCATTGATAGAGCACTTACCTGGCATGCACAAAGCCCGCCCTCAGCCACTCTTCTTCTTCAGGTCTCCCAGCAAAAAGGATTATTTGCTAAGGTGAATGTGCCTCTGAAAAAGACGGTGTGAGTACTTTAAAAATGATGTTTATTTTCTTAGAACAGTAAAGCAAAACATAGCTGGGAACTATAAGAGGAAAGAGACACCTGTTTTCACATTGCAAACAACCTCCACTGCTGACCTCTCATCTGGAAGGATGGCGGGTGCATGGATAGCCATGATTCTTGAAAGCAAAAAAGTTTTGACATCTTTTTGACCTTTTCTGCTTGTCCCAGACATATACTAGTTATGGCAAATAAGGGAAACCATAGGACCTATGTTTCTTTGGGCCTGGCTTACTTCATTTAATATAATTTTTTTCCAAAAGCTATGTAAACATGATGAGATAAGATAATATTAAGTGAAATTAACCCCAAGATAGGGACACAAGTGGTTTTTTCTTGCTTGCTATTGTTCCTAACGTATTATGATGTACCAGGTGATTTTTTTGTTTCTTTGTATGTTCCTCCCCCACGGTATAACCCCTGTTTTCACTGTATTTGATGTCAGTGCCTTGCATCTTGTATATATACTTCTGTAGCTTGGGGAGAGAAGGGAAAAAACAAAATGCTTAAATAGGGATACAGGTTGACTTTACAATTTAGGCAGGGAGGGGAGTGTAGTTGTGGAGGTGGGAGGGAAGGGAAGGTAGGGGAAAAACAAAGGAGGAGGTAACAATGCTTGATAGGAAATGTACTCATTACCTTGCTCATGTAACTATAGCCCCTCTGTACAGTATTTTTCAATATAAAATATTTAAAACATTTTGACATCTTTTACATGAAGAATGAATCATTTTTAAGTTTGCTTTCTTCTTTGTACTTTAAAGTTTTTATGTTCTCATTGCTTTCTCAGAATGCACAAAAGTTCAGATTTAACATAGAAGATCTCTCCTCGCCAGGGAACTTACAACAAACCAGGATGCTGCAAAAATAAGCACAAACAAACAACAAAATTAAACCCAAAACAAAACTCAGACTTCCAAATCTCCTTTTGTGGATTTTAGTGCCTGAATGATATTTGCAATAATCCATCAAATTATATATTTCATATACTTTAATATCTGATGACTTACTTTAAGTTGTAAATGAAGAAAGATAATTAATACAATCATCTCAAATGACCTTTCCTCCTACTGTAGAAATGACCTCTTTAGGTTTATTATTGCCCGTTTCATTGCTGAATAAAAACTCTGTCTTTCTTTTCTGAGCCCAACATGTATCCTAGGGAGTTGTCTTATGGAAGGCTAATCTGTTTAATAGTGCACTGTCAAGGGCAGTCTAACCAGTTGTGTTGGTTTCAATTTTGACCTACAGTCTAGTCTCAGTGGTTATTTTATCACTTAGAATAATAACAGTTCTCAGATATTTAATCTATTTCCCTGAGCCGAGGTGTTCAGGGTCACTTCAGACACAGCAGTCCCTTATGAAAAAAAGTGGGGCTCTGATTCTTTCTCCATACCAGTCCCACATAAAGGACCTCCTTTCCATTGCTTATGCTCTTAGGTTTGACTTCCTGGTCCTCTTCCCTGGGGTAGCAAGTGTTCCTCTTCATGTTCTTTCTCATGGAAACTCAGAGTGGAAAGTCACCTCATAGGTCATCAGAACATTTCCTAGATGAGAAGCTAAAGGGCTGAAGAGGTCATGTGACCTGCTTGAGGCCACACAGTTAATTAGGAGAGGGCTCCAGGTCTTTTGACCTTTGCTCCAGAAACTTTTCTGTCGCTATTGGAAAGAGGCACTGGCGCTATAGGCATCACAGATTGCATGTGGCATTGCAAAATAGTAAGACTTTCTTTCAATTTTTTTTCTTGTCTTACAAGGATTTTTTTCTCTCTAAATTTCCCAGTTCTCCCATTTACTTCTATGGAAGACTAATCTGACATCTTGTGCTGAGAATTGACTGTTTTTACACACAACAAAAACCAGAGTAGAAAGCAAGCAGCACAAGTATTTAGGGATATCAAAGGTCCTTACTCTCCAAGCTTCTGATAGCTCAATAAACATCCCTGCTCTGATTGTCTAGGGAGAAGAAGAGAACAGAAGAAGCTGCCTTTGGAGCACTGGGGACTACAGGAGGAGCAGTCTTGCGATGAGCAAGTGAGTGAGTAGCATTCTTGGCATTGCAATTATGCCATTTTCCCAGGAAGTACAAAAAAGCAGAATCACTATCCCTGAAGCTCAAAGAGCCTGGCAGCCAACAAGACTCATTTCTAAAGCTTCAAGTAAAATGCCCAGAGGCACTAAGTGTCACATCAAAGATCCCAGAAGACAAGCCATGCATCTCTTTATGTTCCACACAGGTCTACAGGGAATGCAACTTCAGTCTCATGGAAGGATGCTCTAGCTCTGCACAGTAATACCAATGAGTATGTGCCTGCGTGCATGAAAGGGGGCTGGTGACAGATTCTCGGGGAATAATAGCTAAGCTTCTAAATGCCTAGATGCTAGGGGACTGGTACAAGAACTTTAAAAAGACCAGAACAGACCTTTAGAAGGTCCCTAATTTGTCTTGCCTTTGACCTTGCCCACTACCGCTACCACTCTCTTTTGTTTATGTTACCTTCCTTGTTCACAAGCCCAAACAAACCTGCAAACTCGGAAGCTGACAAAAGTGTCCTTTGAGGGCACTGTTGTGATGGTTTGGGGGAATGGAATGGTACCAATGGCTGAACAATATTACAATTCAGAGTTTCAGAGCTGTTAAAAATGAAAGCTGCAACCTGAGTGGGACCACAAGGACATCTACCCCTCTCATCTTTTTACTCTATAAATCTCTTTAGCCCTGCTTCCCTTCCACTCAGAGAATTCTCTGGTCTACAGATGCTTTCTGGTGTGCACTGGCCAAAAGAAAGCCATTAATCTTTATCAGAGTCATTTAAACAATTTTTCTTTTTGGTCACAAGGAGTAGTGATCATAAATAAGAGGTTTTTATCTTTGACTTCTAGCATGAGTCTGGAAATGACACATCTCAGGACACTAAGTGGAGTGTTTTATGATGAGACTGGGCTGGGAAGTGAGGTGGATAAGAGACTTGATTCAGTGTCATTAGAAGAAGCACAAGGAAGTAGAATTGAACTGCTTTTAGAAATTCAGTTGTCCAGCTTCAAGGTAGGAGCAAGGCTCTCCTACTCATTAGGGGGCCCAAAACTTCTAACACCAGTTCAGACCTCATTCCAGAACAATTAGCTACAAATCTCCCCATTTTACTGGTTTGCTAGGGCAATTTAGACAACTCACAAATATGCTATATTTACCGTTGTGGTTTTGTTAGTATGAAAAGACACAAACAAGATCTAGGTAAAAGAGGAGAATCTGGGACTGGGCGGGTTCCAAACTTGATGATGTTTGAATGTGTTGGAACATGTTTGTGACGTGGCTTGTTATGTGCAACTATACACAGAGAGTATTGCCAACTCAGAAAGCTTATCTTACTTTCAGAGTACCAAGCTTTCATTCATTAAATCTTCACTTCATAGCTATGATTGATTGAATTGCTACTCTAAACTGAATCTTCAGTCCTTCTGGGTCAGATAGACTTCATGTGTCCCAAATCTTCAATTCTCTAATCACATGGTTGGTGCTGCTGGCATGGTCAGTACCCACTCTAAGCCTACCCATGTGGCCAGCCCCACACTTCATCGTCTCTTTAGCATAAACTATTGCTGTGGGAACATAGGACTGGACTGAATAATAGACGCTGTGATCTTTGGGAAATTCCAAAAGTTTAGAGTCCCTGAAAAAGTATGCAAAGGACATACCTCTGTTTTGAGGCAAAAATTAGTTCTCTACTAAGCAATCTGACAATATCAATTCCTATACGTATAAAGTAAGAGGCACAGAAAGAGGAACAGGGAGGATATTGCTGTTGATATCAACAGGCCATCGAAAGACATGCTTTTTACCATGGTCTAGCACTCTATGTCCTTTGGCTAGAGTCCTGGTTAAAGATGTCACTGGGAATTCAAGTGGGTTACTTGAAGTTACTTCTATCCACACACTACTGAAATGTATAGTAGTACTAAGAACAATAAATGTTACTGAAACCAATCCTTAAAATTCACAATCTTGTTCCAGTGTATTTTTTGTCTTTTAACCATCTAGTGTGTTTACTTGTAGATTTATAGGCACATTCTAGTTATCACAAATGAGGGAAACCATGCAACCCATGTTTCTCTGGGTCTGGCTTACTTTGCTTAATATGATTTTTTTCCCAAGTCTTTTCCATTTACATGTGAATGGTATAGTATCATTCTTTCTGATGGTGGAGTAAAATTCCATTGTGTGTGTGTATATATATATATATATATATATATATATATATATATATATATATATATATATATATACCATATTTTCTTGATCTATTCATCCACTGAGGTGTATCTGAGTTGATTCCATATCTTGGCTATGGTAAACAATGCTGCAGTGAACATGGTTGTTCATTAGTGTGGCCTTGTTTGTGGTCTATAGGATAAATGCCCAGGAGTGGAGTTGCTGGGTCATAGGGAAGCTCTATGTTTAGTCTTTTTAGGAACTTCCTTACAGCTTTCCAGAGTGATTGAACATTCCCACCAACACATGATAAATTATACAGGATTCTAGACATTCACACAGTGAGCCCAAAGGAGGATATTCTTAGGAGAGGATCACAAAGGCTCAATAGCTATTGAGCCTATATGTGATCATATAAAATAATATTTATCAAAATAAACTCCAGGAAATGGAAAAGAGAGTTTTTTTGGTTGCTGTTTTTGTTTTTCTTAACTTTTGTCATGTTTGTAAGTTTATCTGTCTTTGGGAGAGTAAGGAGACACCGAAATGGTGGGACAAAGAGTGAGCAAATGTTCTTTTTCAACATAGTGTCTTGTACATCTCATTGTTATAATAGGTCAACCTGTATCTTTATTTCAGCATTTTGTTATTTCCCTTCCCCTCTTGGGGGGGGGAGGAATTGGGGAAGTGGGGAGGGAAGTGATGGTAGGGGAAAAACAAAGGAGGGAGTAAAACAATAACAATGCTCAATAGGAAATGCATTCATTACCTTACATGTAACTGTAACCACTCTGTACAGTATTTTTAAAATAAAAAATATATAAAAAAGAATGAGCAACTGTAGCAGTAACTAGATACTATGTTGAATATGAACTATAGAACTTGTGGATGGGGACAAGACTGAGAGAGCTAGGGAAGGAGTGACACTGTTCAAAAAGAAATGTACTCATTACCTGACTTATGTAACTGTAACTCCTCTGTACATCACTTTTAAATAATAACTATATATATTTTAATAGGTTACCCAATCTTGTATAGAAATATAGAAAAAGTGTGTGTGTGTGTGTGTGTGTGTGTGTGTGTGTGAGTGAGAGAGAGAGTGAGAAAGAGAGAAAGAGAGATTGCAAAATCATTGGCAGTTTATCTCCAAATAATTAACATTATATTTAATGGTCTCTGAAGTTTGAATTTGCTAAGACAGCCTGAATTAGAAACCAGCTCATAATCTTGTTCTGAACTTCATAAAAAGCTGGAACAGCCTGTTTGTCTTTGAGGCTAATGCACAGCAAGAAACTAAGCTGATTTGTGCTTTCTCATATTCTCCAGGTGATGGGACTGGGTAGCTTATTGAACTTCAAAGGGCATCTCTTCATGAGGAGTAAGTGCAGGATGTTAAGATGTTACCCAGAATAAGAATAGAACAGGCAATGTTTTTCCCAGATCACCTGAAGCCAAGACAGGAAGCTGATGAGCAGCACTGAAGATAATGGGGTAAAAGTAGGAAAAAGATAAATTCTGGGCATTTTGTACTCCTCTGTTATTTCTTAAGAATGCATTATATGATAGATTATTAGTCTTTTGTGCTATAGGAAACCTATTTTCATTGGCATGGATTAGTGTAAACATTTTTGTGCATAGATTCAGAAGAGAGATACTTGCATGAGATTTCCTTACTTACTCACTGTGTTGTCCCCAGTCAGTCTTACTACCTCTGTTTTTATATCTGTAAAATGGGAATAAAAATATTGATCTTAAAGAATTAGTGAAATAATGCATATAAAAGCGTATGATACCTTGCTTTTAACATTCTGTTCAGTAAGCATGTTCTTTCCTTGCCTTTAGTGCTTCTTTTTCTGGTAGCACTATGTGATCTAAATCTTCTTGGTACTCAAAGACTTTGGCGTAGCCCTTTGACACAGAATTCTGTATTGTCTCTAAAAGACTCATTTACCCTGCAAACTGAAATTCTGCTTAATTGCTTCCTGCGTACCATTCCTCTTGGTAAGCTCTGGGTAACTCAGTTTGAAGTTTAACCCTATTTGCCCCTTGTCAAGGGGACTGTGCTTGGCGGGGGGAGGGGGGAAGCTCTTTCTGAAGAATTGTGCAATTTAAGAAAATTAAGTTTCAGGCCAGCCATGTGGCTCTGACAGCTTAGACTGCACAGTACTTAGCAATAATGGAGAAAATGCCAGTAAAAATGACAAAATGGCAGAGCCCTGACCCACCAGGTAATTGTATATTGAATATGTCTTAGCTCAAACCAGGGATGATTTTGCTTAAATGAACTAAGGGCAGAACTGCTTGTTGTAAGTCATATAAAACAAGACCAGTGCCCTGGGTAATTAAAGATGCAAACCAGCAGTACAGTTTAAAAGTGAAAAAGGACTTTTTCTAGCTTTTGAGAGATGGAGAAAGGAGAGAATGTCAAACCATTTGTGCTTAATGAATTGAGCTTAGGCATGTATATAGACACTGAAAAAAGAAAAAAAAAATAAAGGACAGATTGTCATTCAAACTCAGCTCTATTTTTTTCATATATTAGAAGAAAAGATTAAAGATATTGGTTGTCCAGAGCCCACTCTTATCTTCCTGCAGATGCATGGAGAGGGGCAAGGAAAGTAAAGAGTTTGAAGGAGATAAGTACAAAACCAGAGTGAATTTGTGCAGGAATGAGGATTAAAGCCGTTAAGTGCTTTAGTCACTTGATCCTGCTAATCTTTGTTCTCTAATGTGAAAAATTCATGGGCTTTAAGAAGAGACTATTGTAGGTGCTTATATGAAGCCAGGACTGACTGTCATTGTGTAATCCCCACATATTTGCACCCTATCTCTTCAGTAATCACAAATAGGCAGCTGGGGAAGGCAGGCAGAGAGATTAGCTCTCCATTTCCCAGCACATTGTGTTTTTGTGTTGTAGCATCTTTAATTACTGAAAAGTAATTCACTGAACGGCACCCTGGTGACTTTAAAGAGTTAATGCAGTTTCCAGAAGTGTCTAACCTTCTCCCAGGGAGTAGCTTAAGTACAGAGAAAATCTGGCTCAATAAATACTAAACAACAAGAATCAACTGATAAGGGTCAAACTCCACACAACAGAATTGCGCCAATGGTCCATTTAATCCAGTGCCTTTCTCAATAAATCCCTTTTCACCATACAACACCATTTACCTGGTAATTTCTATGAACGGATGGGCATTCTTCCTCAGTCCTTTGAGGTCAGGTCAATATCCACTTATATCCTACTCTTTTTCCCCACCATTCATCCATCCATTCATCCATCCATCTGTCTCATTGAGCTCCAACTGTGCAAGTTCTGTGATAAATGAGAAGCAGTCTTTTTCTTTGAAGAACTCACTGGAAGAGGAAAGTGGGATGAGAAGAAAAGACATAACTATCTTTTGGAGAGGCCTATAGAGAGAGTCTGTTCTACAATTCCACATAAGTCACACTGGTAAGTGCTCCCTTTATGAATTTTCACTTACCCCTGAATTTCTCTTGAAAGATTAAAAATTGACCATTACCATTACTAACTTGCTAACTGCTGATTCTGCTTCTGTAAACTTGCTTACGCTGACACTGACCCTTCCCTTCCCAAAAATGAGTTAAGAAGTTTCAGGGACCAGATGCTGGCCCCAGGACAAGGTCAGTGGTAGTAGATAAAGAACAGACAGTACGTGTTCCTCAGTTCCCATTTAGAAATTCCCCAGACAGGACCTTGAGATAACGACCACCTGACAAGACCACAAGCTAAGCCAAATGTCAACCAATCATAGGCCTGTAACCATGTAAACCCCCCCTTAAACCAACCATGGGCCAGTCATTTTACAAAGAGTGTTACAAAATTTCCTGCTTGGCAAAGTGATTGTTGGTGTATATGGTGACCTTTAAATGGACCAGTCATGGGATGCTTTGTGTTATGCGTTAATCTTGTGGGTTTTGCCTTTAAAAAGGGCTTGAAACCGCTGCTCGGGGCTCCCTGTCTGCTCAGGACAGAGAGTCCGTTTGCGCAAACGTCAAATAAACTCCTCTTGCTTATTGCATCTCCCGGCCTGGAGTCTGAGCTTTCTGGGGTGCCCTCCTGTTGACGAAAGTATCCTAGGGGGCTAGGGGGCTAGGGTCTTTCACTCTGATCATATTGATTTGGTAATTTCTTTAATTGTCACTCTTTCTGTGCTGTGGGCTCCCTGAGAGTAAGTTCTCTGAGTCACATTTTCTTTTCTTTTTTTCTTTTTTTTTTTTTTTTGCCCATCTTGGGGCTTGAACTCAGAGCCTGGGCACTGTCCCTGAGCTTTTTGCTCAAGACTAGGGCTCTACCACTTTGAGCCACAACACCACTTCTACTTTTCTAGAGGATTTTTGGAGAGAAGAGTCTCACAGACTTTCTTTTTTGAGGCTGCCTTAGAAGCTCTCAGCCACTTGATTAACTAGGTTATAGGCATGAGCCATGGGTTCCTGGTTTGTTTTCTTTTTGTTGTTATCTTTAGATAGTTGTACAAAGGAATCGGCATTTAACAAGGCAGTTTATGAATACAATATATCTTGATCAATGTCATCCCTTTCAATATTCTTACTCGTCTGTATGTTTATTGCAGTACTATTTACTGTAGCAAAGGTACAGAATCAGCCCAGATGCCCCTCAATGGAAGAATGGATTAAGAACCTTACTTATATAACTGTAAACTCCCCTGTTCATTACCTTTACAATAAATAATAATAATAACAGACAATATGGTATATGTACACAATGGAATTTTACTCATTCATGTTTTTATTCTTAGTTTCTAGACCTGCCACTGGCACTTAGGAAGTAATGATAAATGTTCATTGGTGAATGGGTGGAGATACATTACTTTGGCTGTAAACTTTGGTATATAATGCATAGTTTTGATCTATACTTATAATTACATATTGCTAGGGTATTTTTTTTTAAATCAGGGATAATCATGGACTTTCAAGGTGTCCTATTTATGACTCAGAAAAAGTTGAAATTTGTATGAATGGTACCTAGCTTTTTCTATAAATGTGTATGTATGTATATATTTACATGAAAATTTATAACTATACACACATATATGGAAATTTACATTTGTAATTCTTTCAGAGCATGTACATATAAATGTTAACATAATTACATACATTTATATTATGTGCACATACATACATCTATCTATCTATCTATCTACATCCTAACCCCCTTACTTTTTATGTTTTTTATTGTAAAAATAGTGTACAAAGGGGTTACAGTTACACGAGTAAGGTAATGAGTACATTTCCTATTGAGCATTGTTACCTTCTCCTTTGTTTTTCCCCTACCATTCCTTCCTTCCCCATCTCCCCAACTCCCTTCCCCACCCGATTTGTAAAGTTAGTTTTCTACATAGTGTCTTGTACATCTCATTGTTACAAGGGGTCAACCTGTATCCTTGTTTCAGCATTTTGCTATTTCCCTTCCCCTCCCTAAATTAGAAAAATGTATATACAAGATGCAGGGCACCAACATCAAATACAGTGAAAACAGGGCTAACGCCCTTTCTTTACCTTCCATACTGTGTACATTCATCTGTATGTTCTGCTTATTTTACCACTATCATCTTACAAATATGTGCACTTTTCCTCAACTTCAGTGTTACTGAATAAAGTCATTCCTCACTTAGTTACAGAAAGTGGACTAGTGGACTAGTCTTGCTAGGTTCCAGTATTATTCATTCTTTTCCCAAATAAATTCTTGATATTCAAGTCTAAACATATGTCTCAGAATACATCTGATGATATCTCTCCATGTTTCCCTCCTATCCTTAGAATAAAATCTTAACTCACTAGCATGCGGTATAAATCTGTCATAGTCAATTCTTCCATATCATTTCCTAATGATTCTCCATTAACCTTCCTGCCTCCGAACCCACCGTGCTCTCTTTTTCCTCTTAGGCTTTGTGGCTCCCATTCTTTGGTTGGGAACACTTTGTTCCAGCCAAGTCCAAGCTGCATTCTCTTTCTGTATTTATACTTACCTAAGTAACATCACTGAAACATGTCCTCATTCAAGCTTCTTTCTTAAAATGCTTCTCTGTTCTTCCCCCTCCTCATACACATATGGGCTATAAGTAATTTCTTTGTTCTTTGTAATAGCCTCGGTCTTTTTCATACTAAAATATGGATGCTACTTTATTTATCTTACTAGTTGTTTGATGTAAATTCTAAGTCTTAGAGCAAAGCATGGTAGTAATTACATACTTGTAGTCCCAGCCATTTAGGAAGTAGACGTAGTAACACTGTAGTTTCTGGCCAGCCTGGGAAAAGTTTGTGGGAGACCTTACCTGCAACACTAAAAACAAGAGCTAGTGTCATGGCCCAAACGATAAACTGGTTTGCCTAGAAAGTGCAAAGACCTGAGCTCATTCTTCATATTATCAAAATAAGATGACACATATAAAAGCAGAAAGCTATGAAAAATTATAGCTGTGTATTATTGGTTATTTAGCATAATGCACTTAAATAAATGATTGAAAGCTTCAACAATGGGTGAATTCAATTTTCATACTTCAGTACTTAGGTTCTGTACTTAATACTTACTGGCCTCATTTTATGTCCTTGGCCAGTTTTTATTGCTGTGAAATTAGACTGGGTGAATTAAGTTCTTGCTTCTGAGGATAACATACTAAAAATTTAACAATGAGGATGACCAACTGTCTTAGTTTGGTTGGGTCTGTTCTGGTTTCTCAATTCTACTCCACAGAAAAACTGGGTTTTATCCCTGAAGGTCTCACATGTTGGGTCTTCTGCCATGGAGGTTGTCTGCTTGAGACTTCTATACTGCTTAGTGACAAAACCTTAGCATCTCCAGGAAAGCGCGAGCTGAGGTTCTTGAGAGATGAGTAGCTAGAGGAATTCCTATTGCCCTTGTCATCACATTCTGAGAAAGTTCATAGAGCTGAGAGTCAAGTCCATAATGACAAGTCTACCTGTACTCTTGAAAGTTCTGAGCATGGCAGGAATCTGGATTGGGAATTGAAAACCTTTGGAAATATAGCTAGAGATTGTCCACAGCTAGTTATTGATCCTCTTGGACCCTCAGTATCTTCATCTGTAAGTGAAGTAGTGCTTTCTTACATGCACTACAGGATCACTGAAATTTCAGAAGACACTTGAGAGCTACAAGTGCTCTGCAAATGCCAGGGCTCACATTATCCAGTAGCAATGTTGTATGAACATGGCTGAGTATTTTTTCCCCCACAGAAAGCTATAGTCAGTATGATTCTTGAAGTGTCTGCTCTCAGGCATATAAAATGGCCCATGTAGAAGAAGCATGAAGCATATCTGTAAGCACAGAAATAGTTAGATCAATATAAACAGTGGAGGCTTTTGGTTGTGATATAGAACAAGCTAGCCAGGTAAAACAGTGTCTTGGTAAGGTATCCAGAGTACATGACAGCGATCTGATAATGTGAGCATTATTTTTAGTGATACTTGCCACATTGATGTTGTACCCCAATATCTAGGTTGAGTTGAATTTTGAAATCTGTATTAAAATTTATCTTCCACAACTCGATTAATTCTTATTTCTTTTTTTCCCAAAGCACAATGTTGCATTTTACTTCCTTTTTGCAGGGTAATAGGAAACCTATGCCTTTCTCCTCTTGTAGTATTTTTTTTCAAATATAAGAACATAACATATTTTCTTGCTAAGACATAATACAGTAGCTCTTGCAGAAAATCTATGTCATCGCTCCCCTCCACCCCCATCGACTCACTCCCACAATGTATACTCAGTTACACGGTAATGGGTTTGCGCCAAAGAAAATTACTGACCTCATGATCTGAACAGCAAAATGTTCTCAAAATATATTGCCTCATCTGTTAGGTTTGATTAAACCATTTATCAGTGAAAAATAAAAATTGCTTTCCTTTGCTTAGTATGTCTGGAGATTTGGGCATATTTTCTGGAGCTATTGTTATATCAGCATTTGGGTTGAACTGTGTATTATTCCTGGTTTATAAGAGTATGGACATGAGTTGAAATTGGGACGAGGATTGTCTTATTTCTCCAACGAACACTTGTCACATTGAGGATGGATTCTGATTCCATTTAATGGCCAGATTAGACTATCTAGAAGTATTTATTTGTAGTGTGTGTGTGTGGTGAGTGTGTGTGTTGTGTGTGTGAGTGCGTGTGTATACTTTCACTTTGTAGTCATATCATCACTCCTCTATCCATGATATATATGCATTGAATTTTTTCCACTCAGGGAGATGGACTTATGCTGTATGATTTCTCATGTTAGTACCATATCTGGCTGAAATTAGTAATGTGGTCAGACATTGAACAGTGGAGTTTTTCTTGTGTGATGCTCATTGGTACCTGAGGCCATTGAAATTTTATCTTTGTCCATACTTCCACTTCCTACTCAGTGGAGTCAGTGACTCCAATGCATATGAATTAGACAGTTGCATAGTTTGCTCCTTTATGACTCAGAAGGGCTAGGTGATGTCATAGACATGGTCAATTTTGATATGTGTCTAGATGAAGCTAGATTTGGTATGGGATGATTTGAGTCAATTGTTATTCAGCTCTCATTATGTGACCAAATAAAAAAATATGAGACTAGTACCATATTTATGTAGCCATAAAACTGAGCAGGAGTTGACTCTTTTTGAAGTTCCTGGAGTTTTATAAAAGACATTGATAATGTTTATTCCTTCTTCTAATATAGATTGAGAAGCTATGATGCCCTGAGCACTGTGTATATCTTAGAGAGGAAATCAACAGCCTAGTCTGTTTTAAAGGAATTTAACATAAGAAAGGCTGCCAGATTTTCAGAAAGCACTTACAAATGATAATACCGATGAGTATTTCTAGGTAGAATATGGAGTTTTACAGTTTGCCTGTAGGATAGAAGGGAAGTTTCCTTGATGGGAAGAGAATTTGAACTGAGACTTCCATAAATAAATTAAAAAAAGAGGTATCACAAGGAAAAAGAGCACTTCAGAAGGGGAAAAATAGTCCCAAGGTCTGGAGGTGAAAGACAGCCCAATTTTTCAGGACTGCTGGGGTTGAAGTATCTCTGTATGTGAGGTCAGTCAAGGGTACTGTGAGTTGGATGGGTCAGGCAGACAGGGTTGGCTAGATTATGGAAGGCCTTGGATGACAGGCAAAGGGGCTTAGCTTTTTATGTTCTACAGGAAACTTTTTTTTTTTTTAAAAAAAATCAAGGTAGCGGTTGTAACAAATGGCAGTTGGAAAGTAGCAATTACACATCTCCAACAGCCTGGCAGTACCTCCCCTGAGCAAGTATAAAAGCTCCATGTGCCCTTGAAAACACAGCAAATGTAAGTGGAAAAGAGCTAAGATTACTGCCTAGGTAATGTGAACTGTTGAACACATCTGAAGAGGAAATACTGGATCAGATTTACATGCTCATTTTACTAATGAGGGTAAAGGCCCAGAAAGGTTAAGTGATTTCCCCTCCCAGGTTAAATATCTAGTGATGCTTGAGGTTGACTAAATGTATGAGAGTGCTTTTCATCTCACTGGGAGTCTTGTGGAGGAGACTAAAAGGGTCAAGACAGGTAAGGAGTGATGACATAGATTGAGTAGCGACACACTGATTGCTGGGTGTTTGTACAGGGACCCAGTTGGGCAGATCCTGAGGGAGAAACGTCAACTCTCAGAGTATTTGAGAAGACATCAGGAAGCTGATAGGAATGCTAAGATTTCTGGTTAAAGGGGTAATCTGAGGAGAAGTTTTTGGAGAGTTGTCATAGAGTTCAAAGGAAATGGTAGTTGGATACTGATGCTAAACATCAGTGACTTTGATAACTCTGTTTTCCATCATCTATTGTTATAATTTTGATCCCAATAATCTATTTGAACAACTGATTTAATTCCCATAGTATATCACCTATGTATTGTGAAGCAGCAATACCTACCCCTGGAATAAGGGATAACTGATAGATATTGCTGCTGGATAGCTGAGAGATATAGCCATCAGGAGGAGGCATTTCACAGACCCATTTGGGCTCCTTCATCTGCTCTTATTCAGAAGTCCAGTGGTTTGATAGTATGGACCTGTTTTGATAATGCTCAAGTCTCAACATGACTTACTTTATATCCTGGCCTTACACTTCAGTCTTACATGTTCTGGAAACTTCTTCCTTTTTGTTCCTTGATACTCTGGAAGCCTCCATTAACCAAGAACTTGTGCATTGGAGATACAGTATATCATTTTCTATGACAAATATAAGGGAACACTTTCTTCCAAAGTTTCTGAGTCTTCTTCAGTGTTTTCCATATCAAAAGTATGGTTCTTAAAGTGGGGCTTTGTTTTGATATTTGCATGAATACTTTCCTTGAACATGGTACCCGATTTAGACATTATGAGAACAGTCTGATATGATAGGAGATTACACATATGTGGCCCAGTACAACTGATGTAGAAGCACCTGGTTCAGTGCCTGTGAAAAAGGAGTAACTAATGTACCAGGCCAGTTTCTTCATCATGAAATGAAACAGAATATCCCATTACCCCATAACTTCCCTGGCCCATTCATCCTTGTTCACATCTTAATTTTTGAATGTTGGAAATAACACTTGGTTACATTTTTCATTCTAAAAAGAATTCTCTCTCTCTCTGTTTACTTTCTGAAAACAATCTGGCACTTGAGTTCTGATTACAGGCAAGACACTCTTCAATATGCAGGAATGATATATTAGAAAAAAAGATAATGCTTGAATCCACACCTTTAACATTCAATTTCAGTGCTGTCCAGAGCAACCATAAAGCTGGGGAAAGGTGAGTAATAGATCTGACAGCTATGCTCTAGAATGGACCTTATTAGTGAAATATAAATTATAACCAGACACTTCCCATCAGCACCCGTGCAGTTAATGATAAGCAGTCAATGAGATTTATATACACTTAGCATTTTTATAATGAGTCTGTTGCTTTGATGACAGTTTACTGTCAAACATTATGCTTAGAAATTTATAGCATTTGATTCAAATGAATAGACAGTTTAGCTTCATTGCAATCTGTTCTGATTTTCTCTTTTCATGAGGCTCACATTTTCACTCCTTCTATCTCTTTCCTTTTTTTCCCTAAAATTTCCTAGACTAAATACTTCAAATCCTGTACCAGAAATGAAGTTTCAAAGTGGGTGCACACTGACCAACAGAAATCATGTGACAACTGGAAGGGAAAGAATGAATTCCAAGATCCACTATGAGAAGTGTAAAGCAGAGGTGTGTTCCACTAAAGTGTTAAACATGTACAGCTGCCAAGAAGGTAAGAAAATTGAGAGGAGGGGATGGATTGGGAGGGATGGGGGAGAATGATGAAAGGGATGGCACAGATCAAGATGCCTTGTACCATAAGCACTGGTTTGTTGAATGGAAACTGCTTTGTACAGCTACTTTAAGAAAATGAACATTAATTTTAAAAGTGTACACATGCATGGGATGGAGGTTGTAGGAAGTAATGAGGTATAATTGCAGAGATAGGGTAGGGAGAGATGCCGTTAGCGGTGTGAGGACATCCTTACACAATGCGTATTGGAGATAACATCTCATTCTTTCCTGGAAAGAGTCCCTTATGGGTTCCCACAACTCATTGGCCTTGAGGATAAGCTTCTCAACAGACAAGTACCCAATAAATATTGATGACAGATTGACTGTGGCTGGAGAGGATACACTGAGGGGTTCTAAGGGACACTTGACAGGCCCTGCTGCCCCCACAGGGTTGTTTTGTCACACAGGATAAACAGTGTGCGTATGCAGGTGCTGGATCTGATGGCTGTTTGTGTCAGGCACAAGTGTGATTTCTTTGTTAAATTTTTTTTTGTAAAGGTGATATGCAGAGGGGTTACGGTTTCATACTTCAGGTTATGAGTACATTTTTTTGAACAGTATCACCCCTTCCCTCATTTTCTCTCTCCAGTTTTTTCTCTCCTGATCCTCCTTCCTCCCCAAGTTGTATAGTTCATTTCCAACATAGTATGTAGTGATATCGCTGCTGAGTTAGTTCACCTTTGTTCCACTGTTTCCATGTTTCCCCTTCCCCTCCCCAAATCAGATAAACTTACATACAAGATAAAGGGTACAGAAATCAAAACCAGTGACAAAATGGGGAAAAACAGAAAAAAGGACCACAATCAGTACAATTTAAAAAAACCCTCTTTTATCCATTTCTTGGAGTTTATGTTGGTAAGCATCATTTTATCTGATCATATGCACACAGCCCCTGTGATCCTTTCCTAAGAATATCCTCCTTTGATTTCACTGTGTAAATACAGTCCTGTTAAATTTATCATGTCCAAGTATAATTGTTTTTTGTCTTTTACTATCCATTGGGTTTACTTGTAGATTTATAGGTACATTCTACATACAAATGAGGGAAAACATGCAACCTATGTTTCTTTGGGTGTGGCTTACTTAATATGATTTTTTCCCAAGTTTTTCCATTTCTTTATGACTGGGGCAATGTCATTCTTTTCGATGGAAGCATAGAATTCTGTTGTGTATATACCACATTTGATTTCTGATAGCAGGTGCTTAATTTTGAAAGCAGGTCTTTTCTAAAGTGGGAGTAGTATTAGACTGGTATTTATGCAACCATTTGAAAAATATTTTAAATGAACTGAAAGCATTTGAATCTCTCATATCTGCTCTTCTATGTCTAGTTTCTGACACTTTACACCTGCCCTGAATGCTCCAGCAATTGTCCACTGACTTAGATGGGAGAGCTGGAAATGAATACTTATATTTCAGGTCTAGGATGGCTTCCTCCTGCTCCCCACCTGTTATTATTCTGACTTTTTACTTCTAGCCCACTCTGACATCTGGGATGTTTGGATTCAATATGGACTATTTTGTATGTTTTTTTCTCCCTTTTTTGTCAGTCATGTAGCTGGGAACTCAGGGCCTGGGAGCTATCCTTGAGATTTTTCTTTCAAGGCTAGGGCTGTACCACTTTGTGCCACAGTGCCACTTCCAGTTTTCTGGTAGTTAATTGAACATAAGAGCCTCATGGATTTTTCTGCCCAGGCTTGCTTTGAACTGTGAGCCTCAGATCTCAGCCTCCTGAACAGGTAGGGTTACAGGAGTGAGCCACCAATGCCTGGTTCTTCATATGTTCTGAGTTTTGGAGTTTCCTGAAGAACACAGAGTTGCCCTTTTGCCCATGCTGCTTGTAACCAGAATCCCTCTTAGATTAGGACTTCAAAGCTTATCTATGACTGTTACACTGGTAGGAGCTACAGTGTCCCAGCAGGAAACTTAATGGATATTTGGACACATGTGTTTTTAACGAATATTTCAATTATGATGATAACATCACTATCACCTTAGGCCCAACTAGGTGTCAGGCTTTGTGTAGATATCTTATAGATAACTTTCTAGTGCTTACTAATGCTTTGTGAGGTAATATTACTATCTATATTTTATTTGTTCATGTGTGTCACAGTATGGATTTAATCCAATGCTCACGATGCTTTCAGGAACTAGTTGAATCATAAGTGAGAGGTAAAGTAATTCTGCAAAAGAAGGAACTCTGATTTTTCCTGCCTCCATCCATCTCACTGTCTTGTTTGGAGGTCTCGGCTGGCAAATTTATCTTTCTTTTTCATGAGGATACTATTTCATGTAATCATTCTTGCCTCCAAGCTGATTGATGACAAGTGTTAAATTTAAATTAGGCCACATTTAGGATAGAGGTGGGAAGAAAAAATGCTTTGGAAATCTCTAAAGCTTAGTCAGGCATGGCAGCAGATTAGGCACTAGACCTGAGAAGATTGTCCTTAAGGAATTTTGGTGTAGTCATAGGAAAATAGTCCAGTGTTGCTTCCAGTAGGGGAAAAAAGGATAAAAAAAACCCCAACACACTGACAGTGGAAGTCTCCTGAATGCATTTGAATTATAGACGATGGTGAAAGCAGGCATCGAGGGGAAGTGGTTGTCAGGGAGAATTATGAAAGCAAGTGAGTGCCATGGTGACAACTCTGGTAGACATTAAACGGTTGTAAGAGGGTCATGGACAGGAGGCAACATTTCTTCAGTGTGTCCAGAGGTCATCTAGCTGAAGGCATGCAACCTCGGTATCTGTGCAGGATGCCAAGCAAAAGGGCTCAGAGACAGCAACTGAGAGATACATGCTGGGCCAGGAGCTTAGATGCAGGAGTGATGTGTGATCAAGTGGTTATTGCTCAGACTGGGCTAGAAAATCCTTTCTAGCCAACGACCAATATTCCTTTAAGATAGCACAATGTGTGCTTGAGACTTCCTGTCAGTCTTTGGGGCTTTTGAAACACAATATTACCAAAGTCACCGACATTCTATTCATGGAAGATGAAAAAAAATAATGCATTGGTTATCAAATGCTTTTTTATAAACATCATATTCCTGTATTTCATATAGCTTCCTTCTAAACTTTGAGAAAAGCAATTCGTCCTTAGAAACCATAGGAAGACACGTGGAATGGTTCTAAATGAAGATATTAATATTCACATTATAGCTAAACCTTGCTAATTTGCACTAATGACTGGGAAACCTATTGCAAATTATCAAATTAGCAAGTAAGCTAGCAACCAGGATTTCAAAAAACCCAAAGACTGCACCAGAAAATGAACCTTTTCCTATAATTTCATCAATGCAATTGAATTTTAACTACTGAGAGTAATTTGTAGTCTATATTTTTGTCTATTTTGCAAATTTATGTGCATTTTATAGACTCACAGTGAGACTATTAAAATAAAATTCATATTTTTGTACATGGCTGCGATTAAGAAGAGTATGTAAAACAAAAGAAAACCTTGGAAAAAGATGCTGAAGATTTGTCCAAAGGACTTTTATTTTTATTATATTTTTATTGTTATGTCAGACATAACTCTGCTCATTTCCTCTTCTAGTTATCAGCCAGCCTATGCAAAGGCTTAATGAAATATTGCACAAAAGAGGCATAAGCATCAGTGAAATCTCTCAACTAACCAGGCTCCTTATTAGTGAGAGAGGTAATTTTCTGAAGCACAATTACATGAAAATGGAAATTGACAGTGTGGGAGTAAGGGCAGGAATCACAGTTCTGCTAGCAGTGGCAGCCAGGATCTATATGCAGTGACACAGGAAAAGGCCTGGTGTGTAGTATTTAGGACTTGGCATCACCTGCCACTGAGGAATTTTGTTTTCTCATTCTTAACAAACTATCATTTTATACCTCAATGTGTACCTGCAGATTTATGTTCTTTTCCTTAATTGTATAATATATTTCTGCCCTTACAGAACCTGACTTTTTTCTGATTGTTGGGATCGGATAGTTGAGTAAGAGAATGGACTGGGGGTAGACTCTAAAAAAATGGTGGCTATTTAGAGGAAGAATGCTCTTCAAATGGAACAGGAATGAGCTCAGGGCTCAGGGAAATCTAAAGTTGCAGAGATCCATCCTCTTTCTTTATACTTCTTTCCCAGGTAGTGTTCTCTCCCTATATCCTGGAGGAGGTATCACAGAAGATTAGGATTTAAAGTGTCTAGATGGATGATACAGTGGCCAGGTAAAGCATTATTATTATAACTATTCTGGAATAAATACTTCAAAACCTTGGGGTTTTCAAATCACGTGGGGTTTTGAAAATTACCCCTTACCTTCTTCCTCTGCTCTTGGACCTCTGCTAATGATGGGGGATTAAAAATAATCTTACAAGGAAAGATAAATTATGAAGTACAAACTGAGTACAATTGGGCAATTGACTAGATCTAAAATTGTTTCACCTTGGCCAACTCTCTTGAGCTCTGATGGTAACACTTCAGTTGCAGGAAAAGACAAGCATTGGAGAAGGTTCACACTACTATACACCTCATTCATCTTGACTACCATAGTATGGATTTAAGGAGCTCCCATTTTCCTCCCTGAACAGACTATAATGTTGGTGACACTCTCTCTCAGACTGAGTTATATTGAACACTAAAAAGTCTAGAAAAAAATCTACCAGTCAAAACTACCCTTTAAGTCTTTGATAGCTGATCACTTACAATGAGACCTTATGGATTTTAAAGACAATCCAGGTGAGAAGCAAACATGTAAATTTCAGCTGTAGATACTCCATCATAGTCAACATATTTTATGAAATATCATGCTTAGGTATGATTTACCTACCTCATACTTCCGGAAGTTAAGTTAGAAAGAAGGAAAGACACATGTAATAATAATAATAATAATAATAATAATAATAATAATAATAATAGTAATTATTACTTCTTAAAACTTATAATGAATTGAGGAAGGAATTAGCTGTGTCCATGACTAATTTTAACTTTTCCTAAACTTTAAACTGGATGGCACTTGACAATCTTGTTCTCTGAAGAAGCAAGGCATATGAATAATATTTTTTCAAGGGAAATGCGCTGCTCTTGGTGTTAAAACTTTGAAGCAACTATAAACAACAAAAAACCCACAAGACACAAAGCTCCCCCCATCATGACTGTTTAAGTGGAATGATATGAGTTATTTATTGTGTTAAAGCTTCAAGTGTTCAGGAGTGTTGAGCTTGTTGGCAGTACCTTATGTTTTTCTCCTCTTCTTTCACAGCTTTGATAACTTCCTTGAGTTGTTTCCCAGGAGACGTGATAGTAATGGTCATAACAGGTACACTTAGTCTCCATCATTCTCTTACAAGGAAGCAGTTGATGTGACTGGGTAAAAATTCCTCGTAATGAAATCCCATTCCAATTACTACACTGTAGAACTTAAAGTATCAGCAGAATACACTGGGAACACTTCAGCATCTTTTCGTTTTCTTCTATTTTTTTTCTCTCTGCTCAGATATTATTACTTCTTAAACTTTTGTCTGCAGGAATCCATCAATGTCCCTTTTTCAACTCACTAAAACATCCTCCTCCAGAGAGGATTCACAGATAAACAATTTTCTCTTATCTGAGTTTTGGTGGGATTTTAGTTCAAATTTTATTGTATTTTTAAGAGCTCTCTAGATGCCCATAAAAGATAGTCAAGTTGAGTTAAAAATACACATGATACAATGCATTCATAATCATAAAAATATTCTTTAAGAAGAACAATCAGAGTAATCGCTGCTTTATTGAGAAAGAGTCTGCCCAAGCTCTTTTGAACACTATCAAAAGGTTTGAAAAACCAATTCTCTTAGCTGGTTATAGAGGGAGTCTCAGAAGATATGGAAAGTGTTTATCATATGCACTAACAAATAGTTACCCCTGATGGAATTGAGGCTAGAAGGTCAGTTTTGCAAGTCCTCTGGATGGTAACAGTTTGATTCCATTAATGCCCTAATTCTGTTAAGATGGTATGAGGAAGGTTTTCTTTCTTATTGTTGGATTGACATCCTGCTATGAAGCAACACTGGCAAAATAAAATATCCAAAGAAAGAAGTGGCTAATAAGTATTCCCTGAAACATTTGTTGAGATTAACCAGTAGACTTAGTTGTTTCACTTTATTTCAGATTTAGGAAAGTCTGATGTGTCTTCTTCATCTTTTTATACCCATTCATAGATGATTTTTCTATATGAGGGCCATAGTTATTTCCCTGTGGATATCTTTCACTGAAAGACTCCTTGGGTTTAGTATCTGTCCTCAGCTTCTCTTCCTTAAGCATTCCTAAGAATAGTCAGAGGAAAATGAAATCATAGATAACATTTTGTATCTTAGGAATCAAATTTCAAAACACAGAATACTGACCCTAATGTAGATCAGTTTTATCAAAGCCAATGAAGACTTCCATATTTTGTCATTCTCACTACTGACTCAGTAAGATGATTTCTAAGGGCCAGGCATAGTGAGTCATGCTTTTGATACTAGCTCTTCAGAAGATGTAGATAGGACCATTGAGATTTGGGGCTGGCCTAGAGCAAGAGTATGATCTTATTTGAAAAACAAAGCAAAAAGCTCTTCTGGCATGTCCCAAGTGATAGACTGCCTGCTCAGTTCAGAGAAACAGAGGGGGGGATTCTATTATTCAGTGATATTATGACTGATGTGAAATTGTGGCATATATGTTAGAGTAAGGAGAAATTCACTTAGTTGCTTACATGAATACCATCTGCTTATAGGCTAATTTGCCCACATAAAGTCTGGAGAAACATTTAAAGCCACTTAAATTCAATCTATTCACAAATCAAAATGTATGGCTGGATTACCTACTATAAAGAATATATGTTGCTATTACTTTTAAAGACACAAATGAATTTTATATAGTGCCCTGTTTTCAAGAAATTTATAGCTGACGTAATTACTAAAGACTCATAGTCACATGAGGTAGGAAGAGATGTCATGACCGACAGAACAGCCTTCCAGAGGATCAAGAGCTCACTGTGGGCTGCTGCAGTCAGAGAAAGCTTCCTGGGTTTTGTTGGGTACGTCAGATATGAATAAGCTATGGTCACTGTGACCTAGAAGTTTGTATAGGTTCTTCAGAGGTAATAATAGAGAGATAGGAGAGGGTGTTGCAAGTAGAACTGGCACAATTAAAACTTCACCAACAGTACACTGTGAAATGTTGGATTTGGGTGAGATGGGCAATTAATAGATCAGTCAGTCTGGAGTAGGAGGAAATAACTGGAGAGAGGAGACAGCATTAATGTGCTCAACGAAGTGATTTAAACATTATTCACACTAGAATTTTGAGCTGTGATTTCAACAACTCAGAAATAAATAAATTCCTGTGAAGTGGGAATTAACTTTGTTCACTTAATAATTGATTCAAATTTTAGTATCAAAGACTGGATGATTAAACAGTACTGGCTAATGTCTTTTATTTTGTTCACTGTGCTTGAGGTAAGGGCAATAAACATGTATTTGTTGTTGTTCAAAGTGTATTTATTTAGAGTGTAAGATCAGCCATTGCTAATGGTTCTTAGTGGGATCTCTTTGGTGTGGTGTGGTATGTGTGTGTATGCGTATGTGTGTGTGTGTGTATACATAAAGACATATCTGAGCCCATAGATATACATGTATGTACACACATCTGTTTGCATACACATACATATGTATTTTTGAAAGGAGAGTTTATACAGGTATTGCTAAACAGCCTGATAGTATTCACCATACCAGGGGAATGTTAAAAAAATACAGACACACACACACACACACACACACACACACACACACACACACACACACACACACATATATATGTATATATATCTACATTTCTTTCTGTTAATTTAACAGATATTTTTGATGATGAAAATGCATAAGACAACCATTCCACAGACTGTTCAGTTTTCACAGATACTTGTGGTCTATAATTAAACAATATTCAGAGGTTGCTTGGGATAACCGACAAGACTTTTCTTTTTGTTTTTGTTTTTGTGGATAAATTTTGTGGATGTGTGTCAGGAAATATACTCTCATTTCTCTAAGGCAAGTCAGCATCACATATTCAAATAGCACTGGAGTCATTGTTGCCAAAGGATTCTTAATTTGTAGGTAGAGCAACTACATCCATTCTTGCCTTTTACAGTGTATTACTGCACACAATTATTTAAAGTCATTTGTCTGGTGATTTACTGAACATTTCATAACAAATCATCTTTTCTAAGGAATAACTCACTGTGAGACATATTGATGACAGGTTTGGATTTTAGAAAACGGTAATTTATAGTATCATCTCAGTTGTCCGAATGACCTTCACTACACTGTACTAGTATTTTACGTATTCTTTCCTTTTCTTTGCCTTCCAACATACCCGAGAATAATTCATATCCTTGCTAACCTTTGCAAATGATTTCCCCAATGGTTTTCCTTCATCAATATCAGTGAAAACTAACCCATTGTCATCATCTTTTAAAAAGTAATTAGCTGTGAGTAATTGCTCCACCCTGCCATCTTCCTAACTGAATTGATTTTCTTTTTCTTTCATTTGAAGGTAGATCTATTAATTGTAGCCATGTTAGAAGGCAACCACCCTCTTATTTCCTCATTTTTTACTCTCTGCTTTTTGTGAAGGCTCTGGATAACACTAGACTGGTAATGTTTAATGCCACGTGAACATTTCCCTAGTTTTATTATACATTCTATTCCAAAGTACAAGAATGGATTTTTACATCAGCTTTATTAGATTCGATTTTGGAATATTTCACTTAATGGGTTATTTTCATGGCACTCCCTACACCGCATTTATATGGGAAATATAATACTTGATTAATAACATCCCCATGAGACATTTTCTTCTTTAGAATTTTTCTTGACATTACAATTTTCCGGATAAAAGTAAAAAAATGTAAAACTTAAAATTATTTTTTAACTGGGTGTGAAATGTTTACCCTATAATGTACTTGACACACTTGGAATAAAATGATTGGAGCAAGACCATGAAAGAGGACAAAAGAAATAAACAGACCTTGCCTTTATCGCTTCTATTTCCAATGCCCAGATGGGATTTTGTTTGGGTGCTCTATTGAGGAGCTACCCTGGATGTTATTCAAAAGCTTTGGCAGCTACAGGCTCCAAGAGGTTGGTTATGCCTCTGCTTGCTAGTCTCTATTAGTCTCTGATTTGCTTCTGCACACAATTTGAGGGATTAGCTTTTATCTACAAATCCCTGTGAGGTTGGGTCCTGGTTATCTTGGCAGTAGCGTTTCTACACACTCTAAAAGGCAACTAAGATTCACAAGAGAAACTCCTTGATAGAATTATATATGATGAGAAGCCAATGCTCTGTGTTTAAATAGGTAACCTTAATGTTGTGTGACTAGAATTTGGCAGTAAACAGGTATTTTATGTTCTGCCAAGATTTTACTATCAGATACACTCTCCTGTTAGCTATTTAATGAGACAGGTCTTTTTTTCCCTCCCTTTTGCTATATTGCAGCATTGCTTAGATTTATGTCTGATTCAAAAGCAGCTGTTCCCAGTTGCTTCCTGGTACTTAAAGTCTGAACTATGTCTAGTGTTAGCAATTTGAAAAGCCTTTATAGCTTAGATACAGATGCCATTGGCTTGGTAGACTCACATAAGTAAACAGAAATGATAATAGTACAGTGTTCATTAGAAGACTGTTGAAGGTCTAGAATACTATGAATTTGAAACTAACTCACCCATAAAACCACACCACTTTTTTCTTTTGGAAAAGGTAATCTCTCTGCTTCCACTTTCTAATTTAGAATCTGAGGATTATACAGTTTCCTAACCTTTGGCTTTTAGGGAGATTGATAAAGACTTAACATTGGAAGTAAGATTACAAATGGAAATTGCTGCAGAGATGAAGGAAAATAATACTAATTAAAACTATCTTTATTATCTCTCTCATCTACTTGCATACATAGATATATGTATATATAATATAGAAGAAGTTCTAACCTTTAGTATGTGGAAAAAATTCTCAATAAGTATAATGCAGCTCAAATTTCTTCTTTTGGTCACCTGGTTAACTGTGGTGATCTTTTGTCATGCTGGTAAATTTTGATAAATTACAACCATATATGGATAGAACAAAATGCCAACACAGGAATAAAGACAATTAAGCAAGCTAGTTTGCACATTGTTGAGCCACTTGTAAGCCAATAACTCTGAACTCAATACCTTGTTGGAAAAATTTCAGGGATATAATGAAGGAAGAAATTAGAACTAATAAATATGGCATATTACATCTGTAACTAAAATATTATTTTCCATCAAACCTGGTCCTTGGAGCACTCACCACCACCTAGGCTTTGGTACTGCCTGAAATTGGAAATAAACTACTGCGTTTATTGTGATACTATGCTAGATTAATAAGGCAGATGAAGCTCTTGTTCTTCTGGATGTTGAATTCCTCAGAGAAAACAAAAGATCATACATGCAAAATGGATAATTAAGACAAGCTCTGAGGCCTGGGAAAGGGGCAAGAGAGGTGCTCAGGTGGGTAGTAGTGAGTATACTAACTAACTAAATGGTGAAGGCACATTGGGGACTGATAAGGTCTGATTTACTGAGCAAATTTTTCTGCATTGTCCTGAGGGCTCTGGTTCTGATAGAGCTCTTAAATGTACTCATTTTTTCCCCCTCACTGCCACTTCTGGGCCCTTGCCACTGTCCCTCTCACCTCCCTGATTTTGATGGCATAGTGAATGCTGTTTTCATACCTATCCTTTTTTGTTGTAATCCATTCTCCTCCACACAGATGTAATAATTTTGGCACAATGCAAGAACTTGGCTGTGGCTTCCAATCTCTGCATTATGACCAGAGTACTTGTCATAAACAACACAAAGGAAGAAGTATTTAATATGTTCATAGACTTTGGGGATCTAGTTCATTGTAGCTGGGGACAGAACAGAGTACTTCAGACAGTGGTGGGCAGGAAACAGAGAAAGAGAATGTAAGAAGGGGTCACAGCAAGATCCCCCCCAAAGACTCACCTCCAGTGATCTATTTTCTCCAGCTAAGTTTCACCTCTGACTTCTAATTACCTCCAAATAATGCCATCCTGTTCTGAATCTCTCAAGGCATTAAAGCAGTCATTAGATCAGAGCCCTCATGATCTAATCTTCTCTGCAGACACCCTCATAGACACACCCAGAGGTGTGCTTTACTAAACTTCTAGGCTCCTCTTAATTTAATCACACTGACACTCATGATCAACCATCACAGCCTTCTTTGTTGCCTGAAGCCAGCATTGGCTTGACCTCTGTCTGCCTCCCAGCCTCAAGTAAGCTGGGTGTTCCCACATCTCCTCATGGAAAGGTTATTTCCTGGTGTTCCTTGTCTCAATGTCTCTGCACATTCTTTTTTCCTTCACCCTAATCAGCCATCTCCATAGTTCTCCCCTGATCTTTCCAGATCTCTTTCCTTTGTGGTTCTCAAGTTTAATGTGTGCCAGAGTCAGTTTTTTTTCATTTCAAAAATGATATAATAATACATATCTAGAGTATGAGGTGGGTTAACTCCTGACTAGGAATAAAAAAAATGTTTCTTGAAGTCTATTTTCTGCCTTCTGGCCCTATCAAGAAGTCTAGAATCTGTATTTTGTGGGAAGACAGTGGTAGAATTCAACATATGATCATGGACAACTCAGTGGAGAGCAGAGAAATAACCATGCTCTGAGGAGTTGGTCCTTAAGACTAATGATGTCTCTTACTAGTGCCATTTCTGCATGCTTCTGAGACCTGGGTTATTCAACATGCCTACATTTACAAGGCTGTCATCTGAAAAATCTTCACACAGTGCCTAACACTTAGGAAACTTCAACTATTTTTTTTTAAATTATTGTATTTTTCTACTCCTGATAGGCTACTCATTTAAAATGATGAAATGGCAGGCTTAATATTAACTTAATCAGTGGGTATAGAACATGGAAAGATTGAAGATTCTCTATGACAACAATAAAAAACAAACAAACAAACAACAACAATAATAAAAATACACTGGTGGATTAGCTGATTGAGATCAGGTTGAAGTATCTGGCCTGTGTGTCATTTATCTAGCTCACAATCCCAGGCCAGATTCAGGGACTTGGGCTCTAGCTGGTTCTTCCTGGCTTTGGGAGGCCCTCTTATCATGGGAGTGGTTAAATATTGCTTCATATACTCTTTGTTTTAGTGACTATGCACATGCTGTCACTTGGGCATGGAATAGCTTGTCACATTCCTGCTTTGATATTTCCTATTTTTTTCATGAAGGCTCAGTTGTAATCAATTCTAGAGGTCCCATCACAGTCTGGGTGACTGATGACCCTGTATTTCCCATTGAAACTTGAGCTTCCTTCTACTAAAAGACTGGTTGTTACAGATTGTACCTGTAGGGTATAGGTGTTGTTTATATTCCTGTTGCATTTATTACGATTGTTGAATGTGCAACTTTATTAGAGTAGCTAGTTGGCTATGTTGACCTAAGGAATTAGAGCATCAGAAAGCCTTAATTATTTTCCTGGTGTGAAGGTAATCCTTACAATTAGAAACTGAAAGCAAGAGATGTTAGGGGAGGAAGACATCATTAAAGATAAAACAGAAACCTACTTTAAAATTATGCTTAAATTTGGGATGGTTAGAACAATTTTATTTATTAGTTAACCCAAGAATGCATTCCCATGATAAAAATGGTGGACTTAAATGGTACTCTGAGTTCTTAACAGAAATGATTATGTAGTCTTAGCTTAGAAGTTCATTTATGAAATGCTAGTCAGAAAATCAACTTATAGGGCCCCTAGACAATTCTGCCCAAACTGTCTGTCTGTCTGTCTGTCTGTCTGTCTGTTTGTCTGCCTGCCTGCCTGCCTGCCTATCATCTATCTAGTCAACATATACTAGCTATATATAGAAAATATAGCATATATTACTTATATAAATATATACGTATAGACAGCTATACCAACTATAAATAATATTAATATATTAACAAATATTAATATATGTTGTGTGTATATTTGAGATGACACCATTAGAGAAAAACGCCACACCTGGCAATGCTAACTGAAGCTTTGACTTCAAGTTATCTTCCCAGTATAGTAGAATAGTTTCAGCCTAGGAATGGAGAAAGAAGCCTGTCCTACAAAATAGGTGACCTGTCCTCTTACTGGCCAGTACATTGAAGCAAGTACTTAGACTGCTTACCATTCATACTCTATTAGAAGAAGCACACATGGCTCACTCTGAATTTAGGAAATACAATGCAGATGCTGTATAGAATAAAGGCGTAACTTTTCTCCTGGCCCATCAAGGTATAAGTTAACAGGTCTTAGAGGCAGAGTTAGCTCCAAACCACTTACTCTTACAGTCATAGGAAGCCATTCTCTCTCTGGCCAGACCAGACTAATTGGCACTTCCACATATCCACACGTTGCTTGCTGAATGGTTTTATTTTTTGTTTTTGTTTTCTTGTCAGTCTTGGGGCTTGAACTCAGGGCCTGGGCACTGTCACTCAGCTCTTTTCCTCAAGGCTAGCGCTCTAACACTTTGAATCACAGCTCCATTCCTGGTTTTTGAGTAGTTAATTGGAGATAAGAGTCTCATTGGGACTCTTCTGGCCAGGCTGGCTTTGAACTGTGATCATCAGATTTCAGCCTCCTGAGTAGCTAGGATTATAGGTGTGAGCCACTGGCACCAGGCAATGCAGAATGTTTTGCATATTAATCTGGTACTAGAAAATGTACTAAAATTGTACTAGAAAATGAATCTTGTTTAAACTATTTCTAAATGGTCAACCTCACATTTATATTTGGGACTTATGGTAGGAACTTTTATTTTTTTGAGGAATTAGGGATTGAACACATGATCTTATACATGCTAGGCAAGTGTGCTATCATTTGAACTTTGCCCCTCTTTTCAATGCCCAAGTTGGCATTGAACTCAGTTCTCTTGCTTTTACCATTTGGGATTACAGGCAGACAATGTTATGCCTGGCTGAGGAATAGGCTTTGTCCAACATGACTAGCTTTTGCCAAAGCTTGTGAGCAGTGAGCAAAAGTAATGATTTTTGTAATTCTTTCTGCTTTGGATGCATGTATTGATACGTTCACATGGATTTCTGGTTGAGTATATTGGGGAAGGGCTTCACTGCTACCTTACATTGGGTGTTAACCATGGAATAATCAATGTTGCGTTAAGCCACTGAGATTTGGTGACACAGTCCATTCTGACATGTATACTAGAAAAGAGCAAGTCATGCAGTCTATTAACACATATGTAATTCTGCATAGATTAATATTTTATCTTCATCTCTTGTACTATCAAGTAGGTGCTCACTTTTTGTAATAAAATATGAGAAAAATAAAGAGAGGGGAAAGGGAAGAGGCAAGAGAACAGAAGGTGAGGAGAAGAGAACAAAAAGAGAGAAGAAGGGAACAGAAGACAGATAAAAAAGAGAGCTTTTTTTGAAATTTTAGTTTTTAGTTTTGGTAAATTATTACTTCATTAAATATTTTATAAAACTGTTAAGTACTAATTATTTGTTAGAATAAAGTCTTCAAATTATAATTAGGACAATAACTATGACTATCTCACTAATAAGTAATGGGGTAGCATTTCTCCTGGCTCAACTGGTAAACTTTGTGAACAAGTGACAAAGGATATTTAAAATGAAAACTAAGGCTACTGCACCAGAGTGTGATTTGTTATCTTGTTTTGACAAGCACAGTTTAGCTTTAATTATATGCGATAACAATCTGTAAGGGGAGTGGAAATGTACTGGGATTCATTTTGCAAAGGTGATCCAAAACACCTCAAAGACTGCACACTGTTCTTAAGTCTGCTGAGAAATGAGGTGTGACATTGCCAAGTTTCCATGTGAAAATGATTATGTTTGTAGATTGAGAGAGAATGAACCTAAATTATTCCATTGTATATTCTGGTTGACTGACACATATATTTGCCTAATCAAGGATGTGTGCTGCCAATAATTGACTGTCTTCTATTTTTCAATTTTTAGAAAATGACTTGATAATTCAAGGGTTTTTTCCCCCAGCAAGAATCATTCACATGCCCTGAGTTCATTTATATTCTTCTGTTATAGTTTGGTTGTAATCCAGGGTTTTCTGACTGATTAGCTATGCGCGGCTTGTTTCAAACCAGTGCAAACTCTAGCATTCTCTTGGTCTTGTTTCTTTCTCATTTGCAATATTATGAGGCTTTCTGACTTCTACTAGAAATGTGGTTATTATAGCATAAAAAAGTTTAGTTGAGTCTTAAAAAATGAAATTATTACCCCAAGTCTACCTTTGGATGCCAAAAAAATTATCTGTTTTTTTCATCCAGTTCAGAAAGAAAAAAAAAACTTTAAAAGTGAAAATTTAATTCTTCATTAACTATTTGATATCAAAACCATCTTAAATGTGTCTGGTGGTGTTACTTAATCTCAGATTAATTAATTTATTTTTATTTCTTCAAATCCAATCTCATTTAAAAACATATTATGAATATATACTATACATATATGTCATATATATTCCAATTAAAGTGAGATTAATTTCATAATACCAAAATTTGCATATAAATTATATATTAGAAAGGCTATCCCCGGAAAACAATGGTACAGAGTTTTCTACTTTCCACTCTATTCTTTACTTGAAATTCAGGTGATACAATCTCTCTTTAAAGTTCTCCAGGATGACTTTGTATTACTCCTTATTTGTTTGTTGGAAAGCTTCTGCAGATGAAAGGTTATTTACTATAGCCCTTGCACTTGCAAAAACTTAATGGGAAAAATACTTGTAAGCAATGCAGTGGTATCTGTCAGGAAGGCAATAATTTGGTTTCAAAAAGCTGTCTGATCCTTTTATTCCCTTAGAATCTGCCACCTGAAAGGAAATTGCATATTGGTTACTTAAATAGACTAAAAAGTGAGTCCCTATAAGAGCCTCTAACTGAGAAGATTTTTCCCATCTGTTTTCCTTGGGAATACCTCTAAAGGTAGGGAGCCATATACCACTAGTGGGTTTCTGGGGCAGATTGAATTTTTAGAAATTCTAGAAAGGATTCCAGAACAGCTCCTTAGGGCCTTTAAACACAAACATCTCAATGTATGAAGAAGCTGTGGCTTTGTCTCTCTTAGACAATCATGGTGCTCATTTAGGCAGAGGAAACATTCAATGGTGAATGTCAGAGAGAATTAGACAGGTTCTTTTTAACTATAAGTATTTTTGGAGGAGTTTAAAAGTTACTGAGTTTAAGTAGCTTATATTTGGCAGCCATCTTTATTGTCAAAAATATGAACTAAGATTCTAGATCACACTAAGATGATCAGGAAGAGACTCTTTGGCTCTATTGAGCTTATTTATTTACTTATTTATTTAATTTTTTATACAGTAGTCACAGTGAATTAGCCACAGTCAAAGCCCTCAGGTTGTCTACAATTTCAATATTTGTAGTAAGCCTAGAGTTTCTTTTTTGTGCTGATATGAGGATTATTAAAAATTTTTTTCTTGTCAAGGTGATGTACAGAGGAGTTACAGTTACATAAGTAGTGAGTGCATTTCTTGTCAAATTTGTTACCCCTCCCTCATTTTTCTACCACTTTCCCTCCACCAAAACCCAAGTTTGCACAGATCATTTCCAACATATTATTTTGTGTATATCATTGTTGAATTGGTTCCCCCTTTGTCCTTTGTCTCACCATTTTGTTGTTCCTCTTCCCTTTCCTAAGTCAGATAAATGGTACAAAGGAACCAAAATCAAATACAGTGGCAACAGGGGATAAACCACAGAGGAAAAAACACAAAAGAAATCAAATAGTACATCAAAGACAACAATATCAAAGAAAAACCTCTTCTGTCTATGTCTTGGAGTTCCTTTTGTTTAGCATTATCTTATATGGTCATGTATCTGCTCATTTTCTAGGATTATCCTAGACATATACTAATTTTCAAACGAAGGAAAACTATGTTTCTTTGGATCTTGCTTTCTTCACTTAATATGATTTTTTCTATTGATTTTTTAAAGGTAGCCCCCATCTACCTGTCCTGAAGAGCTGAATTAATAGAAAACGGGTACTCACAAGGCACTTGGAAGAGTTCTAACAAGGCTTGAGTAGTTTTCAATGGCTTATAGAAACTTTCTATATTTGGTTTCTGTAACTTTTGAATTGCTAACTTGTATCTTTTAGTTTCTAGGCTTCATAAGGTGGTAAAAAAGTTTGCTCATGAGATTTCTCTAGGTTTTCTTAATTTTTGAATTTTTTGTGACTTCTTGTCTACTATCTGTTCCCTCCACTGTGTCCATAGCATCCATGATATTCAATATTACAGATCCTCAATGTACAGCTAAGACCTTATCAGCCTGATGTCTCATAGCTTCCTGACAAGCAAACTACTTAATGTTCACCAAGGGTTTACTGAGGTTTGCTCCTTTTCTTTTTTTTTTTTTTTTTTTTGTCGGTCGTGGGGCTTGAACTCTGGGCCTGGGCGCTGTCCCTCAGCTCTTCAGCTCAAGGCGAGCGCTCTACCACTTGAGCTACAGCGCCACTTCCAGTTTTCTGGTGGTTTATTGGAGATAGGAGTCTCATGGTCTTTCTTGCCCGGGCTGGCTTTGAACCGTGATCCTCAGATCTCAGCCTCCTGAGTAGCTAGGATTACAGGCGTGAGCCACCAGCGCCTGGCTTGCTCCTTTTCTTATATCCAGCCTTTGTTATATTCCTCTTTTGTTTGGAATGTACTTCTAGCTTCCACATTTCAACATAGTGTCTTGTACATCTCATTGTTACAATGAGTCAACCTTTATCCTTGTTTAAACATTTTGTTATTTCCCTTCTCCTCCCCAAATTAGAAAAAAAATATATATAGAAGATGCAGGGATTTTATGTTTATCATTTCACTTGTGTAGAATCTACCTAGCTCCAAATCTCTGTTTTCTAAAATTAAAGAATAAGGTCCAATGTCATCTCTAAAAAGAATATTTCATCTGTCCTCATGTATAAAACTTTGAAACTGTTGGTTGTGGGGCTTAAACTTGGGGCTTAGAGCTATCCTTGAGCTTTTTTGCTCAAGGCTAGCAGTCTACCACTTTGAGCCATAGCACCACTTCTGTTTTCTAGGGGTTAACTGCAGATAAGAGTTTCATGGACTTTCCTGCCCAAGCTGTCTTTGAACCATATTCCTTAGATTTCAAGCCTCCTGAGTAGCTAGAATTATAGGTATGAGCTACATCTCCAGGGCAGAAATTCTTTTTTCTTCTTTATTTTTTGTTTTATTCTAAAAATGATCTTTAGTTATACAAAGGAGTTGTCACTTAGTAAATCAGTTTATGAATACAATGCAACTTGTTCAATGCCATTCTCAACTCAATGTTATTCTCACCTATCCCTCCCAACGCACCCCTTCCCTCACTTTTCTTAATTTTATAGGATATACATTGAATTTTTTGACTTCACTCTCCTTCTCGTGTTTGTTCCATTCATCTATCCCTCTCCCTTTAATTCTACCTATCCATTTCAAGTACCTGTTTTCTGATATTTATTTTGTTGAACTTTGCCTTTACCTTTATACACAACTATGCTATTTGAACTCTTCCTTAAATTTACCACATTTCAGCGAATACATTTGTATATACTTGTATAATAACCAATGTATTTATTCCTACTTACTCATCATTTATTAATTGTCTTGCCTCTTCTTAGCTCAAATCAGCTGGTAAGTGATAATTGACTGAGAGGGATCCAAAATATTCTTTCATGAGTTCTCATAGCTTTAATTCCTCTTATGGTACTGATATTTTGTTTATGTCATTTCTTCCCTCGATGAAGCTTTTCAAGGGTATTTTCTATGTACAACATCTTATCACCCAGAACTGTGTGAAGAAAATACTGAGGAAATACTTGCTGGATTAATTTATATCCTTTCTGTTAAAACAATTAACACATTTAAATCGTGTTCTGGTATTGGAGAGAGTTAGAGACAATTAGCATCATCCTCCACCCATGATGATGCAGTAGTCACATGCAGGTATTAATGCTCAGATGTACTTTAATTCAGGACTTCTTTATAAAACTGACTCTATAGAAAACTCTACAGAAGTTGATTGATTCAAAAGGAAATGAAGTAGAACTGGTAAAAAGATGAGCACAAGAAAAATGTCATGTTTGCAAAGGCTCACTTAGTGTTTACTATGTGTCATGAATTTCTAGAAATGGTTTGGAGGTAAGAGGCATAATGAAAGAAGACTGAGGTGGAGAATTCAACCTTCCAGTCAGAGTAAGGAGGAATTACAGGGGACTTTATGAATCTCTGTCTTGGTATTGGTTACAGTGCTCTCTAAGGCAGATAAAGAAAAGACACTCTCACCCCCCTGTAATGTGTAAATTGCTTTTAGTCACTCTCTCCAGGAAGCTAGCTGGTGTCATCTTGGAAGCTGTTAGGCTGCCAATCCCACTGTCAGACAACCAGGACATTTGAATTCAGATGTGCTGAAATTCCATTTGTGGGTTTTCCGCTACAGATCCCAAACATATAGAGAGACCTCCGGCTAGAAAACCAGTGAGCTTCACACATCAAATCTCTTTTCAAATTATATATTTTAAACAGTTCTGCTGAAAGAATCCAGGAAATAAGTTACAAATTGAGGTGTTCAACAGTCTGAGCATAGGTGGTGAGGTAGAACAGGTAGTTATTTCAGGAAGAGCAACAGCTATCCAGTTCATGATGGACTTGTTCTTTCATTTTATCCATCTGACAAAAAAACATTGATTACAAGGCAGAGTATCACCTTGCTACAGAATTTCTGCTTGGAGCCAAGGGCTTGGTTCAAATTCTGGTTCAGACACGTAAGACGGGTTAGTATTATATGTTATTGTGTTTAAGCACATTATTCAGTTTAATGGTGTAGGAATTGTGAAGGCCTTTGGTAGATATGGTTAAAATGATGGCCAGTTGATTTTAGCCAAAGGAGATTATTCTCAGTAATTTGGATAGGCTTCATCGAATCATTTGGAAAAGTGAAAAGGGCAAACTCAGGTATCTCTGAGGAAGAAAACTAAGATTCCTCTTGGGGACTGAAGCTGCTGGTCTCCCCTACACATTTCAAGCCACCTAGCCAAGATAATCATATCACCAATCCAACCCCTCTCCCAATTTCTGTTTTTGTCCCCTCACCCTCATTCAGTTTTACTTCACAGACAGAACTAGTGACTGAGCTGATCTTATCTGTTCTATTAACTAAGTTTCTTCACCTATAAAATAAGAATATGAATAGTACCCAACAATATCATCTCATGAGCTGAGCTGAGGATTGAGTCAATAGATGTGTGGAAGGCTCTTAGAATGGGGACTGGCTCATAGCAATTATTCTTCTTACTTATTAAGTACCTACTGTTTACTTCTTGTATATACTGAGGTGGGGTGGAGAAATAAGAATGAACATGAGGTGTTTGACATTATGAAGCTAGCCATTGTTCAGAGGGCTGTAAGGAAGAACAACAGTGAGTAAACTTTGAAATTGACCCTACTTCATGATCATAATTTGGGAAGCATTAATTTATAAATCTAATAAAGGGATAATATTTCTGTACTATGTGCTAAGCAAAGTGTAGATATTCTCTGTTTGATTTCCTTTTGCAATTATCCTGTATTTATGTGATACTTAACAAATACTTGTTGGGTAGCTATTACATTTTAATCCCAATTGTATTTAATCCCAATTGTATATGCTGAGTATATAATAGAATTTTAGCAAGAGGAGTTCTCTGTCATCTGGTAAAATGTATTTTAGTTGGGCCTACGAACTGCATAGATAAAAAAAACCCAGTGTAGCAGTTCATGTTCTATGTTCTATGTTCTATGAAGAAAGTGAAAGAACTCAAAGATAGACAATGACACTAAAGCCAAGCCCAAATCGTGAAAAGCATAGTTTTGCAAATACTTTGGGGAGATTTCAGGTAGCTAGAACAGCAAGAGTCAGAGCCCTAGATTAAGTGTGATGTATTGGAAATGGGAAAAAAGGCCACTAAGGGCTGCAGCACAGTGAACTTGGGGAACAGAAATCAGAAAAGAAGTTGAAAGAGAATGGAAGCAGAGGATGGGCCTTAGAGGACCCTTTAGGAATGATGAGAATGCAGCCATCCTTTGGTGCTTGTAGCTGATTCGTTTCTGTGTTTCCCTTCCAGACACCAGTCTGAGCACTTTCACACAGCTTTTGCATAGAACAGATTTGCCTCCTTCCAAATACTTTAAAACATCTCTTCAGTACTTTTAGTTCCTACTACAATGTAAATAGTTGTTATTTTATATTGTTTAGGAAATAAGATTGACAAAAATATGTACATATCTAGGATAGACACAGTTTATTTCAGAAGGTTTTCTATCTACAGTTGGTTGAGTCTGTGGATGCGGAACTTTGGAGGGCTGACTGGAGACTGATGCATTCTGAGTAGGAAATGCAGATGTTTATTGTAGAGTCTAAACGATACTCTGTGGATGGGGAATGGAGAGGAGAGAGAGAGCAGGCAAACTGAACAGGAAGCTGTTGGGGTAGAATAGGTGAGGAAGGTGCTAGCTGGAATTCAGGTGGTAGGGCGAACAGGTGGGAAGGAAGAGAAGTAGATGAAGTATAGAGTGAGATAGGACTTTAGAACTTTGGAGGAAGGCCTAAAATTAAGCTAGGACTGGTAGCTCAGATCTCATAGGCTAAGATTTGAAGATCAAGGTTCAACTCCAGTCTAGGCAGAAAAGTCTAAGAAATTCTACTGTCCACAATTAACTAGCAAAAATCTGGCAGAGTACCAGGCAAGGGATGAGTTCATACCTCAGTACCAACATACATACAGAAAGATGGAGGGAGAGAAGAGAGGGAGAGAGAGAGATAGAGAGAGAGAGAGAGAGAGAGAGAGAGAGAGAGAGAGAGAGAGAGAGACAGAGAGAGAGAGACAGAGACAGAGAGAGAGAGACAGAGACAGAGACAGAGACAGAGACAGAGAGACAGAGACAGAGAGAGAGAGAGAGAGAGAGAGAGAGAGAGAGAGAGAGAGAGAGAGAGAGAGAGAGAGAGAGAGAGAGAGAGAGAGAGAATATCTTGATCTCTTTGATCAGGGCTCCATGGCCTAACTATGAGCTCCTCTGCTATTGCCAGATATCCCTCTTACCACCAGTAATGGCTCCACATTTGGCCTATCCTTGTATGATTTGGATCATCTACACTCTACCATGTGCTTAAGCCAACTGGTTCCATTTCCTTTCTAGCCTGTGACATTATTCAACTAAGTCAGATCTATCCTTCCACTGGAACCAAGCATGATTGTACCCTCTTGTTAGACCTGGTCTCTGACAGCCTTTGTTTGAAACTTGTTTCCTCAGTTCCAGAGTGTAGCTCCATGTAGGACTGCCTGGCACACATAGTTCTTCTACCCTGGGCTGTAAAAACATGTAACTAATAAACTTCTGTCAGCTTCCAGTGCTTGAGTGGTGTGTTTGCTATAGTGTGCTTTTTTGAGGCAAGAGATCCCTCCTTCACCAGTGGAGGGTGTGATGGGAGGTGACCAGGACAATTGATGTCCCAAATGATATGGCCCAACCACAAGCAAAGGCATCCAGTCTATTTTAGTTTACTCTTCTTCCACTAACTACTTTCTGATAGGGCCAGAAGGTCTATACTATGACTGATTGGATAGAAACAGAAACTGAAAGCTGAGACTTTATGCAGTCAGAACCCAAATATGCAGAAAGAATTTGTGAAAAGAGGAAAGACTAAAACAAAAACCAACGACTCCTCTACCTCACAAATAAAACCAAACCAATAAGGGAAAGGAAAAGAAAGGAAAGACTGTAGCCAATGAGTGTTTCCCCTCATCAGCCTCTGGGCTGGGAGCCCATTGCTCTTCTTCTGTTAACACTTGGCTGACTACCGTTCAATCACAACAAAGAGACCCAGAGTTAGAAAAAGCTCCAAACAACAGAACACCCATAGCACATTGTTGGCACAGCAAAGGATTAATTCAACCTGACTTAAACCCTGGGCCCTTAAACCATATAAACCACATAACTTACTGCAATGGAGAGTGTTAGGTCTGAATTCACCAGAGCCGAGTGGTAAGCAAGAGAGAAAAGGTTGATTCGCTTTCCAAGAGAGGAAAGGAGCAAGACCAGAAGCAACATCAGCCATGATTGGTTTTAGGGCTCGAGTTTCTAAGCATTTCAGATATAAAAAGAATAGATGACGTACAGCTGATGGTTTGCTTTGTAGTTTTAATTTGAATAAGGTGTTCCAGGAAGCCACTGGAGCAGTCAGTTCCTCTGTGTTTTGCCAAGGTGGTGGTTTGTTTGCTTGTACAATGCTGTCCAAAAATATGTTGTTACAGGGAGGGTTCTACTTGAATTCAGAGGAACAATGCTTTCACAAAATACAGTAAAGCAGCCTTCTTGCCAGTCATTGTGGAGTCTTTTACAAAAGGGAGTAGGTTAAGCTACTTTGTGTTGAGGGATCTTTCCCTATTGGCAATGCTGATTTGAGACAAAGGGTTGAGAATGTTATTTATCCCCTAGAAAACAGACTTAATGCTAGTGTCATTCATTGAAAATGGGGAAAGTCAAGCAGGAAGAGAGAATTTATAGAGGTAAAAGACTACAGTGATATAGATTTCTTCCTTTCCCACTTTTTAACAATATTCTTATTGTAAAGGTGATGCACAGAGGGGTTACAGTTACCTAAGTCAGGTAATGAGTACATTTCTTTTTGAACAGATTACCCCTTCCCTCTCTTTCTCCCAGTTTTTCCTTCCCAATCCCCACCACAAATTATAGTTCATTTTCAACACAGTGTCGAGTATCACTACTGCATTTGTTCACTCTTAGCCCCACAATTTCCTGCTCCCTTTTCACCTTCCCCAAAACAGATAAACTTACATACAAGACAAAAGGTACAGAAAATAAAAATAGCGATAAAGGAGAAAAACAACAACGACAAAAACAAAATAACAAAAAACCTCTTGCTTCCATGTCTTGCAGTTCCTTTTGATGAACATCATTTTATAAGAATATGCACATAGCTATTGAGCCTTTGTGATCTTCTCCTAAGAATATCCTCCTTTGGTCTCACTGTGTGAATGTCTAGAGTCCTTTGTAATTTATCATGCTCAAGTTTGAATTTTTGTCTTTTATCATCCAGTGTGTTTACTGGTAGAGTTATAGGCACATTCTAGTTACAACAAATGAGAGAAACCATGCAACCTATGTTTCTTTGGGTTTAGCTTACTTTGTTTAATATAATTTTTTTCCAAGTCTTTCCATTTCTTTAGAATGATGCAATATCATTCTGATGGAAGCACAGCATTCCATTGTGTATATATACACCACATTTTCTTGATCCCTTTGTTCGTTGAAGGGCATCTGGGTTAATTCCATATCTTCACTGTACAATACTGCAATGAACATAGTTGTGCTGGTAGCTTTAGTGTGGCCTTGCTTGTGGATGAATGCCCAGGAGAGGGATTGTGGGGTCATAGGGAAGCTCTATGTTTAATCTTTTGAGGAATCTCTATCCTGCTTTTGAGTGGTTGAACAAGTTTCCATTCCCACAAAAAGTGTAATAACATTCCCCTTTGACCACATTCCCACCTGCATCTGTTATTGTTAGCTTTCTTGATAATGATCATTCTAACTGGGGTCAAGTGGAATTCATCATTGTTTTGATTTGTGGTTTTTATGGCCAGAAATGTCCAACATTTCAAGTGTCTTTTGGACATTCTTACTTCTTCTTCTGAGAAGTCTCTCTTTAAGTCACTAGCCAATTTATTAATTGGGTAGTTGTTTATTTAAGCATTTATTTTTGGGGGGTTCATTTTTTGAGCACTGTGAATTTTAGATGTGAGGCCTTTGTCTGATGCATAGCTGGTAAGACTCTTCGTCCATTCTGTGGGATTTCTATTTATCTTGTTAGCAATATTCTTTGCCACACAGAAACTCTTCAGTTTGATGCAATCCCATTTATCCAAAGACTACATTGTTGAATAAAAGTGAAATGGATTAGGCCATCTTGAGAAATGGCAAGGGAGAAATAGCTTCTAATTGGTAGACTAAAGGCTTGTATGAAGAGTCATGTGAACTAAGCCACAAAAGGCTAAAGAGGCTTTCTTAGCTAGTAGTGTTGGAATTATGTAAGCTAACTGAAGAAAATTGTAAAACAAAGCAGAGGTAGGTAGAGAAACATAGAATGACAAGTGATCTGGTATGACTGATTAGGAATAGGAAGTAAGGCTGTAAACATTTCCCTCATGAAAGACCATGTTGCAAGTTTAGACTTTACCAGGAAGGCATTAGAATGTGTTGCAGTCTACAAGAAGCAATTAGTGTTGTGTATTCCAAAGACTCGTCTCCCAAGCTATGCGACCTTGGAAAAGAATCTGATGGAAGTTGTGAGAATAGTTAGCATTTGTTACAACTGTTTGAGATCAGAAATGATGAGGGTCTTCTTTGGATGAAACATAGGCATGGATGCAAGAGCCATTGCAGAAGAGAATAAAAAATAAAAGCTACTTGAATGAGTCTTGATGAGAAAAGGAGGTAGAGAAGTTGCCAGTGATCCAAGGTGCTTTTCTCTTTCTTAAATTAGCAGCCAATACAAAGATCCCATATATGAGGATGATGTTGTCTTCAGCATGTTGGGTTTGAGATGCTATTGGGACTTTTATAATAAGGGGGCATGAAAACAGAGACTACTTGTTCATGAGAGATGAGGGTTTCAAGTATGTGCTTACAGAGGATCTTCAGGAGTGGTTGAGGTGACCCTGGAAGAGCAGGTTGAGTGCCCTCCTGGCATCACCTCTCTTCACGAATACTACTTCACACTCCCTTGCTCCCTGCCATTCCAGGAAGTCATCTCGTGCTTGTTCTTCCTACTACCTAACTCTTCCTTCTCCCAGACTCTGCATCACTCCTTCCCCCTCTTCCTTATTATAGATATTATTCAGTTCTTTCACTCAAGAAGTTTCCTCTGATCTCATCTTTGGATCAAATAGCACTCCTGCCTTCTTATTCTTATGTTCTAATACTACTTTACTCTTCTTTAGAGCACCTATGGATAGTGTCTGTCACCTCCTCCACTAGGAGGTAAGCCCTATGAAAGTGAGGTGTGACTTACTGTTCCATCCATAAGTCTGGCAAAGAATGTATTTTTGTTATAGTGCAGCAGAGGGTGATACATTGTTCTTGTACTGTAGTGTGGATGCTTAGCTCTTTGCTCCTTTTTTGCTGGCTGCACCGTGAGTTTCATGAGGGTAACTATCAGCACTTGGTTTAGGTGGCCATGAGTCTACTTCCGTCAGTGCATGGTGCATGATTCAGATATGGTTATCTAAAACATTGAGTTCAGGAAGTTTGGTGCAGGGAGACACAGCTGATCCATTTTCTCCACAGACATCAGGATTCCTGAATGCCACCACTACCACCAACTAGATGAGTGAGTGACTTCAGCAAGTTGTCTCATTCTTCTATGTTTCAATATAATACAGGATAGTTGTGAAGATTGAATGAACTAATATAGTCAATGCTCTTGGAGCATTCCTGTCACTGAGTAAGAACTATTGTCAGTTATCAGCTGGTTTGGAAAAGAAAAATGCTCTCCACAGTTGAATTTGTAGTCATGGAGCTGCTTGGGGCCACAATGCTATGTGTGCAACTTGAGGAGAGCTGGCCTGAAAGATGAGAAAGCACTGATTCTTTATGACACTTGATTTGCTTAGTGAATTTTTGTGGATTTCTCAGTCAACTGTAATGAAAGATTCATAATCAGTACAACTTGTAAAAGTATTCTCTTCTAATTTGATGTGTGCCTTGCTTTCTTATTCTAGGTGGTTCTATGACTTTAATTTTCTCTTTGTCAGTATCTAACAATTTTTGAAAGCAACAACCAATCAACTTGGCTCCTTTGCTTTTAATTGAGCAATTGTTTTCCTTGTTCCCTAGACTCCTATTTGCTCGCTACTGGAGTTCTTGGCAGAGGAGATGTAAGGCTTCAGCTTGCACTCATTTTCAGAGCCCAAAGCAAGGTCATCCTTGTGCCTTTGCCTTTGGCCCATTCTTGCCTTTTCTGCTTTGTTACTTTTCATGCAAAACACACATCTCTTTTCATTTTATTTTCAAAATTCACGGTCCACTGCCAAATGCTGCTTTAAACAGAGAAAGAATAAAGGTGGCAAAAGAAGAAACAGGTAAGTGCCAAACAAATCCCTGTCAGAGTCTTTGTCTTTAGAGCCAGGCTCACAATCTCTTCACCCACCCTTTCCTCCCAAAGGCCTTCCTCAACTAAGTTCGCTAACACTCCCAGGGTAAGAGTGGAGAGCTATCTTAGCTACAGTTATATCCATTACTTTATAGCAAACAGCTAGGTATTTATCACTAACTTCTCTTTTAGTGAAAAGCTAAAAGACTGCATCCAAGCCATGAGTTCAAGCCCTGGTACTGGTACAAAACAAAAAAAACCCAAATAGGATATGATTTTCTTATACATAACTTTATTTCTGAAAAAAGAAGCTGCATTACCAAGAAAATTACTTCTACTTTTGGCTTCACATTAGGAGCAGATGTGCAGCAACCTCTCCTGGGTCTGAATATACCTGGTTACCTAGAAGCAGCTGCTTCTACAACCCACTAACTATCTCCTGAGCTACCTGTTCTCAGCACTTCCTATTCTAACAGACTCTCCAGTTCTCTCTGTCACATCTGTAATAGTGCCTGGGAGCAAGGCAGGGCCAAACTGAAAGTCTATGTAAGTGGGAGAGACAGGGAGGAGAGGCCCTTCACTATGAAAAGTTGCACTGCACAGAAAACTATTTGTTTGTGCACAATAGCTTTCTTTCTCTTTTAGACACTTGGGGGTTTACTTTCATATCTATCTTGACCAAAAACTTACGAATGAATCAGAAGGAAAACAGAAGCGAGTGAGTAAAGATTTCTGAGTCTGACAGGTAGAAGCCATGTTAATGCAGTGACGCTGATCCTTGTTTACCTTTACTCCCAGTTGACACTGGAGGTACTCAAGTTATGAAATGTTTGGGCTAGTTCAAACTGAAGACTTTAAATACCTTTATACAAGTTTTTTTTGTTTTGATCTTGTCTTTCAGAAATAGGCTAAGGGAAATTTCTTCTTGGTGGCTGTGTGTATGACATCTAACTGATTTCATTCACTGATGTTTATGCACAAGACAGAAAGCACTGGAGAACTTTTGATGTTCTTTCTACAAGATAGAGAAGATTGCCTCACACGTCTGAAACTATCTGAACTCATGGCAAGTTATCCCTGGGTTGAAGGCCAAGAATATGGTAAGAACTGGACACAATCACTTGATGCTTTAAGACTAAGCAAGAATTAGGGGCAGGCAATTGGAAAGAGGTAAAGCAAGTGAATATAGTCATAAATTCAAATGCATATATGTGAAAGTGGAGCCTGGTAACTTGGAGGATAGGTGGGGTTGGGAGAGATGGAGGGAATGATGGAAGGGGTGACACTGATCTTGATTCATTGAACTTATAAATTGTAACACTAACTTAAAACCCCCTTGTACAATTACTTAAGGATACTACTACTACTACTACTAATAATAGAGTATGCAAGAATCACTCTATCTTCATCTTGTGTAATCAATTCTGCTTTTCAATGAAGCTTAGCTAGCTTTTTGATATGAGAAGTTATGAATCCAGAAGAATGAATCCCAAGAGATAAAAAGGGAGGGTGAGACTCTATATGTCTATGGATATTTTTCAGTACCTACCACATGTAGAGCATGACCGGTGGCCCCAGGAAGAAGGCAAAAACCTGCAAAATGTATTTCCCATGGTCTCGGATAGCTTCAGTCAGCACAGCACTGTGTGACTAGAATTCGAGGCAGGCTGCTGCCTTTACTGGCCTCTTCACAGTAAATCTCAGCCTACAGAAACCCAAACTCAGCAGAGAATTCTCAGTGGAAACCAGTTTTTAAAAAAACCCATCTGGTAAGCTTCTGTCTTTTATTGTCCAAAGGAAAGAAGGTTAACTGTTTTCATTCACTTAATCCCAAATGTTTCTTTATGACACTCAGGTTATCACAAAAAGAACTGTCTATAAGACTTTTTCCTCTAGGTAGTTTTACTAATCAAGCTATTTTAGAGTTAGGTGCCAGTGGCTCGTATCTATAATCCTAGTTACTCAGAGGCTGAGATGTGGAGGATTGTGGTTCAAGGCCAATTAGCAAAGAAACGTTAGAATTCCTGGCTGTTTTAATTGTTTTCTGTTACCCTAAGCTAATGATTAGAAATATCCCAAATAATTGGGCTAGTTTCTAGCACTTCTTCTCATTGGCCTATGTAGACTCTGCCTCTCAAACTCGTACAATAATAATTCCTCAATAGTCATTAGAGCTCAAGTTGTAAAATATCTGCCTAGGTAACACAAAGCTATGACTTCAAATCACTGTACCACAAAAGAAAAAAATCCATACCTATCAAAATGTTTCCAGAGTGTACATATTGAACAATGGTGAACATTAACAAAAATATCTCAGAGGTTTGGCCCCATTCCTTCTGAGGGACGGTGCGGGACACAGCATGTGTGCCCGCGGAGCATGTCTGATTTAGTAAGGCAGAATCATCACACCTGGGAATCAACCAGGAAAGGAAGGAGGCAAAACACTGATATTAGAGAAGTAATGAAGAGACAAACACTTAGGAAGTGTTTGCCTCAGTGCAAGGTCACTGTTCATTAATAATTGTACAGATAGCTTATTAACCACTCAAGAAAAAAAACTCACTTTGAATTTTCAAGCTACATAATGCTCAAAATCACTGCCAGAATATAGATTAGGAGCTGCAGCCTGGCTGCCCAGAGAGCTCAAACAATGTCAAAACTATAAACTTCATTGGTTTTGAAAGTGGAGATTATCCACATTCGACTTGTCCCACTCTACCCAACCTTAACCCATTGCATGTAATATTTCTCTTTGCAGTCTATTCATGGAAGCTTTCTAAGAAGGATTTAGCCCTCTGAAAATCAGCACTACATATCAGAAAGGCAGGTGGGATGATGAAGAAGAATGATATTTCACAGAGCGGAAACTCTTGTTTTAGGTACTCAATGAGCAGTGATGATTGTGGGTGGCCAGTCTGCCAGTCTCCTCCTTTGGGCATCTTTTAGTCCCCAAAGAGCCTCGTGGGGGTACCTCTGTGTCCACAGCAGCACCACAGTGATTGAATAAATGAAAAACCAGTCACTGTAAAGTTTTTACTGACTATAATTTCAATTTGTCAGATAAAAATATTAACTGTCTTAAGCCATACACCAGTAGCATATGTCTTCAATCCTAGCTATTTGGGAGACTAAGATTTGGTGGATTATAGTTATAGGGGAGCCTGGGCAGAAAAGTATGGGAGACTTCCCTTCCAAACAGAGAGCTGGAGTGGCATGTGCATGCTATCTTAGAAACCATCGGAAGTTTAACTTAGGTGGTATGCTTATGGGGTGATTCCAAGCAAGAAGCAAGACTCAATAGAAAACCAGCAAGAACAGAGCTGGGGACATGGCTCAGCAGTAAGAGCACTTATATAGGAAACATGAGGCCCTGAGTTCAAACCCCAAAGCTACCAAAAATATGAAAACAGTAACAGTTTTAGGTTAAAACTTTGCTTTGCCTGGGAATGTTCTTCCTAGTGATGGCCACAAGGTTGCCAGTCACCTGTAGATCAGGAGCTGTGATAAGCAATATGGTAGGCAAAAGTTTAATCCATTCAAAGTTTAATTTTGTCTGTTTCTCCCATCATAGACAACATCACCTGCTCTTAAAAGATATCACCTAATTAAAGGGACCCTTGAGTGTCTGCACAAGGTTGAGAGGGACCTTTGTTTTACTTCCTGCCTATGTGGATTTTGCCTGCATTCTTATCCAATCTGATCACTGCACAAGGAAGAAGCTGTCCACTCCCTGCAGTTACTAAGTGCTTTTGATGTCTGTTGGCAGTTACAATACAAGTTGGGGCATGATCATCTCCAGTCAAGACTAATTGCACTTAGTGACCATTGCCAGGCTCTCTAGTCTACATGTTGTCTCAGCCCTCTCACATTTCCTCCTGGAACAAGTCTCATTTCAAGATAGTGGAAAGTCACGGGTACTGTCTCCCTCCATCCACCTAGATAGCTCTTGGCCTAGTCTTCTCTATCCTCATCCCAGTTGGGACCACAATGCTCTAGCATCTTGGCCCATTCAAGGCTTCTCCAAGGGTCTTGCAAAGTTCCATCAAAGTGAGGAGAAACACCTGACAGAGGTGATTCAACTGGACTTATGCTGTGAGTTAAGTGTGAGAGAAAATCAAGACTGCTCATTTTTCTCTCCTTTCTTATTATTTTTTTCTTTTTCTCTTTTCTTCTTCTTGCCCAAACTCAGTTCATTGTCATGAAAGTGTTTCTGTGTTTTGTTTTGGTGGTAGTGAGATGTGAACTCAGGAGCTCATGCTTGCTGGGCAGGGGCTCTACCACTTGATCCACATCGCAATACTTTTTAAGTTATTTATTTAGTTATTACAGGAAGATAGGTCTCTCCTCACTGTAGCTAGAATTACAGATATGAGCCACTGTGACCTGAAAAAGAATTATGAAGTGGTGGGTGGCATTTCAAAATATTCTTGTTATGCCATCCGGTTTTGTGTGTACCAGTACAGAATAAAAATGGCATGAATGCTCTGTGGAAGATTGCCTTTGAAACTGTAAATGGAATTGGAAGTTTTCATCATTTTCTTTGGAAAGTCATTTCATTAGAGTTATTATTCTAATAACTCTTATTCTAATAACTTCATATGAAGTTTTAGACTAGGGTGAGAATGAAAGCGGCTGACTTGAGCTATAGGAGGTTCCTGGTGTGGGAAAAGAGGGTCAAGAGATGGAGCTGATGCTACATTTTCCCCAGGCAGTCCTTGGCATTATACGAAATCGTGCTGTATCTTGATAGAACCGAAAAGAGAGTATTTGAGTCAAAGAGTAGGCAGGAGTGCGAAGAGCTGATTGCAGAGATTTAGGTAAGTAATTTGGCTTGTGGGAGTCTGACGGTGATGGTAATGAGAATGGTTGCTCCATTTACTGAGCAATCATGTGCCAGACAATTCAAGTATTCATTCATTTTACAGTTTCTGCCCAGGCAGTGCATACCTTATAGTGGTTGGGGACATGGACTGTGGACACTGGAGCTAGTCCTGTCTGGCTTTAAATCCTAGTTCTAACATTTAGTCACTGGATTGTTTTAGACAGTTTATGCAATCTCTGTTTTTATTTCATGTGAAAATTGGAGTTGGTAATAACCATAAGTATTTCCTGAGATTACTTTAATAATTAGATAATTATATATACAATTATCAAATATGTATATTATCTACTTGTCATGACAATATGAAGTCTACTTCTATTATATTGGAGAACTGAAGCTACCATATATACTCTGCCCTGAATAAACTCATAATTAAAAAAGAAAGTAAATAACTGAACTCATATTTGTTATTAGCATGAGAAACATAATAGATTGGATGCTGTGGGATGTCATGTGGGCATTTACTTCACCTCATCCATGCTGTGGGCCTCAGGCTGGGTTTTCTGGAAGAGGTGGTATAGCATCTTCACTTCAAATGTTAAAAAGACTCCTCTAGGTTACAGTTTTCCAAATTTTATTAGCACACACCAGAATCACATGGAACCATATTTAAGTATACATTATTGAAATTCTGATTTTTCAGTGTGGAAAGGGGTAAGTCCATTTGTATTTTGAATATGATGTTCTTGGGGTTATTTTAGATTTAGATGAAATGTCATGGATTGGGTGAAGAAGAGAAGCAGATCAGGGGCATTCTGGGAAGGGACTGCATGCACAGACTGTAAGTGCCCCAATATTGCAAAAATATGTGATGCATGTCTGGTGAGGAGGGTTAGGGGTAAAGGGGAGAACAATCGGGGGCCTGACATGGAGGGCCTCCTTCTGTCTTAGGATCTTGGTCTTGGTGCTGGAGTAGGAAAGCATCATCAATGAAGTATAAAGATATATAGAAGAGAGATGAGATCAAGCTATCAATCTAGAAGTGATTCCCACCAATGATGGGGAGGGTGGATTTGAAAGGATAAATGAAAACATTAGAATGACTATCCATTCTTACTATTATTCAGTTAAGAAAGGATGAACACCGGAATTAGTCCATTCTCTGCTGCATAATAAAATACCCAACCTGGAACTTTTTAAAAGCAAAAATGTATGCTCAACTCCTATCTGTGGATAGGAGTTGAAAGCTTCAGATTAAGTTTTCCGCTGATCATTCTTTGGTGAGGACCCTTCCTGTCTATGATAGCATGGTGGAAAAGAAAGAAAAGGGAACCAGCTGCATTCAGAGGGGGCCAAGCACATGGGTAGCCTGGCTTTATATCCATTGAGAACTAACTCTGAGTGACCAGCACAAATCCCTTTCGTGCCCCATTGCCTAATTGCATTCTCCTCTCTCATAAGAGATCCATCCTCTCAGTGCCATCAGACTGAGGGCAGAGCTTCCAGCAACTGAAACGTCAAAGAACACATTTCAACCATTTCAAAAACAAAGCAAGACCTGCATTAGGATAAAAGGGAGCAGAGAGGGTTGGGGAATTATGGAGATATTTTGATGCTATGGGAAGGGATGGGAAGGGGAAACAAAGAAGGAGGCAACAATGCTTGATACGAAATGTACTCATTACCTTGCTCATGTAATTGTAACCCCTCTGTATGGTATTTTCACAATAAAAAATTAAAAATAAAAAAATAAAAAAATGAAAGCACAACTAGGTTTGAAAGCTGAGGGATAAGGAACACTCAGCAATTGTTACTATATTTTTGGTTTGGAATGGAGAAGAGATGGTATTGGAAGAAGACAAGTGGATAAGTTCACTTATAGGATGTCTTGGGTTTGGAATACTCAAAGTATGTTTAAGAAGAGATGCCACAAAGAATAATCCACTATCCACTAATAGTAGAATAAGGTATTTTGGCCTTCATTTTGTAGACAAGGAAGTGGAATTCACAGATGCTCAGTGTCTTACCTCTTATTCGCAGATGTTAAATGGTTCACTTTTTGGAGTTCAGATTCTTTAAGAATCATGTCCTTTAGTTACATGTGGATGGGTGGATGGATGGATAGATGGGTGGATGAATGGATGGATGGATGGATGTGTAGGTAAGCAGATGGATAATAGAAAAATGTTTAAATGCTGACAAATGATACAAACTTACATGAATCATTTGTAACTAACCATTTGTTAAATAAAATAGCTTCTGTCAAAATGAAAAAAAATATACATGATTCTAAATATAAGAATTCAGAAGAGTTCCAATCCATTTCTCAAATTCAAAGGTGAGACAGACCATATGCCACTGTCCTTCATTTGGGACATATATTCTCCACTTTGGTTCCAAATTTGGAAACTTCATACAGTACATCCTTAATATGAGACCCCAATGTGTTGGTATTTGAAATGACACTAATGTCTAGGATTATTTATTGGTCGTATGTTAGGACTTAACCATTTAGTACAGTCTTAAGAATAGTATAAATGCCATCAATATCTAGGTTGGAACTCAACAGAATCTTAGAAGGCTCTCTGTTTCAATAGTTAATAATATGTCCATACTTGCAAAATTTGTTTTAAAGTTATCATGGTTGATGTTGTTTTCTGCTTACAAATACAACATACATTGTATACTTCTTTTTTTCTTCTTTTTTATTGTGAAAATACCATACAGAGGGGTTAAAATTACATGGGCAAGGTAATGAGTGCAATTCTTATCAAGCATTGTTGCCTCCTCCTTTGTTTCCCCTTCCCATCCCTTCCCATCTCCCTGCTTTCCCCATCCCTCCCCCGTGCCAAAGTTGTAAAGTTCGTTTTTTGACATAACGTCTTGTACATCTCATTGTAGCAATGGATCCACCTGCATCCCTATTTAAACAATTTGTTTTTTCCCCTCCCCTCCACAAATTATACCAACATCAAATACACTTAAAACCAAAGAATGACAACTTAGGGTATTTAAGTTATAGAAGAGAAATATAGAGGTGAAACACAATCTCAAGATAATTCACAGATAAAATGGTAAAGACATTGTAATTTCAAATTTGGATATTTTAAGTTATAGAACGAAGAGTGAAGAGAAATCTGGTGACTTTGAACTCAAGTTATGGCAAAAAGGTAAAAAAAAATATGTACATATGACCAAATAAGGTGATCTTCAGCGAAATGAACCCCGAGATATGGACACAAGTGTTTTCTTTTCTTTCTTGCTTGTTCCTAACATATTTATAATGTACCATGTGATTTTTTTTGTTTCTTTGTATGTTTCTCCCCCACAGTATAACCCCTGTTTTCACTGTATTTGATGTCAGTGCCCTGCATCTTGTATATACACTTCCTTAGCTTGGGGAGGGGAAAGGAAAAAACAAAATGCTTAAATAGGGATACAGGTTGACCCATTGTAACAATGGGATGTACAAGATGCTATGTTGAAAAACAAACTTTACAACTTTGGAGTGGGGGAAGGCGGTAGGGGAGTGTAGTTGTGGAGATGAGAGGGCAGGGATGGTAGGGGAAAAACAAAGGAGGAGGTAACAATATTTAATAGGAAATGTGCTCATTACCTTGCTCATGTAACTGCAACCTCTCTGTACAGTATTTTTCAATAAAAAAGTATTTAAAAAAAATTTTGTGAGCCATTAGTTTCCAGTGAAAATTAATGCGTTAGCTATTTTTTTTTCAGTCATGGGCCTGAACTCTGGGCCTGGGTGTTGTCCCTGAGCTCTTCAGCTCAAGGCTAGCGCTCTACCACCTGAGCCACAGCGCCACTTCTGGATTTTTGTGCTTATGTGGTGCTGAGGAATCGAACCCAGGGCCTCATGAGGCAAGGCAAGCAATCTACCACTGAGCCACCTTCCCAGCCCAAGCTATTTTTTAATGTGTGTATAAATGTACTAAACTGGTAAGATACTGAGATTTAAGCAACAGGACAGTTATCCACAGTGTGTATGTAGAGGAGATGTCTATAAGTGAATGACTTGATAAATAGATTCTAAGGAAAGCTACTTAAAGTCCTTGCATGCTCATAAATGAAACACAAATTCATTACTCCCTAAGGATAATACAAAACACAGGTCTATTATCTTAACTATTGTTTGTTTGGCTAGAGCAGGAACTCAGAAGGAAATTGGCTCCAAGATCTAAATGTCTGTAACAAGAAACATGATTCACAGCAAATCAAAATTCACAATAGACTGTTATAATGTTTTCCAGTGGAGAAAGGCAGGCAGTAAAACATCTTTTCTGAAGACATAGATGCACATGAACGAAGGTAAAAGGCAGAAAAATGAAGAGCTGAAGTGCCATGCTATCTCTTTCCTTAAATGAGTAAAACCACAAATGGAAGTTATTTCATTCCAGGTTGTTAGTTAGTTTTCATTTTTTGAATAGTAGTTTCTATGATATAGATTTTAACTTTCGATTTTATACTATTATTTTGATTGTGTGAGGTGATTCTTGTTTTAAAGAACTTGAATTCTGTATTTATAAAAGCTAGTTCAAAATTCCAGCAATGACTATTTCTGTGATTTTAAACATATATTTTTCAATTAGTCCCCGAGCCTTGTGCATGCTGGACAAGTACTCTGCCTCTGAGCTCCATCCTTAGCCTTCTAAAGCATATTTTAATTTTTTTCCTAGGATCACAGTTTTTCAACTTATAAATGGAGATAATACCTATTTCAAAGTGATGTGATAATACATTACATGTTGTGAATGTTTAGCCTTAGATCATAACACTCAAAACAAGCATTTCCTATAATTCTTACCATTTAGTATAAAGAATAAATGAGAAAATTTCAGTTGACATGTCCTTCTGAGATATTTGGTTCCTTTGCCTTCTATTTATAGAGTCCTTGGTTGCTAGTGGGCTTTGGTTCAGCCAAGAGCCTCACTTCATGAGTACTCTTAGCCATCCAGATGATATCTTTAACACAGAGACCAGAGTATCTTAGGTATGGGTAGAGTCATAGGCTGGACAACTTATGGAGCTGTAATAAGAACTAAATCTATACTGAAGTCTCTTTCTTTCTCCATAATGTTTTTTTTGGTCAGCCTCTCATTTCTCTTTTTGCGCATTCCCCCAGTGCCTTTCTCATCTTTTATTTTGTTCTTATTTCTCTTCATATGTTTTTTTTTTCTAGTAAGCCAGCCAGAGTGACAATGAACTCAGTCCAACTGGACCTTGCAACATTGACTTTCTTTTGTCTAGCTTAACGTATCCTTAAGTGGGAGAAGTGTGGATAGAAGCCATGTGTGGCAGAGCTGTGCTTCATCTCATTCCTTCACACGTGTTTTCCTGGGCACACTTTGTTCATAGTCTCATTGTGATGTATTGTCTCTGTCCCTTCTCTTTGCACATCTTTGTGCATTGCTTTCTTTTCTATTCATTGGAGCAACTTTGTCTTGGTAAAAGAATTCACTATGTTTCTCTCATCTGTACTGCAGACACTGAAATCTTCATTAGCTGCTTTGACAGTTTTGATGCTTTTCCTTCATGTTTCCATTACTGTACCAATGTGGATAGGCTTGACCATATACCAAAAAATTAATAAATATTACATTCCCATTTTTCTTATAAAGATTTGGATAGCCCTAAGTTTTGCCAGATTCTCAATAGCTATCATATTTGATGATATATAGTAAACATATTTTTCTTAGAACCATGGTGAATTCCTTTACTGCTAATCATCATCATAGAAAAGTGGCTTCTAGAAAAATTTCTTCTTCCTAGGTATCGGCCTCAATAGATGAGTGTATTATATACCATCAACAGGAGTGACACATAAAAGTGTATACATCAAGTTGTTTATGGCTTAAAGGAATGGTTAGATGTTAATTAGATGGCCTTGGCTTTTTTACCTCTTTTGGAGCAGAATGATAATATGATGAATCTTGAAGCTTAGATAATATTGGGACATCTTTAAGAAAAATGATATAAATCATAAGTAGAAAAAAGTTATCAAAATAAAGAAACTAATGAAAAGGAACAATTTTTAAAAGCAGGCAAAATCACAACCATCAGACAACTTAGAAAAATACCAAATCTGTTGATTTATTCCTTGATTACATTTTTTATTGACATCCTTAGATACATGCTCCCTAACTGCTTCTTCAGAGAAAAAAGATTTTTAAAATTCTCTCTTAGAGAGAAAGAAAAGGCAATTCCATTCCATTATCACAATCAATAGAATTTTGTGTCTTTCTATTGACAGTTTAAGGAAGTTTCTTCTTGCCACACACTTTGTTACTGGTAGTGTCACACTAAGGTATATTAGAGTGTATAAATCATGGATTCACTGGTAGACATGTTTACTGCTTCTGGCACCATTATAGACTTGTTCCCTACAAATAGAGGGTTCCTGATAGATTCTATTTGGTATAATTCCCATCATGATAATGACATAGTATGCAGTAGAATATTCCCAAGAGGAGAGAACTTACATTGTGACTAAGTATTAAAACACATTTCCTGCTAACAATTTTACATATTTGATGCTTGAAAGAATTTCTCAGCAACTATCTCTGGCTCCATACATTTTAATCATTGTTTCTCACTACCAATGTGACACTGTAGGCCACATTCATAAGATGATGTCACTCCTAATAAATGTATCTGGTATTCTCATATAATGAGACTGGTAAGTTGGTACTTAGGGCCATAGGAATTTTCTTGAAAGTTATTTCTGCATTAGGATAACTAAAAATAATAACTATGCATGCAAATGATTGCACATTACATAAATATATTCTGCCAAGTCCAAACCAAATACATCTTAAACTTTGGTGGATTTAATGTTACCCATGATCACTTTTATGTCCCATGTACATAAGGGAATGCGTACAATGGGGAAATCAGAGTGCAAAGAGACATACTGCTTAACTAATTGAAAAATAGTGAACTGGGCATCAGTAGCTCACACCTGTAATTATAGCTAGTCAGGAAGCTGAGGTCTGAGGATTGTGGCTTAAGTGGTAGAGTTCCAGCCTTTAGTGAAAAAGCTAAGAGACAGTATCCAGGCCCTGAGTTCAAGCCCCAGCACACCCTCACAAAGCATCTTTTGAAAATTTCAAAAATTTCCAAAAAGGTATTGCCAGTGACTTATACTTTAGAGATGATATTTTTACATCTTTATAGGATACATTATAGTAATTTCACACATATGTATATATACACATTGAATCAGGATCACAAGTACTTCTGTTTCTTCAAATATTAAATCACTCTTTAACTCATTTGAAATGTATCATGTGTTGTTTTAACCAATAGTTACCGTAATGTACTCTACCAAGTCTTGAGAAATCCTGAGCAATTGTGGTGCCTGGAAGTTTAAATTTTGTTAATCTCTAGCAAATTCACCTCTGCTAGATATCTCTCTTCTTGCTTTTCACCATTGTTACTGCTCTTCCACACCTCTTTGATTTTTAATTCTTGTTTTCTTTTCCTCCATCAATCCCTCCTTCCTTTGCCGAATGACTTTGCAGAATGATTCATAGTGATTACTTGGATTGGTATTTTAGCTGTATCACTTGCCAGCTGTGTGTCTTAGAGTGAAGTACTTAAATTCTCTGAGCTTGAATTACTATATATATAATATATATATATATATATGATATTCCTTGTTTTATACTGTAGCTATAAGAATTCATTTATATAAATTACTTAAATGACACTTGTTGACTGCCCAATAAATGTTAACTGCAGTTCTGTATATTGTATTATGTAGGTACTAAAAGGAAAAGAGATGACAATCTTTAAAGATGTGAGACTAATGTCAATGAAAAACTATATCATGAATCTCCAAAATTGGTAAATGCTCCCAGAGCAGGTAGTGTCAGCAAGATAATGATGTGTTCTGGGTCCAATCAATAATTGAACTTTGGGTTAAATGGATGGAAGGCATTCATGGGAGAGTTTATAAGAGTTGGATCAAACCTTAAAAGTAAATATGATTTGGCAAAACAAAGAGAGGACCAAGGACATGTATTGGTTAGAGATTTTTTCAAAATGAAGGCATGAATGATGAAAGATATCAAAATATACTTCTTTAGAACATACATACATATACACACAAAAATGGACCATGGATTTAATCCATCAAAATTAACATATGTCAAATCAGAGGGTAAAATTTTTTCAGGTTAAGAGTTTTTATTTTGATCGACAATAATTTAAAGTCTGGGTCCTATTGCATTGTCAATGAAAGCAACCAAGGAATGCCTAGCAATGAATATTCAGCAGGAAATTTTGCAAGTAACTGTGTCAGACACCATTATTTAGCTGACACAATTGCCTTGATTTCTTTTTATTTGTTGTCACCCTCCATATCACAGACAATAAAAAGTTAAACGTGAACATGATGAACTTCCCTTTACAATGTCTTCTAAGTAGAATTGTATTGGAGATTTTCTGAGACAGCTGTGTCTCTTCTTTTGGGAAGCACAGGGCTATCCACATACTTTCTTCTCTTCATACTCTCTTGAATGCAGATATCTTGCCTAGAGGGAGAGCTGTGATCTTCAGACAAAGAGGGAAAGACCAGGAGAACTGTAGAGACATCAGGCATCTTCTAAGACATTGCCATCAGACAAGGGGTTAGAGCCCAAAGTCACCTCTCCTGTTCCTTCTGTCCAGTAGAAGTATAAAGTTTTGAAAGAGATAACTTTTTTATGCTACTTAAAGAGTTTTCATGTAGGTTCTGAATGGGAAGTCAGGGACTTTGAGTCTTTTATCCAAATTATCTCTGTGACCTTGGCTAAGTTACTTAACCTCCATTTTCTCATTTGAACAAAGTCCATTATGCCAACTTATCTTCTAGTGCCATCAGGAGTTCTAGTAAATAAGTCTAAAGTGCTTCATAAATGCTTAATGATGATAATGATCACGCAAGCAGAACCACTTTTGTAGGACATAGAAATGATCTCCCCTGAAGAATATATGCACAAAAACATAGACAGGAAATCATATGTCTTACAGTGAGGCACTACACCTATTCCTAAAGAAAGGTGATCATTTAAATTGCATATCTAATTGAAGACTAAATGGAGATGATGGCACCATGATTGGGTTTATTCAGAATATAATTGAAGAATCCTCTGTTGAGGATGAGCCTCATTTTATTCCCTCCACAAATTGTATAGCACAGAAAGTCATGACCGGGAGAATGCTAGCTTATTCATCTCTGTAAAATAGCTCACCTTTTAGCCTCTTTCTCCAGATTTTGCTTACACTTTTTCTATGATAGAGGAAAAAAGAATTGAGATGTAAGGAGCTAGATATTGGACATATGCATAAAAACCCTATAATTTCAGAAAGCATTAAAATTATCCTGTAAGTCAGCTTAAAAGTAAGAGTGCCTGGTGAGGGCTTGTTTTATTTTCAGTGTGAATTTTAGGTGTAGGGACTATGGATTATTCAGTAGGAGTTTTGCCATGTAAATTCTCCAGAAAATGGCCAAACTTATTTTCTTCCAATGATAAGACTTGGATTGATTCAGGTAAAAAAATGTCAAAATTTCTAATATCCTTTTGCCATGTCTGATTTTTCTTATTATTAATTGTTTATTTTTCTAATATTCTCTTTACTTATTTTTTAAATGAATATTGACGTAAATCCTTGGAATTGCTCTGTCTATACAACATGCATTTCTGTCTTTTTTGGGGCAATTCAACAGTTTATAAATAAAAATATTTTGATCAATGGAATTTTCATGCTCTTTTGGGTTGGATAGTCCAGTTGAATAGATATGTACCTAATGAAACTGAGTATATGATTTCGATTCCAGTTAATGAACTAGCTAGATTTTCATAGAGAAAAATGCTCCTCATTAGCCAAAAATTATGGCTTCAATTTGCTAATATGTTCTGTAGATTCCCAAGTATGAGGGAGTATGCTTCTATTGCTGAAGGGGAGAACTCGAGGCAGCACATTCTAGAAGGGGGAGGAAGGGAAGGATTAAACTCTACCACATCACAACTAATGGAAGAGTGGAACTGAAAAGTGAACAACATTCTAGTATATCTTAATAAGTCTTAGTAGCTTCAAAATAAACCTTTTTATTTTTCATTTTTAAATTGTTAGGTGAACTGGACCGATCTGGGTGAATAGTTCCCTGAGACTTAGCATATTCATATCTCTGAAGAGAACCCTACTTCAGCATGCCATGTAAACTTCTTATTCTTGTGCCTCCCTCCTATTGTTTTATTTTCTTTCCCTTCTTCCTCTCCTTCCATCCTTCCCTTTCTCCCTTCCTGTCTTCTTCCATCTTTCCCTCTCTTCCCTTTCCTTTCCTCCCCTTCCTTTCTCTTTCTCCCCTCTTCTGCCTCTCTCTCTCCCTTCCCTTCTCTTCCTTTCTCCTTTCTGAGGTAGTGTTTTAAAGGAGCTGATAGTCCAGTCCTTGCAACTCTATACATTTATTTCAGCTGATTATCCCTGCCTTTCCCCCTTTTCTAGTTCCCTTTTCTTTTCTGTTAATTATCAGTTGATAACTGTTCCTTTAGGAGGAACCAGTGGCACTCTGAGCTATCAGAGGAGACTGACATGGTTTCAGAGACTCTTCATGGTTTCAGACATTCTGTTATTAGATTTAGGTATGCCTATTACAGGCAATTGATTTCCAATAACAAATGGCAATGTTTCATCACTTCTAATTCCTAAATGCTAGCATGAAAAGAAATTTTATGTAAAATATTGATTTATCATTCACTTCTTTTCAATGGACAGCTATATGTTTAGGTACATGAAGTAGCTTGGGTATCCAGAATAGTTCCTTTTGTTTTTAAGCCACAAATGAACACTCACTCACTCACTCATTCACTCACTTGTTCATTATTTTCCTTACAACATAATAAATTTTCCTTACGGGTAATTTTCCTTACGGGTAATTTTCCTGTGTATCTGGGAGCCAGCATTTAACATTATTCAAGATATAATTTATTATATGACTGAAATAGTTTTCTTGTTTGTATGATTTCTTAATAAGACAAAGGCAAATCAGTTTATTACATTTCATTTAACAATTTAGTTCCTCATGAAATAATAGGGTGCACTTTTGTAAACTCTAAAGTTATCCTTTAATGAGTTTCTTATTCTAATGAATCTGATTCTTGTAACTCATTATGCAACTTGAATGGCATATTAATACTTATCCTTTAAAAAGTTATTGGCAAGAATAAGTGTAACTATTAAAGGTCTTCCCTCACCTATTAAAAAAATAAAAGGGTGAGAGAAGAGTTACATCAATTATCATGTAAAGAAGAGCCCATAATGTCCTTTTGTAAGAAACACTCTTAAAAGATAATGAACATGAAAAATTAATTAGATTTCAAGTTGGAAGTATCTTTCTCTGCTTGATGAATTTGATACTGCTGCTATTGCTACCTTAATGTATAAAAGGAAAAATGTCAAAATTAATAAGATAGTCAAGAATAAAGAGAATGGAATGGTTATCTTTGAGGGGGTTGAGTAGCACTAGGAATAATAGCTAATTGGTATAAAGCTAACTCAGGAAAAGAATCAAGCAACATGGTTTTAGACATCTTTGACTGACATGGTTTCTCAAAACATTGTAGTTTGCAGAGATTCAAATGTATTTTAATGGAAATTTCATATCTGTGAAAAATTAGTATTAGTTTCTGGCTACTCACTTATAAGCACATTGTGGAAAGATTTTTATTTTCTTGGGAGGATGAGAGCAAGACATTTGCGATCCTCAAGCCTTTTTTAATTCCAATTTGTTCTTTCAGAAAATTAAAAAAAAATATATCGAGTTCAAAAAAGATTTTTCTAGGGGCAAATGTGTGAAGGAAACTAAATGAGAGCTTATTTTAACCTCCCACGTTCCTCTCCTCAGTGATTATTTGAAAACCATTTATCTCAGTGGTGATAAATAAAATCTGAAAACCTGTCATCTTGCTGCTTAATTAAAAAGTTTAAGAAAAATATTTGATACCTTAACTCAGAAGAGGCTGGGCCAAATGGTCTCTTGAGGTCCCTTCCAGCTTTTAGATAATTTTTGCTTATAAATACTTAGCTTCAAGGCTTTGTATAAAATGATCCAAATGATTGCTCTGGCTTTCAATAGCCCTACACACTGATAGGGAGTTAGAATCTCTTATTACATGTCAAAAACACAATGGGTGGTGTATTGGCGTTGTTTCCTGGACTATGTTCTGGACAAAGGAGTTAAATTAATCTATGTAAAATGAGTCCTGTATAAAATTAATTTTCTGTAAGAGTGTTTAGAGAAGACAGCTTGGTCTAGAGCCATCTGGCTTCCTTAGAACCAAGTGCAATGTCTGATTGGATGACAAAGGTAAGTCATCAGAGACCACTATCCTGCGGAATTTGGAGGATGCAGATTGTTTTATAGAATGAGAAAGCAGCAGACTCCTTAAAAATTAATCAAACAAAACAAGCCTATTCACAAGGTCACTAAAGCAATGACTGCTGGCCCTCCTGGCCTGTGAACACCATCCCGTGGGGTAATACTTCAAGATGATGGCAGTTGTATTTGTTTTTATGCTATTGCTAATCAGTAACTGTGACTTAGGTGCTGGAGTTTCTCCTCGATTTCAATCATTTTTTCAGTTTGGTTTGTTTCTAGTTTTAGGTTATTGTCTTCCTACTTAGTTTTTTCCCTAATAAAATGGGGGTTGCTTGTATTTGTTATGTCAAAAGAATAGAATGCTTTAATTTACATTTTCACAAGAGCATAATAGGGTTCCTTTCTCCTCACACTCTTGCCAGCATTTGTTATCGTTCATAGTCTTTATGGAGGCCATTTTGACTAGGATGAGATGAAATCTGTGTTGCTTTACACTTCCTTGATGTCTGGGATGCTGTCTATTTCTTCATGTATTTATTAATCATATGTACTTCTTTCTGAGAAGTCTTTGTTTAGCTCCTTTGCTCATGTAGTAATTGGTTCTTGCTTCTGTGGGAGTTTTGTTTCCTAAGCTCCTAATATATTCTGGTTACTAGACCCTTGTCAAATAATGTGTAGCTGGCAGAGATCTTCTCTCATTCTGTAGGCTGTCATTTAGTTTCAAAACTCTGTTCTTCACTATACATGGAATTCGGAGCTTGGTGCAATGCCATTTGTCAGTTCTCTCTCGTATTTGCTGACCCCCTGAAATTTTGCTCAGGAAGTTTCTGCCTATGCCAATGAATTCTAGTGTTTCCTTCTATTCCTTCCTATAGTAGTTTCAATGTTTCAGCAGGTCTTACATTGAGATCCTTGATCCACTTTGAATTGATGTTAGTACAGTCTTTTGCATAAGGATATCCTTTTGATGAAGAGGAGGTCTCTTTTCTAGCATATGGTTTTGGCTTTTCTGTCAAGTATTAGATGGTTGTAAGTTTGTGGGCTCTTTTGTAGGTTTTCTAGCCTGTTCTATTGGTCCTTGGATCTGTTTTTGTGCCAGTGTGGGACTATTTAGTTACTATAGCTTTGTAATAAAGTTTGGAGTTTAGAAAAGTGATATTTCCAGCATTGCTTTTTTTTTCTTTTTTGGTTCAGGATTGTTTTTGCTCTTTGGTACCTTGGTGGTTCCATATGAATTTTTTTTATAGTTTTCTCTGTTTCATGAAGAATGACAATGAGATTTTGAGCGGTTTGGAAATCAATAGAGGAAATTCCTCAAAAACAAAAACTAAACATAGATCTACCCTATGATACAATTATAGCTGGACATTTATTGGAAAGATTGAATGGCAAGACAGGAGAGGCAACTTGCATGTTTATGTTCATTACAGCATAGTTCACAATATTCAAGTTTTGGAAACAACCCAGATGCCTTACAATGGATGAATGGATCCAAAATGTAGTGTATATACAATGGAATTCTCTTGCTCCATCAGGGAGAATGAAATTATGTTATTTGCCAGGAACTGACAGATCTGGAAAATAGCATACCGAGCAAAGTAATCCAGGCTTGGAATAACAAACAGTGCATGTTTTTGTTCACATATGGATCTTAAACTCAAAGTACAACCTGCTATGTAAATTCATAGAGGGACGTGTGCATATGTACATGATCACATATGCTCATGATCAAGTTGACTAAAGTATAATATATATAGGAGTGAAATTCCCTGGAGTAAACCTTGTGAGCAATCAACACATATTTTAACCAAATGAATATCAGGAAACTGAAAAAGTTTGAATGCAAAGAAGGTAATAGGAGAGGGACTGATGAATGAAAGAGGGAACAGGGTACAAACAGCAAGAATACTCAATGTACATACGTGATAAAAGAAGTAGGGAAATGAGATGAGTTTGTAGGGAATGGGGCTTGGGATTGGGGAAGAATGACTAATGGAAGGCTAATCAAGAAGCATTCCATACACAAGTGGACATGTTGAGTTGTAACACCTTTGAACAACTATTTGAATGTATACAAAAAGAAAAGAATTCTTTGTTAAGAAAGTCACAATAATATTTTTTATTGTGAAAATACAGTACAGAGGGGTTACAATTACATGGGCAAGATAATGAGTACATTTCTTATCAAGCATTGTAGCCTCCTCCTTTGTTTCCCCTTCCCATCCCTTCCCATCATACCCCTGCTCCCCCACCCAATCCTCCCCACTACACCCCCTCCCCCAACCCCGCACTAAAGTTGTAAAGTTCGTGTTTGGAAAGTCACAATAATATTGCACACAAAAATACGAAATAGGAAACATGAGGGAACGAGTAATAAATTCGACAAGAAATATACTTATTACCTTACTTATGTAACTGTAACTCCTCCGCACATCACCTTGGCAGTAAAAAAAAAATACAAACTTTGTTCTTTCCTTTATAGCACAACCACAGTGTTTGAGGCCAGTTGAGTGACACAGTCTTGCTGACTTGTAATCTAAAACCCTTGTCATCCATAATATAAGCTTTCTGCATTGGATCTGGTTACCAGACAGGAAAGAGAATGAAAGTTGTCAAGGATCAAACCAGATTGAGTTGAATATTATTCCTGCTTACCCTCTATTGAGGAGAATTTGGTTACTTTGTCTCATGTAGCTAGTAGATAGGTGGGGGAAAATGTTACATCATGAGTATGGCAGTTAGACACCCCATACATTGTCAAAAATTACAATTAAGTACAAAGCAGAGGGAAAGAAAATCTTAACTTCTGTCACTTGAAAATGACATAGTAAATATCACTTTGGACATAAATAGAACGAATGAATAAACATATAAATGGATGAATAAAAATGATATTGAAACAATGCAATAAAATTATTCCTAAAATTCTGTCTTTGATGTTAAGTATTTGAGATAAAGTAAGTTTAAAAGAGAAAGAAGCTTAAATGAAACTTAAGGAAATACTAAGGTTTCTTCATTCACAGGAAATAGTAAGTTCACCTCTTTCCCTTATATAGCTTAAAGACATTTCCAAGATTGAAGTCAAAATAATTTTAATTATGTATTTTGATTAAAAGAATTGAGTAGAGAATCTGCTTGAAAAACCAAAGATGACAGGACTTTTTTAAGTCTTTTATTTTCTTGTCTTCTCTTCCCTGTGTCTTTCTGTTTTGTTTTTTGCTTTTTGTTTCAAATCATTTTTTGTCAGCATTGTAGCATTTCATTTTCTCTGCAAACATAATTCCCTCTGTTGATCATTATGAGCTCTCTATTTAAATAGGAGCATTGCTCAGTGCTAGTTCTTTTACCATGACTTTTCCAATTCTGCACTTACTTTTTAATTTATCACTTGGTTGGTTGGATTTTATTGTCATATAGTTTGGAAATATTTCACTTTCTTTTTTTCTAAGTAAGGAGATTATACATTCTTCATTCTTGGTATTCCTTCATATTGGAGAATGCCAGACCGTTGCCTTTATACTTGCAACATTTGACTAGTGGTTACCCTTGCTGCCCTTGCTATGTGCTTATAGACAGTGTGTTCTGCTGTCTTCTGGAATGAAATATGGTCATGGGAAAGCACACAGCTGAGCTTTATTTTTCCCCAATGGATAAATTTTCAGCTTAGATATTTGAATTACTTTTCTTTCCACCTTAGTAATTTGATAATTCATCTTACATGTGTATTGTTATTGATCATATGAATTGCCAACAAGTATGCCGAGGTCGATTCTAAGTAATTTTAAACTCTAACTCCACTCTAGTGAGACTTGTCTTCCATATGCTAGCTAGAGCAATACCATTTTGAAGCAAGCTACCATTTAGGTATTCTACATGCAGACTGCTTACAAACAAAGCTGTCATTCCCATGGTCAGACATAGTTTGCTGAGACCAGCAGACTCCCTGATAATAGCAATGACAGAATGCACATAAACATAACTTAACCAGACTCTGGCTTTGTCTGGTCTTGTGGTATCTGCACTTGAGGTTGCTTCTGCTGCTTTAATACTTGGTAGTGCTCTAAATCCCATTTCGTATCAATTCTCTTGTGGACTTACATAAATATAAAATAGGAGCTTTGTAAGTGAGGTGTTGGCAACTTTGGTAACTTCAGGTAAATGCAGCTGCCTGTAGTTGCTCATCGCTGCACATAACCCCTAATAAACTCATTTACTCATTAAGATATATATGAGCCATTCTTTGTGGTACCAGTGCTGTTCCACTTTGAATCCTTTTGGTTTCCCTGGGAAAATTATGTTTCATTGAGGTAGCAAGATATTAATTGTATTCATCTAGGAATAGAATGATTCACCTAGATGTGAAGGCTCTGGATTGTAAATTGTAGGGCTAGCATTTAAACCCAAGTCACAGGATTCCAAATTTTGAAGGGGTCACCACTTTCTCCTATATTCGTTAAACTGTGCTCTACCACACACCATACTGATGTTCTGTGTAATGTATTCAGATCATTTAGTAGTGTCTAGCACTCTATTTGCTCCTTGAAATTCAGTTCTTTATATATGCTCATAAAATTTTATGTCTAAATCATTTCTCTATCTCATTTATGTTTGGTTCTCTCTACTATGGATTGGCAAACTCCAGGTCATGGGCTAGATCCAGCTTGTCACCAGTTTCTGTAAATAAAGTTTTATTGGAGATTTAATTTATCTACATAATTTTTCTGAGTACTTTCTCCTACATGAACTGAGATGAAAAGCTGTGATAGAGGCATGCAAGGTTTAAAATAGCTACTATCCTGTCCATTCAAGAGTTAATCATGTTTCCTTTCCTTTCCTCTTTGGAGTTTATTTATTATATTCCCTTTATCAAATTTTGTTGTTGTAGTTTATCAGTGTAGGTGAGTATTTATTTTATAAAATATGTTTTCAAATTTTTGAAAGTTTTTTTTTTTGGTAGGTCATGGGGCTTGAACTCAGCTTGGGCTGTCCCTGTGCTCTTCAGCTCAAGTCAAGCGGTCTACTGCTTGAGCTATTTCCGATTTTCTAATGGTTTATTGGATTTAAGAGTCTCACTTTCTTGCCTGGGCTGGCTTTGAACCACAATCATCAGATCTCTGACTCCTGAGTAGCTAGGATTACAGGTGAGCCACTGGCGCCTGGTGATTTTGAGAGTTTTAAATACCCTTCCTTCCTTGCTTCCTTGCTTCCTTGCTTGCTTGCTTGCTTGCTTGCTTGCTTCCTTCCTTCCTCCCTCCCTCCCTCCCTCCCTCCTTTCTTTCTTTGCTTCTTTCTTTCTTTGCTTCTTTCTTCTTTCTTTCTTTCTTTCTTTCTTTCTTTCTTTCTTTCTTTCTCTTCTTTCTTTCTTTCTTTCTTTCTTCTTTCTTTCTTTCTTTCTTTCTCTTTCTTTCTTTCTTTCTTTCTTTCTTTCTTTCTTTCTTTCTTCTTCTTTCTTTCTTTCTTTCTCTTTCTTTCTTTCTTTCTTTCTTCTCTCTCCCTCTCTCTTTCTTTCTTCTCTCTCTTTCTTTCTTTCTCTCTCTTTCTCTCTCTTTCTCTCTCTTTCTCTCTTTCTTTCTCTCTTTCTTTCACTCTTTCTCTCTTTCTCTCTCTCTTTCTCTCTCTCTTTCTTTCTCTCTTTCTCTTTCTCTCTTTCTTTCTCTCTTTCTTTCTCTCTTTCTTTCTCTCTTTCTTTCTCTCTTTCTTTCTCTCTTTCTTTCTTTCTTTTGCCAGTACTGTAGATTTAATTCAGGGCTTTGCATTCCTACTTGACCTTTTCACTTACAGCTGGTGATCTACCACTTGAATGACACCTCCACTCTGGCTTACTTGCTTCAAACTTTATTTCTCAGATTTTAGCTTCCTATGTAGGATTATAGACAGGAGACATAGTGTGTTTTTGTTTTAAGTAACTTTTTACTTTTATCCTGCCAGTTTGGATTCTTGGTTTGTCTTTGCTCACTAGAGTCCAAGTTTTCTCTTTCCTTTTTATTATTGCATGTTTGCACAGCCCCCATGCTATTCTTTTCTATCCCACTTGTTTTTAACCGCAATGACTCTACCTCTTCTATTTATCTATTATCTCTTTCTAGAATCACTTCTTCTTCCTTCTCAGCTACAACTTGATGACTAAGTGTCGCTTTCCACTTATTCCTTGAAGTTTGAGAATATGGAAATGGAATGAATAATTTTTTTAAGGATTAAACCCATCCTTTGGTAGGCTCTGCAGTTTTTTTAAATGAGATTTCATGAAATATTTCATGTAAAGTCCCTCTGTGTCCCAAGCAGGACATATGTATCTCTGTGGGCTTTCTTAATGTTTCTCCATATTTGGGACATCTTCCCTGGGATTAAACTCTGCTTAGCATGGCTGATTCTTGTTGGGGGATGTGGCAGCTTCTAGTGAAACCTGCTCTCCATCAGAATGCTTTGCAACGACTTGGAGGACATTAGTGGGACTCTTCCAGATGTTCCTGATTTACCTTTCTTCAAAACTGTTTGGAGAGGTGAGTCCGATTAGGAGCCCATTATCTAATTTCTAAGGGATGGCACCACAAACAATGCTTTAATGATCAAGCAGTACTCTGAAATCTAACCATGAATTTTCATTATAACTGCAAGCAAATGGCTCTGACCTGTAATTTTGAATTTTCTCTTTGGTTTGCAAACAATTTCCTCTGGAGTGTATTGCTTTCTACTTCACAGAGATCTTGGATACAAGCGTGCCACTCAGAAAGATGAAGCAAAACAAAAGATCCTCTTTGAAATGTATATCTCATGTAGCCTTTAAGATGACTGCCGCCCCTAGTCCAACCTTGTGGTTCCTGGAGGGACTGGAGGAATGGCTGTCTATCAAAATATATCAAAACTTAACAAACACTGAAAAGTTTTGACAAGTTGACTATGTTGATTGTAATGATCATAGCTTCATTTAAAAAATTGCTATTAAGTAGTAATTATGAAGTTCTTGGTCTAGGAGGAGTTACACACTTTATGTGGCTCCCTTTTCTCTTTCTCGGCTCCCTCCCAGGGAATATTTATGTTAATGCATTCCATCATCATCTCTCCTACTTGGGAACTAATGACAGTCCTAGCTGTTATTGACGGTAAGAAAGTTGGAATGAAATATGATGAGTGAAGCAATTAACTTGCTTATCCCCAAACTCCTTTCAGTTAGCCATTTCCCAAGAGGAGCTGGGGTACTGGGAGTGCTGCTGCAAGCAAAATCAGCTTCCAATACCTATTGCAGAGGAATAATTTTGTCTTCTCCATTTGATATTTGATCAACACATGGCACCCAGGCTATCATTATGTCCTCTTATGTACCATCACTTACCAAGCTTGGAGTCCAATTGCTACAGCAAACGTTGGAATAATTTCCCAGCAGATTTCTAGTTAGGTATTTTAGGGCCTTGGTGTATATGTCAGGCTTACCATAACTTGACATCTCCTGCCTTGGCTTCCACTGTATAGCAGCTAATCGGCCATCTTTGAAAAGGACCAGTGGCTATTTTTAAAAATTAGACTAAGATGAAAGAAAACATTGAAGTCTCTTTTCCTCTTGTAGTTCTTAAAATATTTTAGAATCTTGGAATATCAGATGTTCATCTAGAGAACAAATTTTGAGCTTTCCAGAGAAACATAAGAGTAGGTAATGATAACCCTTTTGTAAAATTACTTAAAGATAACAAAAACAATAAGGAAGTGTAGTGGAAAATATTGTTATACATTTATACATTCCTTTAACTGCGAAGTGCTGAGCAGTTTGATTTCTCCTAGAATGGGTAAATCTCCATGAACTTTCTCAATCCAGTGGGAGAGATAGATACGCATATGAGACTGTTCTTAAGACTCCATGAAAGCATGGAGAATAAAATTGGGAAGCCATCCATGGAGTCTAGATATAGAGGAGCCGGGGGCTTTCCTGAATTCCCCATTTCCTTGGGTGTGGGGGTAGCTCTGAAGCAGATGTAAGTATTACCATTGGAATAGTGGCTTAAAAGTAACTCTAAAATTTATTATCTTCTCCTTTTAATCTTACTACTTAAAACTCATCATGAAAAGTAATAGCAAGAAATCAGTTAAACATAACTGTCTTTGGAGGCTTCCTTCATCTACAGAACCCCACTCAGAATCCTCCAGAGAACCTGCTTTGCTTACTTGCAACGGCTTTCCTCCCCCAGCAAAGCAAAAACACACATGCTGCTCTTTCAAATTCTGTCTATGGATTTCTCAATTCATTTTCTTGTGGTTGTCCAGTGACAGCAAAGAGAAGCTTCATCAGATTAGCCCAAGAGGTTTTCAAAGAAGTTTGATCATCATATATATTAAAAAACACATGTTTTAGCCAGGTGCTGGTGGCTCACAGCTGTAATCCTAGCTACTCAGTAGGCTGAGATCTGAGAATCGTGGTTCAAAGCCAGCCCAGGCAGGAAAGTCTATGAGACTCTTATTTCCAATTAACCACGAGAAAACTGGTAGTGGTGCTGTGGCTCAAGTGGTAGAATGCTTACCTTGAGGTGAAGAGCTCAGGGACAGTGCCCAGGCCCAGAGTTCAAGCCCCATGACTGACAAAAAAAAGTTACTGATCATTGATGGCTCATGACTGTAATCTTAGCTACTCAGGAGGCTAAGATCTGACAATCACAGTTGGAAGTCACTTCAGTCATTTCCAATTAACTAGCAAAAATCTGGAAGAAGAGGTGCAGCTCAAGTGGTACAGCAACTGTCTTGAGCAAGGTAGAGTACTCAGGCCCTGAGTTCAAACCCCAGTTACTGGCACAGAAAAATGAAATAAAACACTTTATCTCTCTCTCTCTCTCTCTCTCTCTCTCTCTCTCTCTCTTTCTCTCTTTCTCACACACACACACACACATATGTAAATATGTAGAAATTCATATAATATCTTTGTGATTCATTTTAATTTTTTAAGAAAGTTGTTGGGTATAACACAAATATTGATTGTATACCATTTTGTTGAATATGAAATTTGGATAACATTTGTCTCAAGGTACATGTTCACAAATAAAACCATTCTTATTCATCAATTTTTAATTCTTTTTTGTTCTTAATATCTACTTTTATTGTAACGATACTGTACAGAGGGGATACAGTTACATGAGAATTTTTAATTCTTGAAAATCAAGATTATGTATGAAAGTAAATGCAGTACAAGATACAAAGTAGCTTTCTAAACCACACAGAATTAATTAGGTAATTATCTGTCTGCATACAAAGATTTTGGGGGGCTTTTCCTGAACAGAAGCATGCAGAATTTGGTCACGTCTCTCTCTTTTGAAGTACTACAAAGCTCAGTTTCAAATTTGGACTTTAAAACACACATTTTGTACTAATTTCATCTCTGACTTCATTTTGTTTTTCTTATTTTATTGGAGTTCAGAAGTTGCTTAAAAATACTATTGTATTATTTGTATACTGTCAGGTGCAGTTACAGGTTTGGTTCAAGATACAAATAAATAAATAAAATTGATATTACTGTAGCTGTTAGTGCAGACAAGTGAGCACTGAAAAAAAATCTCTGAATTCTGTATTGTGCTCTGAATTGCTTTGTCTGAATTACCCAGCACATGCTTTGCTTTTAATGTGCTTGTGCTATCATTCTATTGCAACTAGTTTGAGGCTCGTGCTCTTGAAATTCTTTAGTTACAGTGTGAACAGAAACTCACGAAAACGGCATTAGAGAACTTGGAAATCACTCGCACCTGTCTCCCTCGCTAATGTTGTAGAGAGAAAGCTCCATCTTTCAACACGTTCCTATGGAACGTTGTGTTCCAATTACCTCCTATTGTAATTCACAGGTTGTTAGAGCAGAGTTTCCCAAGAACAAAAAAGTCTCTGGTGAGAATTTGATGCTTTTATATATTAAAAAGAAAATCCACACATGCTAATTACTTCACCGATGGCATGTCAAGTCTATCCCTGCAAAGGGAGTTTTGTGTTTTGGAACACGGGAGATGCTGTGAATAACCAATGGGAGTCCAGACAGTTGACTACACGTAATTACCTGTGGTAATTGTGTCCCAAGTGAAAACAGGTTTTATGAAGCCTACTGGAATAATTACCCAAGTCAGAGAAAGCATGTTAACATCAAGATACTGACTCGGAATAACTCACAGACGGAATAGACACCAGCCTGTCTGGGAATCTATAGGGCTTTTGTATTTCATCCATGTAGGTTGTCAAACATGTCACAGATGCTTTTCCAAATGAGCAGGTGTCTAATACCAAAACATTATATAGACTGTGTTCGAGTTTACATCTCATGATTCTCATCCTGTGTGTGTGTACATCTATAGTCTTCTTGCTTTCTCACCCCTCCCCCATTTTTCATTTTTCAAGCTGATTTTCTAGATTTTTAAGCTTGACTATGGTCAATGATTTGACGCTAGACATGGTATTGATTGATAACTTAAGAAATTAAAAGAAATAGCTAAGTGATTCAATGATTTCCTAAAATAAGCAGATCTGATGCTTTGTTAAAGATCAAAAGGAAACCTGGCAAAGGTGTCTGTGCATTATCTCACGACATTGTTTACTATTACTGGCATATGTCATTATTAAGAGTTTTCCTTGCCAAAAACGTGGAGTTTAAAGTCTAAGCAGCAGAAAAGAGAGATAAGGGTTAGTTTCTTTCCTTCTCCCCTATTAAAAACCTCCAAAGTACTACCACTGTGCTAGCCTCTGGGCTCCTTTTATGTTTGTACCAGTACTGGTCTTGAACTCAAGGCCAGGTGCTGTTCCTAAGTACTTGTGCTCAAGGCTAGCTCTCTCCCACTTTTGGCTTTTTGCTAGTTAATTGGAGATATAAGGTTTCATGGACTTCCCTGCCCAGGCTGGCTTTGAACCAGCTTGTGCTAACTCTTGACCTGGGGCAATGAATGGCCCACATCTGTCATGTCCTTCATAGAAATTTAGGGTCTAAGAAAGATGGTCATTGAACAGGAAGTTGCAAAGGAAATTTATGCATCAAGACTTTTTTCATCTAGACTTTATTCTCCTCAAGACACTGAAATGAACAGTTGTGTTTTATAAGTCAGTACATTCTCGTGGCTTGATTCCTGATGAGTGGCATTTCAATTTCAAGTCTAAAGAAATGTTTTAAACCAATGTTCCAACGGTCTCTTGAAGAATCTTTAGGGAGTCCTCTCTAATATATGCCACACATAAATTCATACTTTTCCTTTCAATTCCTTAGAAACTTTACTCAGATTGTTCTTTTCTCTTTTTCAATATCTGCAAAAAAATGAGGGCTGGTTAATTAGAATTCCACAAAAAACCTCCAGAGACCATGATGACAGTATTGTCTGCCTTTTGTTTGTGCCCAGTAGCTGATGGTCAAATAAAGTTTCATCTACAAAGTTTCTCATATGTCCTGAATAGTTGGACACCTTGACATTATTTTTCATATAGAATATGACACTGCAGGAATAGAATTAGACATTAAAATACCTGAGCAGTGTCTTGCTGGATTATTCCATATAAAAGGGAATAAAGGCGAGTACATGTTTTTACAAAAGAGTCATTTTCCTTTTAGCTAAGGATACACAATGAGCTGATTTAATTTTAATGAGTTTTAATCTGTCATTGTCCGTTCTTGCACTTATATTTCCCAAATCAGCACTCTATTGTCTGGGTGTGAGCCTGGAATGCTTTTCACATACTTTTAGTGAATTATTTTTCCGAGACTTCTTTTGTTTTGGTAACACCCTTTTGTCTTCCTTCACATAAGTAGTTACTTTTTAGGAGACTAGAAGCAGCCACAGCTTTAACACCTAGTTTTCAATCAGAACACTTAGGGGTTTGACATAATGTTTTCTTATTAGGCTGGGATTGTGCTGTAGTTTTATGAATTATAGTACATTTGGAATATTAAAAGCAGTTTCTATATATGAAGGTATTTAAAAACATACAATAATATATAGCAATTGGTAGAATTTATTTTGTGTTATTCTGAGTGCAGAAATTGAAGAAATCAATAGTAAAATAATGTCTTTCTTTTTATACATATATTAGCCACTGAGTTAATAAAAGATGTATCTATATATCTACATATACCTCTTAATATACACACATATTTATATGAAATTCACTCTTTTATTATGTATATTAATAATAATTTGTAACATTATATCAACAAAGTAGTTCAATCATATGAAATCACAGATCTAAAGAAAATAGATTTTATTTTATATCACCAATATTTTGGATCATTTTGAATAAGGAAGGAAGGACAAAATGTCAATATTTGTTCTGAAGAAGGGTAACATTTGACTGAAAGGCAGATGATAACAAAACTTTGTTACAGAATTAAAAATGACTCCAAATAAAGCTATTAGTTTATCGATAATAATAATAATCACAAAAGAATGGAATAAATATTTATGTGAACCAGATCAAAGTCCTGCCTATTGACTGTCACTAGGTTTTTGATTGGATTTTGTCACAGATTTACTTAAAAGGGAGTATAGAATGAGGAACTAGAAATGTAGCCTATAAATTCTATTCTTAACTCTCTTTACAATAATTTTATGAAAAGAAATCCCGTGGCCTTTCTACTTGTAACTTAGGAACTAAGAAGCCCAGGGCAGCTCTCTTCAGGTTATTTAACATACAATTCCCTCACCTTGGTTCCTTCTGGCTAGAATTTCCTTTGTAATGGAGCCCTGGAGGGCCACTGACTGTAGCTGAGTGGAGATAAGCATGTTTTTATATCCTGGACTCGTAAGTCCACCAAGATTTGGTCTGTGTGCTTCTGGTCTTGAAAAGTAAAGTTTATTTTGTCCACAAAGAAAATAGATGCAAACTATTTTTCTAAGGTGTGTATTGACATTTGAGTCTACCATAGGCACTTTTCAAGTAAAGTTAGATATTATTGAGTGTAGTTCTTTCTCTACCAGTCTTCTTTTTCTGGACCACAGAAGAAATATTGAAGATCCTTAGACCTTACATACAGTCTAGGGTCCAGGTTGTCTTTGGCTTAAAAATACAAGGTTGGCCCAAGAAATCTACATAGAGATGGACCTGGTTTCTTAATCAAGCCTTGGGAAATTGTGTGTGTGTTTGTGTATTTGTGTGTGTGTGTGTGTGTGTGTGTGTGCATTGTGGATGAATATTCCTCATTTGTAAGAACTAAAAAAAATGTATATGATATTTTTAACAGGGCCTCTCAATTACCCAAGTGCTTAGTACATAGGACTACATTTAATGAAAACAAGAGGTTCTCATTAGACTTTGTATAGAGTTCATTCTTTTTTCTCTATTGTTTTTGTCTTTCTTCATTTCTCTTAATTTTTTGTGCTGCATGTTTTGCATAATAGACAATGCAATATTTCAATGGGAAAGGGAATCACAGAAGCAGCAGAACAACGGATGAACCACAGTAACATTGATGCTTACTTGACACTACGTTGGATGTGAACATTACAACTTGGAGGGAGGTAAGGAGGGATAATTGGGAGATAATGAGGGATGGGGTAATGATGATTAAAAATAAATGTACTTATTGCCTTGCTCCATGCTCATCACCCTTTCAATAACATTTAAAAAAAATTAAAGATTTGTTGATTTTAGTTCCATTTGAGAGAGAAATTCTAATCTACTTTTGAAAGTTATAATGTAAAGAGTGACTACGAGTACCAAATAGACATGAGTAAAAGTGAGACAGAAGAGATGCACAATGAAGAAATGGGTGGATAAGGGAATAAAAAATAAAGGAATGAAAAAAATATGTCTCCCAACTTCACCTTGTATAAAAACTAACACTGAATAAATATTTCTGAGATTGTTCATATCATTCAAATGCCTTTGAAATCAAAGATTATGTTAAATAAATGCTGAAAAGTGACTTTAAAGCAAAATTATTGCCAGAACTTAAATAAATCAAAACATAGTGACCTCTTAAGGTAAAATTTATTGTCTGCTAGCTACTAGCCTTATTTAGAAAACTGATTTTTTTTGGTTCACAGAAAAATGAGAATTAAACAATAAAAAAGCTCTACACTCTCCTTTGTATTAGTGAGCAGACTCCTCATCAGGACAGGATGTAGCTCCCCAAAGAGAACACGGACCAGAACATGCTTGCTGAATTTATTGTATGCAGATTAGAATGTAGTCACTCTAGGTATGTGCATAATATCAGCCAAGTCCAAATTTGCTCCTGTTTGTTCTGTTCTGCACCTGCTCCTCCCTGAGCAGGGACTCAGGGCCACAAGAGGAATTCTTCTGGGAACTGAAGCAGAGTGAGAGTTTGATGCTTGGAAAAGATCAAATTCTTAATGAGCCTTATCAAACTTATTTACAAGAAACCTGAGCTGTGGATCTTGGGGACTTGGTGAAGAACTCCAAGTTGGCTCAAGGATGTATTTCTTCAGAGAGTTAACTCAGGTGTCAGAGTAGATTTTATTTCAAGGCAATGTAGTTGGGGATGGTTAATGACCACATACATGGATGGAGGATACTAATGTCAGAATTCCCAGGAGGTGAATAAGTACTTTTTTCTTGTATTCTTAAACTGTTTAGCTTGAAAGTTGTTTTCATTCTTTGCTCAGATTCTTAGCCTTGATTGTAAATATTTCTTTCAGTTTTAGTCATCTCTATCATGCTGATTACCCTATCAAATCAGAATAGATGCTTTGAGAATCAAGCTTCAACGTTTTCATGTTTATCAAGCACCTTAGAACCAGTGTAGGCCAAAATGAACAGCATGTATGAAGCAATGTTTTGGAAAATACAGTCTGCTTTGTTTAGTATAACACCTATAGTTTTCTTTTGATGCGGTTTTAAATTGCCCTGGACCATTCAAGTAAGTTATTTAATCTTTTGTTTTTCTCTTAAAAATTTAGAAACTGCAACAAAGGAGAAAGAATGATCACATTTTTTTGCTTTTGCTTAATTGCTAACACGAATCAAATTCAGCATACTCTTGCTTACTGATATACAGCCACACATAAGTACTTTATTTTCCTCTCTCAGAATCATGGTTTAAACTCTGTGTTTACTGAATATTCACTACTGCAGGATATACACCCAGCTCTTTATGCTTTAGGTAATATGGCCTCACGTTTATCCCTGGGCTGGCCTGGACTACAATTCTCCTGTTTGGAATGGGATAGAACCACAGTCAACATTTTGATTAAGATGATGATTTCATGCTCAGGGTGGTCTCTACAATCTTCTCAAAGGCTAGAATTGCAGGTATAAACCACTGTGGCTAGTTACCACATATTTTTGACAATTCACTGGAAACAAATTGCAGATATTAAGAATTTTCACTCAGCCAGGCACTGGTGGCTCATGCCTGTAATCCTAGCTACTCAAGTGGCTGAGATCTGAGCACTGTGGTTCAAAGCCAGACCAGGCAGGAAAGTCCATGAGACTCTTAGCTCCAATTAACCACCAGAAAATCAGAAGTGGAGCTGTGGCTCAATGGGGCAAGACACCAGCCTTGAGCCAAATAGCTCAGGGACAGCTCCCAGGTGCTGAGTTCAAGCCACATGAGCATTGATTTTCTAAGAATGTTTTGCTAAGAATGATTTTCTAAGAATGCTTCTAGGATGTTTTACTTTTAATTACTATTAATACAAACCACATGTTTATTATTTAACTACCTATTTTTTCCCAGTTGCCTTAAAATGTTACAGATAATTTCTTTTATGAATCACAAGACATGATAAAGCTTCAGGTTTTATATTTATTTTTATAAGGTACAAGATTCCTCCTGTTTTTCACTAAGTTGTTTTTCTATGTTGCACAGCTTGCTTGAGAATCCCAACTAGTTCACTTGAATGATATTGTTTATTTTGAATTTGTCTAAAGGTTTATCATGATCAGTGTCAAGTCTGGCTTTATTTGGTAGGAATATTCCAAAGATGGCTGCTATATAACTTATTGTCTTCCTAATTTTCTTTATTCTTCTCTCTTTTTCTTCCCCAATATTCCTTAGATGAACACTTTTTTTTTCTCCAGGTCTTGAACTTTCCTGATATTTTGCTGAGGCCACTTGGACATTCACAGATATATCAGGAGCTATTGGACTTGTCCCCTTATAACACCTGGGAAATAAATTCCAGAATCTCAGCAAATCGAGTGATTGATGGATCCACTCTGAATTAAAACCACAGCTTGCCACCCAAGCCTTGTCTAGGTCAGCAGAAACCTTTAGCCAAGCTGCAAATGTGGAAGCAAAAAGTAAGTGTTCTTCTGTTGTATGCTGAGATTTTATCTTACAATGTTCGATAGAAAGTGGTAAATAGGGCTGCAATCTTATCGCCTATTCTTTTACTATGGTAAAACACCTGTAACATGAGCACTACCTACCTTTACAAAATTTTAAATGTGCTGTGCAATATTGCTTACTCTGTTACAAAGCAAGTTTCTTTTCATCTGTATATCTCACACTCTATACTCATTGAATGGAAATTTCCAATGTATCGTTCCTCCATGGATAATCCAAACATGATAAAGCTTCAAGTTTTATATTTATTTTTATAAGATACAAGATTCCTTCTGTTTTTCACTAAGTTGTTTTTCTATGTTGCACAGCTTGCTCAAGAATCCAGACTAGTTACTTGAATGATACTGTTTATATTGGATTTGTCTAATATTTACCCTCCTGGGATGGGCTTGTCTAACTTAGCATAATGCCCTTAAGGATAATCATGTTGTAGCATATGACAAGATTTCCTTCTTTATTGAAGACAGGAATAATATTATATAATATGTACATCCCACATTTTCTTTGTTTAGGTTTTGACATTTTGGTTAGACATTTAGGTTGTGTTCACTCCTTGGCTATTATGAATAATACAGTACTACAATGATCAAAGGAAATCAGGACGTGGCTTGAATTTTTTGGACAAATATTCAGAGTTGAGATTGTTGGGTCATTTGGCAATTCTATTCTTCACATTTTGAGGATCCTCAATACTGTCTTCTAAACGACCATGCTAATTTACATTTCAGCATTATGTGAAGGTCCCTTTTTCCCTCTGCATCTTCATCATTACTTCCGATCTTTTATCTTTATGATAATTGACACTCATACAAGAGTGAGGTGATGCTTTGTTTAATTTGGTTTGCATTTCACTTGTGATTAGTAATGAGTATTTTTGTAAGCTTCTTAGTGATTTACATTTATTCTTTAAGAGGAACACCTATTCAACTTTTTCACTTGATTTAAAATAAACATTAAATTTCTTTCATTGTTTACTGATTTTCTTGGTGGGTGTATATGCACTTCTCTTTTATTCCTAAGTAGTTTTTCTTTTTGTTAGTATTATAAATGGGATTGCTTTCATTATTTCAGTTTTGGATTGCTTTTTGTGAATAGAAATGTAGCTGGTTTCTATATGTTGGTTTGCATCTTGCAGGAATTTTTTAGTTTATTCTCTTTTTAAATTTTTATTGTTATTATAAATGTGATGTAAAGAGGGGTTATAGTTACATATGTCAGGTAATGAGTACATTTCTTTTTGGACAAACTCATCCTTTCCTATACTGTTTCCTAATCCCCCTTGACCCAAGTTATATAGTTCATTTTCAATGTAATGTCTAGTGAGTACCACTGCTGCATTCACCTTTGTCTTTTTTTTTTCTCAGTCATGGGGCTTGAATTCTGATCCTGGGTACTGTCCCTCAGCTCTACCACTTGAGCCATAGTGCCACTTCCAGTTTTCTGGTAGTTAATTGGAGATAAGAGTATCACGACTTTTCTACCTGGGCTGGCTTTGAACAGCTATCCTCAGATCTCAGCTTCCTGAGTGGCTCAGGTGTGAGCCACTGGCTTGTTTCAGTTTTAGTTTTAGTTTTTGTCAGTCGTGCGGCTTGAACTCAGGGCCTAAACACTGTCCTGAACTTCTTTTTGCTGAAGGCTACCACTCTACCACTTGAGCCACAGCACTACTTCCAGCTTTGTCTGTTTATGTGACACTGAGGAATCAAACCCAGGGCTTTGTGCATGCTAGGTAAGCACTATACCACTAAGCCACATTCCAAGCTCCAGACAAAAATTTTTAAATGGAGTCTTTAGGATTGTTTTTTACATATAATGAATGTATATACAGAAATATATTTCTTTCTTCCTTTCTAGTTTGGATGCCATGTTATTTCTGTTTTTTTTTTTTGTTTTTTTTTTTTGTGGTTGTTAGATTGTTCTAGCTGAACATTCAGTCTGAAATAGGAATGGTGGAAGTGGGCATCTTTGCCTTGTTTCTGATTTTTGATGATAAGCTTTTATTTTTCCATCATTGAGTATGATGTGAACTGTGAGATTTACTTTTAGGTTGGATGCATGTTCCAATTTTTTGCATGCCCAAGAAGAAGACATGGACATTTGTTTCCTCTATTATTCGTCAGCATACTCTATTATTCTTCAGCATACGCTATTGTTCTTCAGCATACTCTATTATTCTTCAGCATAGGATGAGGAAAAGCTCTGTGGAACTCCTATAAAACTTTCACAATGAGAAGCCAGGTGCCAGTGAGACTCTTATCTCCAGTAAACCACCAGAAAACGGGAAGTGGCCCTGTGGCTCAAGTGGTAGAGGGCTAGTCTTGAGCTGAAGAGCTCAGGGACAGCATCCAGGCCCAGAGTTCAAGTCCTACAAACTACAAACAAACAAACAAACAAAAACTTTCAAAATGAGTGCCTTTAAATTTTTTTTTATTTAGAAAAGTCTTTATTGAAATATAGGCTAGTTCCAAGATACTAAACACCTGTGCTTCTCTCTTTGTTCATTATATAGTCTCTAAAATCATGCTACCATAGATAGCTTATCAGTATTTAGTTATTCAATATTGGCAATAAAATTAGAAACTATGAGGTTTTTTTAAGTAAGTCTAATCACAACATATTTTGATTTCATGGATATTCAGATTTTTTTCATTATTTGCTGCTATCTTCCATTCATGTTAATTCATTTTTGTTGTTGTTTTCTTTTTTCTGCCTGCCTTCCTTCCCTTCCTTGCTTTTTAAAAAATGTTTTTTATTGTGAAAATACTGTACAGAGGGGTTACAGTTACATGAGCAAGGTAATGAGTACATTTCTTATCAAGCATTGTTGCCTCCTCCTTGTTTTTCCCCTTCCATCCCTTCTCTCCCACCTCCACAACTACAGTCTGTGCCCCCCCCACCTCAATTGTAAAGTTCCTTTTTCAATATATTGTCTTGTACATCTCAGTGTTGCAATCTAGCCTTGAACTAGAATCATATTTTAGTAAAATGAGCAGTTACTGTCTAAAATACAAATTAAGAAGTTTAAAAATTGAGTATTGATTAAGTTATGGTATATTTATAGATAAGAAGATTATGCGTTGATTAAAAGGAATGTTGTAGAGTAACTTAAGATGTGGGAAGATGCTTGGATTAAGCAAATTAAATTAACAAGTTACTTTATATATTGTGTAGTATTTCTGAGTGTGCATGATGAAATTATATTAGAAAAAATCATCATCTGTTAATCAAGACATCATGTATAGTCAAAATTAGGGTTAGAAGTACTTAAATTCTTTCATAATCATACAAGTTATGTGTATATGTAAACTACTCAGCAATTCTTTTGCATTCTGAAATTTGTGAACTATTGAATTAAAGGAAAGGACCAAAGGATGTGTGGGAATGAAGACCTTTCTGTCCTTAAAATAATGATCAGATACCTAGCAACTGGTGGAAGATAGTTGGAACAAGACTTATTTCTGCTTATATACAAGCACTGTTTCCCCTTTAAGTTGTTGACCCTATAAACATGGATTCAAATACTTTAAACAGTTGGCTGTTAAGTTAATGAGGTAGGGAGATTTTTCTTGGGGAAGTCTCAATGAGGTCCTAAAAAGTCTATGTATAAGTTAAATGTTTAAATTTGTGAATGATTCACTTGATAGCACAGTGGTATGGGTGTGTGTGTGTGTGTGTGTGTGTGTGTGTGTGTGTGTGTGTGTGTATGTATCAATGTGTTTGTGATGTACCTATGTATGTACACTAAGCTTTATAAAGAAATGTGTCCTAATTACTAACAGCAATTATAGTTATTATAGAGTACTATATTTTGAGCCATTTTATATGTCATAGATATTTAGAGTAATAGTAATTATTTCCTACATTGAATGCTCATGGCTGTGTTAATTATGTTGTTATATGTAGAGTATATATCATATATCATATATATATATATATATATACATTCAAATGATTTTTTAATTGTAAAGATACTGTACAGAGGGGTTACAGTTACATGAGTATGGTAAGGACTACATTTCCTATCAAATGATGTTTTTAAGCCAAAACTTAATCCTAAATGAATCAATGCAGTAAACAGGCCTTTGGATAAATTTTTTTTTCTGTTAGGTTCCCCAATGTGGATTCATGAATCAAGAGTTGGGCATTGGCAGGCAGACTGTCTTAGTTAAAGGGCACAACTGTAGCAGTAGCTCCCCTGTGGGAGTGACAGCTCTCTTCATTTAGGGAAGTCTGGCTTGAGGTTAGACTATAAAGAAAGGGAAAAAGGAATAAAACAGTCCAAATTAATTTACCCCAATATCTATACATGATCATATAAATAATTCCAAAGATGGAGATGATTTTTCTCCCCACAGCAAATATAAATTAACACCTTCAGTATTGTAGAATTAAAGAGTTCTGAGCTCAAATCAGAGCTCCCCTAGGAGTGTCAAATGAAATAGAATTTATCTGGATTTCTAAAATTAGCTTTAACTAGTCATTGTTAAAAGAAAGATCTCCTTCCCCTCACTTCCTGGTCCAACTAGTGGGTTGTCTTTTTGTTTCAAAAAGCATTCCTCTTTCTACGACTGATTTTATTATTAAAATTATTTTAACATATATTTAAAGACTACATCTGTTGGATATAGACTTCAGTAAAATATAACTAATATGATAGATGAATAAAGCTATACTTTAGAAGACAGTATGGAGGATTCTGGCTGTAGACAGTAAATAAGCTAATAATTTAAACTCAATTAGGACATGATTTTGAAATATTAAACCAATGGAAACATTTGTTAGATAATGTTATATATTTGTCATTAATTTGGATATCTCACTGATCCTGTGCAGTGGATAACATTTTTCTATCCTCTTTGTGTGAATATGTGTGTGTGTGTGTGTGTGTGTGTGTGTGTGTGTGTGTGTGTGTGTGTGTGTGTGTGTGTGTGTGTGTGTGTGTGTGTGTGTGTGTATGTGTCCTGCGGCTTAAACTCAGGGCATGCATGCTGTCCCTGAGCTCTTTTTGTTCAAGAATGGTGCTCTACAACTTGAGCCACAGCTTCACTTCTGGCTTTTTGGTGATTAATTGGAGAATAGAGTCTCATGGACTTTCCAGCCTGAGTTGGCTTGGGACCATGATCTTCAGATCTCAGCTCCTAAGTAGCTAGGATTACAGGCATGAGCCACCAGAGCCTGGCTCCTATCCTTTTTTATGAATGAGGAAGTTGAGGTTTAGACTGGCTTATTTTTTCCTGCTATAACAAGCACCTGAGAGTGGATAATTTATAAAGATGCAGAAAAGTTATTGCTCACAGTTCTGAAGGCTAAGAAGTGCACAGTCAAGAGACAGGTACATTTCCCATCTATCAAAGGCCTATTTTATTTTGAAGATAGGTCTTCTCATTTAGTCTCTAAGTGACAGAAAGGGAAAACAGCTCTTTCAACTCTTTTACATTAGTATTTATTCCATTTAAATGAACCTTTATGGTTCTATTACTGCCTATCCCCTTCCTCCCATTCTCATTAATATGATCACATTAGGAGTGAAGTTCTAGACTGTGAATTTTTGGCAGATCCCATTGAAAAGACTTACCAAAATCATTGAATGCATAAATAGTAGGGCCTAGATTCTAGAATACATCTTCTCTCCTGAGACTAAAATTGTCTAGATATTGGTACTTGGGAAGTATTTTAATGAAGTCAGCTGAAAGAAAAGCTACTTGGAGATATTAAATACACAATCAAGAAGATGCCAAGATGGCTTCAGCAGAGGAAGGGCTTGAAGATGAGGTCAGGGAAAGAGCAGGATAAACCAGACTGCAGCAAGCCAGTGGGATAGGGCAGGTCAGAGTGTGAAGGAGAGGTTAAAAATGTTTGTGAAATGAGAACTCAGGCCAGCCAGAGTGTTACTTAAAGAAATTAGTGATGGAGAGCAGGAAGATGCTATATAAAACCTACAGTGGTGATTAGGAGGGAATTTATTGATAGAAGTAAAAGCTGAGATCACACGTTTAGTGTCAATCCTGTCCTGTTTTCAGTTTTAGGTAGTATAAACTAAGGGTGAGACATTCAGAACAGATGGCAAGACCAAGTTTTATAGACAGCAAATCACATATGTCTGTGCATGGACATCTTGCAGGAACAGGACTCCCACCCAGAGGGCTCCATGACCTTCAGCAGTGATTGATGGGTGACAGTCACAGGCAGCAAGCACCAGCCAACTCTACGTCTTCCAGTCTCCAGCAAGGAGAGTCAGTTTACTCATCTGGCTTGATTCGCTGATTACAATTTAGGAAGAAGCACAATGATGTCCTCACAGGAACTTTGTGGCAGTGATTAAAAACAAACCAAAATACCCAAAACAGATGTACTATGAGAATCTAATGGCAAATCTCTTTCTTCAATTTTCCTTTCCAAATGTCTATTTCTCCTTTGGAAAACCATGTGGAAATGTCTGGGCAAAAACTAGCATGCATGCAGCGTTGGGTACCCACTGTTTGATTGAGATAGGAATTAGAGGGAATAGGTTTTGGAAGTTTTCTCCTCCTTTCCCTACTCTCATCAACATGTTAAGGTAATTATTCCCTCTGTAAGATTTAAAGATTGGATATGGGTCAGAGCACAGCACCACTGTACTTGGATAGATGAGAGGCAGACTCTTCACTAGTTACAGTTCCAAAGGAGAGAGACCTGCCAGGCAGGGCCACACAGGGAAGATTGTACCTGGGGTTGGGGTAACAGTGAGTTGGAAAGTATGAGGTGCTTTGTGTATGGCAAGTGAGGCTGAAGTGTCTATGCTTCATTGGATTCCTGCAAATTGGCTCACCTGAACACCTGGTTGCAGTATCTAGTGCACAGATGCTGTTCCTAGCTGTTTGGTATCTAGCCCCAGGGGTGGTAGAGATGTGGCCTTACAACCTTGGAGAATGGAAGTCTGACATGGATTGGGATTGGAGCTTTCAAATGATTTGCAAGGTGTGTGTGTGTGTGTGTGTGTGTGTGTGTGTGTGTGTGTGTGTGTGTGTGTGTGTGTGTGTGTGTGTGTGTGTGTGTGTGTGTGTGTGTAGGGGTGTAGGGGGTAGTGGTGGGCTCTGAGGATTTTGAGCCATGCCTACAGCACTAAGAGTCAAGGCAGCTCTTTTGAAAAAGTATACTACATTGTCACAACTGCCAAACACGAGAACTGAAACCTCCCAGAGTGTCTGTTCTTCTTCAGTTATTTCTGCCTTTTAATTCTACATTTGTGTGGAGGCACCTTTTGTGATAAGGAATGCCCTTATTTATATGCCTTTCTGCATGGGAATTCCAAACTTTCTGCAGATGATCGAATTTTGTTTTATTTATTTATTTATTTTTGGTCCAGTTGTGGGGCCTGAACTCTGGGCCTGGGCGCTGTCCCTCAGCTCTTCAGCTCAAGGCTACCGCTCTACCACTTGAGCCACAGCGCCACTTCCGGCTTTTTTCTTTTTGCTTACATGGTGCTGAGGAATCGTACCCAGGGCCTCAGGCATGCAAGGCAAGCGCTCTACCACTGAGCCACCTTCCCAGCCCCTTATTTATTTATTTTTATCAGGTACAATTCATTCTTTCATGATCAACTTTGATTGCTCTCTCATTCCTCTTTCTGTAATTTTATTTTGCACTTCTATTCCCACAGCTGCCATCTTAGTTAGCTAAGGCCTGTTGTATCTCATAAATTAATAGTTCTTTAAGCTACATTTCCTTCTAGTCTAAGGGTCAGTGAGTTATGGTGATTGCTTATTTTTATAAAGACAATTTTCATTGAAAAGTGATCACACTTTTTAAATGTTTTGTCTATGATATTTTCACGTTATAAGGGCAAAATGGAGTAGTTATCATAATGTTGAAAAACCTAAAGTATTTACTATCTAACTTTACAGAAATAGTTTGTCATTCAATATAAGATGTCTATTAGCTATTCAGAATTCTGATTCAAGCTGGGCTGCTGTGGTTCACATTTATAATCCTGGCTATTAAGGAGGCTAAAATCTGAGGATTACTACTTGAAGCTAACTGGGGCAGAATAGTCTGAGACTGATAACTCCAATTAACTAGCAAAAATCCAGAAATAGAGGTATAGCTCAAGGGGTAAAGCATCAACCTTAGGCAAAAAAAAAAAGCAAGAACATGAGGATCCAATTTTAGCCTCAGTAATCTCCCATCTGGTATTTTAACATGAAAACTGGAGGTAAGTCTTCTGTACTTCTAAGCCCTGTAGACTTATGGGATGATCTTAGTGCTTCTTGGGCACACTGAGCAGCAAGGATATATTGACACTTTTGCCTCATCCAGATTCATATCTCAATCACTTCTTCACAGCAGCCCTGCCTTTTTTGTTGTTGATGTTATTTTCCAGTCCCACAAGTTTAGGTAGTAGGTCTATCTTCATTTTGGCCAGAGTGGAGTCATTTCTCCACATTAATTGATTTGTTTTGCCATCACTCTTCTCCACTGACTAGTCTAGAGCTTTCCTTCTAACCAAGATCTAAAGCTACCGGTGTATGAAAAAGAAAAGTTTGCCCCCTCTAAGTACACATTCTTCTAGACTGATGGAAACTCAGTGATATTTACGTTCCGGAAACTCAACTCCCAAACTGACTCCTGTTTACTCTCCTGTCTCATGGACACCTATCTGAACAGAGTTTACAGTGGCATAGAGAAATCATGGCTGAATAACCTTGTAAGAATAGCCTCCCCTGTGAATATATACCATAGCTTCACGAATCAGTCATCTACTGAGGAGCATCTGGGTTGGTTCCATATCTTAGCTATGGTAAATAATACTGCAATGAACATAGTTGTCCTGGTAGTTTTAGTATGGACTTCTTTGTGGTCATTTGGATAAATGCTCAGGAGTGGAATTGATGGGTCATAGGGGAGCTCTATATTTAGTCTTTTAAGGAACCTCCTAATAGCTTTCCAGAGTGGTTGAACAAGTGTACATAACCACCAACAGTGTACTGGTGTTCCCTTTTGACCACATCCCCATCAGTATCTATTGTTATTAGATTTCTTGATAATGGCTGTTCTAATAGGGGTGAGGTGGAATCTCAATGTAGTTTTCTTTTGCATTTCTTTTCATTGCTCCATTTATAAGAATATGGAAAGACCTGGAAAATAATGTATGAAGCAAAGTAAGTTGCATGGTTACCCTCCTTTGTAAGAACTAAAATATGTCCATGATTTTCTTAATAGGGGATCTCAAAAACCAAATTGCTAAGTGAATAGGACCATGTATAATGAAGCATATCAACATGAATTCCAATAATTAGAAACAAGAGGTTCTCAATATGTCCTGGATATAGCTCTCTCTCTCTCTCTCTCTCTCTCTCTCTCTCTCTCTCTCTCTCTCTCTCTCTCTTCTTCCTTCCTTCCTTCCTTCCTTCCTTCCTACCTTCCTACCTTCCCTCCTTCCTTCCTTCCTTCCTTCCTTCCTTCCTTCCTTCCTTCCTTCCTTCCTTCCTTCCTTCCTCCTTCTTTCTTTCTCTCTTTCTTTCTTTCTTTCTTTCTTTCTTCTCTGTTTTACTTTTCTGTACCCTTTGTCTTATATATAAGTTTGTTTGATCTGATCTGCAGAAGGGAAAGAGAGTCACAGAAACAAATTGGGGAGAGAGGAGTAGGGAGGGGTAAGCGAGAGAAAATGAGGGATGGGGTACAACAGTGTTTAAAAACAAATGTACTCATTACCTTACTTATACAACTGTAACTCCCACTCCTTTCCCCACCCATCATCTCTTCAATAAAGATAAAATGAAAAATAATTAATAAAAAAGGTAAAATAAAGACATTCTCAGATTAAGAAAAAAACTGATGAAATTACAGTGATTTCAAAGATTAAAAACAAAAAAGAGTAGGTTCCAAGATGCCCCTTACTGTAGCACAGATAGGTAAAGATTTCTGCTTCCATTAGGTGGATGAGGGAACAGATCCAGCTGAGTTAAGAGGTAGAGTAAAAATGTGAATTCAGATCTAATGAGTCTCCTCTTTACTTCATTGTAATCTGAATTTTACACTAAAATATGGCTCTCATGTCTTCACTCTATCCTTCAATTGTAACATATACTTCTGTAGGTTACCATGTTCATACTCCTTTGGATCGTAATGGCTTTATAGCTTATAGGACTCTATGATTATGAAATCACACGTCAAAAATCTAGATTAGGGCTGAGAATTTGGCTTAGTGGTAGAGTGCTTGCTTTAGCATGTACGATGCCTTGGATTTGATTCCTCATTATCACATAAGCAGAAAAAGCTGGAAGTAGTGCTGTGGCTCAAGTGGTAGAGTGCTAGTCCTGAGCAAAAGAAGCTCAGGGACAGTGGCCAGGCCCTGAGTTAAAGCCTCAGGACTGGCAAAAAAAATCTAAATTAAACACACTTTTGTGTGTACATTTAATCAGAGAGTAAACATCCATGGATCGACTGGGTGTAAAACTGTGTTAAGCATTGTGACTTTGGATCATGGATCCTAACCAGAGAAAGTATATGCTATGAAGAGGCAAGGACATTCAAATAACTTTAATCATTTACCTTGCTAAGATTCATTATTAATAAATTTAAATCAAGGGCCCAAACCTGCTATGGTTCCAGAAAACATTTAATTTGAAAGGAGGAATTTGAGAAGGCTTCACAAAAGAAGCAACATATGAACCTGATATCTGTATATATAAATATATATATGTTAGTATGTGTGTGTACAAGTATATAAAAGTTATATATAAACTACATATAAACATATATACAAATTTTTATATATGTAAATATATAAATTATAAACTTAAATATATATAAATCATATTATATATAAATTAAAATGTATTGTCTGTCTGTCTGTCTGTATGTATGTCCATCTCAATCTGAAAATAAAGAACATCTAGTGCTTTTTCTAAGGAGTATGAAGATTTTTTTCATAGGCTCAAGGAAACCACTAATGATTTCTAAAGAGTGAAATGTCATTTTCCAATCTAAAATAACACAGTTGCAAAATTTGGGCATCTTCTTTGTAAAGAGAAGAAAGTGTAAGTTTGGTTAAAATTCACAATTTCATGTATGTACTCAACCTATTGTGTTTGATCTGAGTTCTCATTTAACATGGGCAATATTTACTTGCTGGTGAGATGGTGATAGAGCACATTATGACTTTGGCTATGTTTGGATGTCCCCTGTGCATGATTTGCTTTTTGGTCCAGGGGTAATAGCTCTTCAGTTTCTGTTGTGGTTTATTATTTTGTCAATGGATACTAATGAGTATGTCAGAATAGATATGTCACTACTATCTGAAAAATGCTTATTCACTGTAGATGGTGGTAACATTATTTTGAGATGATACATAACATTTCCTATACTTGTTACTAAGGTATATCCTGAGTGCATGTTTTCTCTTTCAGGTAAAGGAGGAAATTTGTTTTTTAGATATTTGTTTTTCAAAACCTTCTTTCACATCAAGTATCCAGTTTAGGAAGGAGTATTTCTGCTGACGTGCAGTTAGCAAACAATCAACCTGTTTTCATTGTAGAAGCAATAGACAAAAAGGAAGAGAAGATTAAAGGAAAGAATGATCAATTTCTATCTCTAACTCCATCATTTGAAACAGAAGATTGTATTTCCTTACTCTTGAATTGTGTAAAACATTTGGAGTTATTTAATCATTTATTTGATTGTATTATAAGAAGGCATTGGTCACATGCCACAGGCTAAATGTTTGGTTGGAAGGTAGGGTTTTATAACAAGGAATAAATCACTTAAATTTGAAATCAAATTTGAATTGTGTTTTGCCAATATATGGAATCTGAAAAAAGTACTTTTCCATCTAATTTGTGTAAAGATTTTATAAAATGCTACAAAAGGGACATTTTTGAAATAGGCATATATGATTAATTAAAACTGTACAGCTTTGATCACATGCATTAAGCTGATTATATGCATGTATGAAAATATCATGATTAAGCCCATTAAAATGTACAACAATTTAAAAAGTTAAGAAAGGAGAAAAGAATACGCTTACGTTTGTTAATCACATAAGTAGAAACTGAGAGTAGGCTTATTATCTTATTTAATAAATTAGAAGTGGAGCTTTCTATTTTCTAGGGACTCAATTGATCAAGGAAGGCTTTGATTAGAATCAACCTCCCCTTCTGTAACATTAACAACTTCATTACTATATCTGATCAGCCACACACAGTTTCAGTCCATTTATAGGACACTAGTTGAACAGTGGTCTAACATGTTTAAAAGAAAAGGTTAGAAAAGGGAAGTAGAGGTGTGAGTCTAGTGTTAGAGCACTAGCTTTGAGTGAAAAAGTCAAGCAAGAATGTGAAGTCCTAAGCTCTAGCTCCAGGACTGGAATAAAAAAAAGATGTGAGACAAAAATAAATCTGTATTGCATTATATCTGGTTAGTTATGAAATGAAACTAATTTTCTGTATGTTCTTTTAGAGATGAGAGAATTAGTTATGGGTGAGCTTAGTTCTTTAATTATTTCATGTACTTGAAGACCTCCAGGGAATGTCATGGTTTTTCAACCTGGCATCAGAGTGTTAAGTTTTCCCTGTGGTTCTTAACATTTGCTGACGATGAGGAAAATTGGGAGATTCCCTGTTGACTATGTGTCTGGGTATTATTTCTCTAGAGAGGAAAAATTCTATAACATCTTGCTGTTAGTCAAATTATGTCTCTTTTCCTTCAGAGATTTTCTCATACAAGTGGATAAGATAAACTGTAGGAGTTCATAGTGGCAGACTTCTGGGAATACATAAATATCCCAATATTGCTTTAAACGAATACTTAATTATTATTGAATTATTATTTTAATTATGCAGTTTTCAAATGCACCATCTGTTTGCCATCACTGAGGCTTCTTTTGCACGTGTGCAAGGTTCTTTGGGAGAGAAAGAATTATTATGGGAGCAGGAAACAAACTTCTTTATGCCATCATAAATTTCAGAAACTCCCATTATAAGCCAGAGCATGTATTCTTGTCAATGGGAATGTGATAGTTACATGTGAACCTGACTTGAGTCACAGGATTCCCATCCATTTGTAGGTCTATGAGAGCGACAATGGAAGATATCTGTACTTGTATTGGAAAACTAATCAAATCAAATAACTCTCCTCAGTATACCTCATCCAAGCCTGAGTGGAGAAAGGGAGAATTTGCTGGCTCTTTGCTGATAGCTTCTGCAGAGGAAGGTCTTTTTTCTTTATTGCCCTCATTGCTTTTGATTCCCAGGTCTTTAGACTGAGACTGGAATCTATACTATGGGCTCTCCACCTTCCAGATTTCCAGACTCTACCAGTCTTCTTCCTCTGTGTTCAGCTTGCACATGGTAGCTCAAAGGCCTTTATAATTTCTCTTTCCTAAAATTCATATTCTTTGGGTACCCATGTTTCTTTGGGTACCCATGAGTATTCTCTTGAGTTAGGTGACTTGTGGACCCAGTTATCTTCTAGCAGTGTCCTCATTTTTGCTCGGCATTTCACGGTCTCCCCTAGAGAGGGATAGACAAACACATAAAAAAATAAAATCAACCTTATTTTTAAAAGAAGACCCTGATAGTTTATGGGGTTTGTTCAGCTATTTGAGTCTGGGGTAAAAATGGAAAGATCTGGGTGAGGTATCCTAGAGCCGACTTCCTCTCTACTGTCGGTAGTGCTATTGATAGTGCTTTAGTAAAGAGTGCTAATGTTGTTTGGGGTGAATTGATGGATTCAGTCTCACTCTAGATTATTAAGCTTTATCAATGAGAGATAAAATGGTGTAAAAAATTGTCAGAAACAAAAAAGTCATAGAAAGGAGAGTGGGTATTATTGGAAGCAGTTCTCACTGAATTTCTGGTAGTTTGTGTAACTTGTAAGGAGAGACACTGAATACTTTTGCTCTGGACTATCGCAGCCATTCCTCTTTTTGGATGACCTTTCTGGCATAAAGAGCAGTTATGCTTAGTGTCCACCATAAAAAAAAGTTAGATTCCCCCAAACTCAGAGCTCCTCTTCTATACAACTCAATCTGCTGTGTATTCAGATGTCATTTGTCTTCTTCAGGTATTTCTGGAGAAACTGGCACCTGGGGAACTTGCACAGAAAATGTTGATACTCTAGCTACAGTTATTACTGTGGATAATCAAAAAAGACCTTTGCCTCTGACAGGGGAGTTTTATGTCTTCTATCAGCATTCATGATTCATTACCAAGCCAGCATGATAACAAGCAGGCTACCTTGTTAGCTTTCAAATGAGTAAAAAGTGACATCTATGTTCTTGCCAGTGAAAAAAGAAAGATGACATAACTTGGATGAGTTTGGACAAATCAGGTCATCATTTTGTTACTGGAGATATTTTACAGGGACATGGATCTGGGCATGACATAGTTACTATTAAGGCTTCTTAGAATATAAAGGTTCTCTGGGGCTTTTATATTCTCAGTCCCTTTATATTCTCATCCTGAAGGGATTCTTAGTCCCTTGTTCATGTCACTGTCATGGCTGGTCATCTCATACTTGTTTGTGCTGGTTAGCATCTTTGGCTACTTCTCAGCACTTCAGGCTTTATATCTCTCTTAGGACTTATCATTTCATTTCTAAGGCAAGTTCTAGGGAAAATTCCTCAGATGAAGTGTACACAATGGTCATTTTTCAAGAAAAGATGGTTTCATATTGTAATGCATAATTGAAGGCATACAAGATGCTTTACATACAGACCCTAACTTAGATTGAGATTTAAAGAAAGCCCATGTGGTGTGGCCTGTATTTCAGCAGACAGCAAGTCTTGACACTTCAGCAAATTGAACTTGTCTGAGGGTCATCAGGACAGTATGAATCTGCATTTTCTGGCTTATCAAAGACATAGGGGGAATGAGAATCTAAGCAAAAGGGCACTGACTTGAGGCCCTTCACTTTAGGTCTGCTTGTTTGTGTTGAATATCAAATCAGTTGTCTCTTTTGTGGAGGTGCAGATGTTACTCTGACAAACATGGTTGTTAACCATACTTTTCCACATGGGACTCTGTAAGACTTGACTGGAGAGCAAAGGGCAGAGAGTTCCAAGCAGACAGAAAGTCAGGAGAGAAGTGTTTTATTTTCAGAGTCTGGAGGCACAGTTGTGACTGAGGCATGTGCTCTTTGCTCCTTACATAGTTCTTTAACTCAAATACCATTCTTCATATGCAGGACAGGCAGTGAAAGGCCAAACCTTGGAAGGGTTTGATTGACAAGACAGAAGCCCAAGCCTAGAGGGAAGAAAGAGGTAAAGAGAATCATGGAAGTCACACAGAGTCTTGTAGAGTAGCCCAGAGCCAAGGAAGCTTTTCTCCAGCTGACTTTCCCTAATCTCTACTTGCAAACCAAGTGCAGGGCCCTTGAGTCCATACATTGCTCATTTATTTTTCCTTTCTGGGAACACTGAACAGGATGGGCTTAAATCGGTGAACAGATATGTTTTCTGCCTCTAAAGTAAATGGAAGAAAGGAATCCTGTCTTTCCTGGATACTGAGATAAGAGAGTTTTTATAAGGATATGTCCTCCTGTTTGCTTGCATGTGTATTTTTTACCATGTGAAGAAGCTGCACAATCTATAAATTTGGGAAGGCTTTTGAGTACTCTTGATCTACTGCTGCAACCTCTTCACACAATATTCTCTCTTCCATAAGTAGTACATCTCCTTTTTGTATTTTTCTGGCCTATAATTCTCTAACTTAAAAAAAAAGTAAGTTCAGCTATCAAGGGAACTTGCTTTTTTTTCTCATTAAGACCATGAACCACAGGAGTGTCTGATTAAATTAACCACAAGTTCCAGAGCACAAGCAGTGCTCTGTTTAATCTTCAATTTTCTTATCCATACGGGAGTGATGGAAACATTCTTCTTTCCTATTACACAGAGTTCCCTTGACACAGGGACATTTTCTTCTTGCTGGTGCTGAAAGACAAGTGCCTCATAAACAGTAGGCAGAGTAGATCAGTGCTGTGTATCTTTGAAGACATTTGTTACTGATAAGGTAAAACATGAAAAGGAGGAACAATATATCCTGAATAGGGGAAATATTTCATATTTTCACAATCACATTTGTTTTTCAGAAAGAGTATATCCAAGTAGCCAATGTAAGAAAAGTGAACATTTAATCTGCTTTTGTTTCGTCTTCTCTCCCCACCTGGCTGTGTTTCTTCTTACCAGTTTTATCGTTTCATTTTAGTTCTATCCTTTACCTGGTCCTCTTCTCTTATCCACTTCCTGTGAATTTATTAACCACCTCATCCATCTTCACTGTGTAGGCTGTGCCCACAACACAAATCCTGTGGCTTCTCTCAATGACTCTGAAGTCAGCCTTTTTCAGAAGTCTCAGAATGGTGACTGGCTGTATAAAGTAGATTATGCCTGTCCAGAGTTCCCTGAAAATTGTTGTATTCCACTTATTACCTGTCTTTGGAATGAAAATATCAAGATAGTTTATCTTTGAAATGCTTGTCTCCAGACTAGGAGGTAGAAAACTTAACAGCATCATGAATTCAGTTTAAAACAACAATCTCCTCATTCTAAGTACTCTGTCTTTACTACTATACCTCAGAAATGCTTTCAATGAAGCTTTACCTTTTTTTTAAAATTTAATTTAATTTTATTTGTGAACATACTGTTATAATTACGTGGGCAGGATAATGCATACATTTCTTACCAAGCATTGCAGCCTCCTCCTTTGTTTACCCTCACATCCCTTCCCAGCCTCCCCCCTCCCCCCAATCCCAATCCTTCTCCTTCCCCCCCTTCCCCCCCCACCCCCGCACTGACGTTGTAAAGCTAGTTTTGGACATGACAACTTGTACTTCTCATTGTTGCAACAGGTCCACCTGTATCCTTAAGCAACTGGTTTTTCCCCATCTCCTCCACAAGTTATACTGACATCAAATATAGTGAAAGCAGGGGTTATACTGTGGGGGAGGGACATACAAAGCAACAAAAAGATAATCTTATAAATGCGTTAGAAACACATGCATGAAAGAAAAAAAACATTAAAATATACATCTAAGGGTTCATTTTCCTGACATCACATTATCTGACCTTTTCCGCTTGACTCATACATCTACTAGATATTACAAATAAGGGAAAGCATGGGACTGAAGCTTTACCTTTAAGTATTGTTTCAGTACACTAATTTATATAGGTCAAAATTAACTTCCTGAGACCAAAGCATACTTAATGAAAGGAGGGACAAGAAAACAAAAAGGAATGGTGGAGAAGAGACAAAAGGGGAGGGAGGGAAAGAGGGAAGGACAGAGAACTAATTCGTTTTTAATGAAGTTATAATCTAAAAGTCTGCTTGAGGACAAAAGTATTTCAGCGATGTGATCTCCTCTTTTATATCTGTCATTGTCCTTTTCATATGCCATTTGAGTGATGAGGTCATACATTTCCTGGATGATTTACTTAATACCCTTTAACACTAAGAATTAAAGATATATTTGAAGCTGCTCACTTATTTCTGGCATTTCAGATGACTTTATGATTGCAAGAAATAGTTGCGTCTATTTCTGAGTGGTGTTCCTGTAATTGGAGGAGGAGTTCACAACTAGGGACACGTCATCTTCATTCCCTACAAGGGACATTTGGCAATGAATGATTGGAGACATCTTTGGTTGTCACAATTGTATGCAGGAGAAGAGAATGGAGATGCCACCAAATACCTCACTATGCCCAGGATAGTACCTACAACAAGGGATTTCATTATCCTAAAGTCATTAGTGTTAAAGAAACCCTCTTGTATGCCAACCACATTGAGTAGCTAATGGAAAAGGCAGTGGCAGTAGGAGAGAAGGGAAGAAAGTAGAAATAAAATGGGAAATCATTGCAGACCTGATAAATATTTTCATCTATATAATTTCTTTCACTGAATACTCATCACTAAACTGCTTTTAAATAAACATGATTGTTCAAATTTTAAATTTTCATCTAGTTAGACAAAGGAAGAATCAAAGATGCAGAGTTAAGTGAGATCTCTCTCTCCCTTCCCTCCCCCTTCTCTTGCTTTCTCTCCCTCTACATATATATGTATATACATCTATATTACCTATATATACATATGCATGTTTGTGTATATATATATATATATATATATATATATATATAGTTTTAAATAATTTCACTCTGGTGAGAGTAATTTTAAAGCCCATAATTTTCTTAATTCCCCTCCATAGGGTAGGAAGATACCATTCGATTAGAGTCTCAGAGGAGGAAGAGTAGAGGCTGGAATGCTGTTTTGTTAATTGGTTTATACAAAGGTTATATGATCATATTATGTCATATAATTAAGTGACCAAATATTTCTAGGTTGTTTAACTTTACATTTTGAAGACTTTTGTTTCCTGTGAAAAAAATGGCCCTTTAAAAAAATCTATCTTTAAAAAGAATTATATTTAAGAAACTTCACCAATCACCTAGACCTTGGGCTGTGGTGTGTGATATATTACATTAGGTATTTAGACAGAGGTCACTGTGCCATTGGTTATGAATTAAGAATGTATTGGTGACAGATTCTTCAGATAGAAGACTTGAGCTAGAGAAGATTAAGCTCCTGTACTGAAAATTATTGAGCATAAGAATGTCTTATCAAAAGAACTGGCTCATCTTTTTTTTTCCTCAGGCTGTCCCGAAGACTAAAATAGACTTTCATTCACTGGAATAATTTAGAGGATGGACTTTCTTCCTTGAAGTTCCCTATAATGAATCATGTTTGTGTTTTTATTCTGTTTACAGTTACAATTTTTGGCCAACTAGAAAAAAGTAGAGTGAATAATTGTCATCAAAATTCAGCCAATTTGGGCATTCTTAAGAAAAAATGGAAAGTGACAGAAAAAATAATCACTTCTTTGAGTTGGCATCTGAAATTCTAGAATTAGAATCCTCAAGAGTGAGGTCTGGGAGCTTGTATTTTCTCAGAGTTCAACAAGAATGTGTATTTTTTAAAAATTTTATTTGCATTTCTTTAAAAAATTTTACTGTTAAGGTAATATACAGAGAGAACATATATTTTGAGAAGCATAATACTTGGAAGTTAGCACTGACCAGCAATTACTGGTTGTTTATGATAGTTACCTTGGTGATTGCTTAACCCTCTGGCACTAAGGTCAACCTGGATCCCAACTTACATCTATGTTTGCTAGAAATTTAATAAGTTTTTTTTCCAATTGCTGAAAGTAGATAGTTTAGATATGGCTACGAATGATCTTTAAAAGTATAACACTGTTGATTCAGAAAAGTAGTACAAGTCTACATAGTAGAGTCTTTAAACTTTGGGAATTCAACTTCTCTGAGTCTTGAGTAATTGATAAATTGCATTGATAGCAAAATCCTTATTTTGTTTTTATGAATTAAAGGACAAAATGCAGTAACACATAAGAATAGTTAGTAAATTGAAAAAATATTGTTATGTTTTATTATTTGACATTTCATCATTGTTATTGACACTCTGAGCTTTACAGTTCAACCTTTTTGAGTACCAGTCAATCTCTAATTCTGTAGACCAACTCCATCTGATAAATGAATCCTCCAACATGAGACATGAAGTTCTGAGTTCCTATGACTTATCAGATTGACGGATGTTTTCACACTCAGGAAAAAAATAATAGTTGCTGGTACTTAAAATTTAAGTGATTTCAATGCTTGAGAAGAAATGTACTCATTATCTTGCCCATGTAATTGTAACCCCTCTGTACAGTATTTTCACAATTAAAAAAATGAAAAAAATAAAATAAAATTTAAGTGATTTTGCATAAAACTTTGGAATTCTGATTTGTTAGCCTGCATATTCATCAGATTCAGTTGAGGAATCCTATCTAGATTAAAATAGCCCTTTGAATGTGTCATCACACTCTATAACCAAGATTCTCAAAGTGCCATCTAATACCAACAAATTAGCATTGCCTGGGAATTTGTTAGAAGTATAAATTCTAGGTCATCTCTCCAGACCATTGAATCTGATACTTTGAATCTACAACTTAGCCAACTGTTTCCTTAAGTTTTTCAATGATTCAGGTTCATACTACATTTTGAGATCAATTGCCATACAATATCCCAGGCAAATTCTCTCCTGTTCTCTTTTAGAGCTTTCTATGTTCAGGAAATGTAATTTTGTGTCTAATTGTTACAGAGTTTACCCTTTGATTGAACTATGTTGTATTTTCCTTTCTACTTACTATTGCTGGATTTTCTTTCTTTGATCTTTTTGGATCTGAGATAACTAGGAAAAACAATAGTCATACAATAAAGCCACAAGCACAACCATGACTATTTCAGCACTGTCTACCGTAGCCAAAATATGGAATCAGCCCAGATGTCCCTCAATGGACGATGGATCGGAGAACATGGTATATACACAATGAAATTTTACTCATCCATTAGAAAGAATACATTGTAGCATTCATAAGGAAAAGGAAGACTTGAAAAAAATGATATTAATATTCTTAAGAAAAAGGAAGACTTGGAAAAAATGGTATTAACTTAAGTAATTCAGACCCAGAGCCACAAAGGTTGCATGGTTTTTTAATTTATGGTAGCTACAATCAGCTTCTAAATCTATAAGTAAACATATTAGGTAGTATGCAAGTCATTATAAATGTATTCACTGAATTATGGTAGATTCTAAGGGCAACTTAAATAGTGTAATTCCTTAGAAAGATAAAGTCAAAGCCCAATGGTTCTTTCCCCTATGGTATATCCCCTGTTGTCGCTGTACTTGATTTTGGTACCCTGCATCTTGTATATACATTTGTCTAGTCTGGGGAGGGGAAAGAGAATAACAAAACAGTCAAACAAGGACACAGGATGACCCATTGCTACAATGATACCCACAGGACAGTATATTGGAAACAAATTTTATAACTTTGGGTGGGGAGTAGGGAAGGGGGGGAAGGAGTGTGGGAGGTGTGGGGGGGAAGGGATAGTGGGACAAGAACAAGGGAAGGGGTAACAATGATCAACAAGTAATGTACTCATTGCCTTACTCATGAAACTGTAACCTCTCTGTACAGCCACTTTACAATAAAATTTTTAAAATGGGGGAGGGAAGAGATAGTAGGAGAAAAACAAAGGAGGGGGTAACAATGTTTGACAAGAAATGCACTCATTTAACTGAAACCCCTCTGTATAGCATCTTTACAATAAAATAAACTTTTCAAAAAACAACAAAATAAGTACCAGGAAATGGGGGTTTTTGCAAAATGGGGTAGGGCCAAGTAGAGAGGGATAGACAAATGAAAAGGAGGAGAATGAAGTCAAGAATTCATTGCATATACTACAAAATTAAGAAAAGTAAGAGAAGGAGTTGGTCAGAAGTGGGGTGAGAATGTTGAAAAAGATGACATTCATCAAGATGCACTATATCCATAAACTGCTTTGTGAAATGGAAACTCCTCTATACAACTATTTAAAGACAATAATAATAACAATAAATACTTATAAATCTTCAGTTTTGCTCAGCAACAGTAGTTTCTAAAAAGCAGACTTCCTGCCTCTAAGTTGTAGACCTCTTGCCATACTTTGAACTCATCATAATCTTATTTCTTTTTATTGAGTATATCCTTGAAAAATACTCAATTTCTCTTTCAATAAGCTATTCTAAGAAGCCTTGGAATGAATGCAAATTTGTGCTTTTATTTTGACATTTCTTCCAACATTGATTAGATAATTTCTGATCTGTTTATTGTTTTGTATGAGAGTGTGAAAATTTCTAGAGATTACCCTTCATTGATATTTCCTTGTTGGGGGATAATTCATAGGATAAGAACTTACTGTTATACTATGAACACCAAGATTCTTGTGAGATTTGTAAATTAAATTTTCTTTCCAACTTTTGTTTAATATATTCAGTGTCACCTTGTAAGGAAACTGAGATAATTTTGTGTATCCTATCAATTTGTTTCTTGTTTGACATCTGTGTTTGTTTATATTGCTTTCAGAAGTGGAGAATCTGTCACCAATTAATGTTGATGTTTTTGAGTTAGAGAGATGGGAGTATGCGTACAAATGAAAGTTTTTTTGCTCCTAAATTGTATTTTATTGTAGCTGAATATTTTCCAAGTAAATATTCACTAGCTTTTATTAAATGCTTCAATTGGGTAATGGAAACACTGACTTTCAGAGAAGTGAAACCAGTATAAAATTTTATTTGTAAATTGTTTAAATAGGGATACATGTGGACCCATTGCAAAAATGATGTTATGTCGAAAAAAGAACTTTACAACTTGGAGGGGGGGAGCGCGAGGCAGGGATGGGAGGGCAGGGATGGTAAGGGGAAACAAAGGAGGAGGAAACAATGCTTGATAAGAAATGTACTCATTACCTTGCTCATGTAATTGTAACCCCTCTGTACAGTATTTTCACAATATAAAACCTTATTAATAATAAAAAATAAAAATAAAATAAAGAAATTCCTCTGATATTGAATATTGGGATACATAAAATTATATTAAAAGAATATTTTCAAGTAACTGACCAAGTGTGTTTCCTATGAATGTTAATGGCTGAGTTAAGCTAACTGCTCAAGCAATTCTAATATGGGCATTTAAAAAAATATTTAGCTGATCAAGTTAATTAATTTTTATTGTTATAAGGTATAACATTGTTTACCCTTATACCTAGCTCCACGGAAGGAGTATACTTCCAGGCTCCATGATTCTAGAAATGGGTAGATGACTTGCTCTGGATAATGCAAAACAGGAAGATGCAATAATGTTTATTTCCAATCATAAACAAAGGAGGCTTCAAACATTTTCTGCTTAACCCATTTAGGAACTTATAATTCAAATTGTGTGACAAATATTTCCTTGCCATTTTTTAAAGATGGTGTCATCAAAATGGCAGTTCTTGGTTTCTGTACTTCTAGGTTGGTTGATAAAGCACATAAGGACCAGTTTCAAAATAACACACCAGTAACTTTGTGGTTTACTGAGCAGTGTCAGAGGTTATCCTTTTCCAGAGGAACTTCTACAATTTGATCATGAGGACTTTACACATTTATAAGTACTTGTTCTTCCCTGTGTTGTTTGACTATTAGTAAGCTCAGAGCCAATATTAAGTTTCCATAGCTTTCATTTAAGATTGAATTTACTATTTTTTCATGTGTTCTTAATGCTATTTTAAGTAATTTTGAAGCTATAATAAATCATTTTTGCTATAGAGAATAATATAAATAAATATAATACTTTTACCAGAGACCAGTCATGCAGACCATTAAAAGGACTACTTTTAGAGTGTTACTTAGTACACCCAAGTTAACTGCTGTTGTAATTAATATTCTGACTTACTGTAATTAAGCAAAGAAAACCAAACATATGGAGTTGTGGTATTTATGGTTTTACAGTGCACATTATAGTTTAAAGACTCTTGCAAAGATCTTTAATAGAGACAGTTGAAAATCTTTAACCTAACCTTTCCCCAAATTTCAAAAATAACCTCTCTCTTTCTTTCTCTCTCCAAAGAACATGTTAACATTTCCAGTACTATATTTTATTTGGGAAATATTTGTTACATTTACAAGTATTGAACAGCAATACAAGTGAAAGGAAGAAAGCTGTGTGGTCGATGTACAGAAATAGTTGGGCCTAGTGGATAGAGATAACCTGAGTATAGTGAGTAAACCTCCAGAAAAGCTTTCCTGCCAATTGGCAATTTTGAGGAAGCAATGCAAAAAGGTGGAGCAAGAAATTATGACATATTTTTATTCTTGCATTTGCAGAAGGGAAGCCATCAAAAAGTCCAATCAAATGAAGCTGAAATCCTGATTGGTTTTGCTATGGATCCATTTCTGTGTGGTCATGGAAATCTCAGAAGATGTGTGAATGAAGAAAAAAACTAGTTTCCTCCTCCATCCTCAATAGTTTATGGATAAATATGGGTGGAATTATGTATTAGATGTTAAATCATTGTGAGGATGAATTTGGTTTAAGAATATATGAACCAAGAATGGTGCTGTAGTTTTGCAGTCACAACAGCTCTGGGGGTTGGGGATTAAGGATTATGAATTAACAAATTTAATTCTAGTCTGTGCATCATAGTGAGGGCCCTTGCTTAAAAAAAGCAGAAATAGTATGAAAGGATTAAACATTTTGGCTTGAAAGCACAAGATCTCCATAGTACTGTAGATATATTGTAATTTCTAACATGATAACCACATGAAGCATGAAAACTACAGTAGGGATAAGGCTTATTTCCTGTAATTCATGTGATGTCACTTTATTATTCACTGATCTCAGTTTCTTCTCCTATCAGCTGTTAGTTCTTTCATCCTCAGCTATGGGTAACTTTATTTTCTAGTATGGATTGTACTAGTCTCTACCATGCCTCTGGTGAGCTGAGTGTTTGTTGTCTGATAAATTCCTTGACCTCTCAGGACTTGATTTTATCAACTATAAAATAAGGACTTGGATTAGAAAATCTTTAAGAGAACTGCCAAATGAAACATGATACAACTTTCTGAGAAGGCAAAATAAATCCTTCTGTTTGATTATCTTGCACTATCCAGTCAGGTAACATAGGCCATATGAGGCTGAGGAGACATAATCTGGCAATGGAGAGATAAGCAGTTGTGGGACACTGTGCTGAGCTGGAGCAGATATTAAGGATAAATGACTGAGGAAGAATTTAGGCTCTAACCCAAGAAAACAGAGGCGGGTAAAAAGTAGTGGAAAAATGATCAAATATGGATCTTTTCATTATATTTTTAAATTTTGATCATTCATTGAGTCTTAGGTAAATCTCTCTCTCTCTCACACACACACAAACATGCACACATACACACACACACACAATCTCCAAAGAAAGACTTGAAATCATTAACTTCAAAACTGAAGTACTTTTTTTTTGAAAGATGTGAGTGAAATATATCTAGGGATTATATTTTATGTTTTATCGTTTGCACACTATGGTCATGATTATTACAAATGTCTTGCATCAAGTAGCAAAGTAACTGTATGGGACTTTTTTCAAAACTGAAGTAACTTTCTATCCATCGAATTAGAAAACTACAGAAATAAGTGATAACAGTGGCTTTGTGAGTTGTGTTTACAGACTCCAGACCATTCTCATTTTAAATTGCACTTGAAAAGCTACACATACACTCCTTAAAGGCTGGCTTCTGAAAATAAACACATTGGTTCTCACACTCGGGTATATGGATTAGGAGAAAAAAGGAAAGGTCAGAGCAAATGCATGGGCCTGGTGTGCCACAGTTGGGGCAAAGCTCTTTAGACAAAATAGATTATTCAGAAGGGAAATAGAGTGGAAAATGGCCTGTAGACCCTGCAAAATGACCACCAACACAAGCAAATGAATGTTTCCATTTTTAGTGTTTCCAGTTGTATGCTGGTTTCCCTCCTCTGTCTCCCATGCAAAAGAATTATATGAATAAGTCACCACATACAGAGAGAATGTGCCTAAAAGTAAACCACAGAAAATAAACATGATGTATGGAGTACCAAATGTGTTTTGGTAGTTTGAGAACCTAGTACAAGACCCTTTCTAAGAGCTTAAACTGTTCTGTACTTCTGAAATTTTCCATTGTTTATTCAGTTATTTTCCTGGTTTGATAAGGCTAGAGGGAGCTGAATTATTTTCATTTGCATGGAAAAAATGGCTGACTTGTTCACAAACTGAAGAGCCATTCTGATGGGAAACAGCTTGAACAAAGCATGTAGAGAGAAACATCTGACTTTATTTAAACTGGAGTGTGAATTAAGTGGAAAGATGAGTGGTAGGTGTAGAGTGATGACTTTGAATTTCCTAAGGACTGGATTTTATTTTATAGAAAATGAGGAATAGTGGCAAGTGTTTTAGTGGGCTAGTGAAATGTATGTACTGTGCTTTCTGAAGTTTCTTAGCACAGAACATAGGTGGATTTGGAAAGGGGAGATCGAGAAGTTAGTCACAAGATAGAAAACACACTCATCCATAACTGACCACTTTGGTAGTGAATGCAAAGTCAGATTCTATATGTGCTACAGTAGACAGGAAGGGAAAGTAAGGAGAGGGTCTCAGATGTTAAGGATTTACTGTCTAGTGAAATGGTAAGCCTTCCCTCAGGGGTTAAAAAAGGCTGATGGATAAAGGATTTCTACCACCAGAGTTTTAGATAGAGGAAGCAAAACTATCTTACTGATATCCTAAGTCATTTAATATTGAAAGTATCCTAGAAAGCATATTCCTAATCAGCCCTAATATACAAAACTCCAATGACTAATCTGTGTGTGGAATGTCTAGTGCCTATGGCAGATGATTTCTTCTTATTAGGCTGGTAATTTAATTGTGAAAGAATTTCTGACTCTTCCTGTGAGTGGGTCAGTGGTATACAACTTCAGGGAAAATGTTGACTGCCTACAGAGGGTTCAAGTTCTAGTGAAGGCTAGTGGGTTATCATTCTAACCATCAAAGAGAATGTAGTAAGCTTTTTGCCTTTCTTTTTCCTTCCTCCAGGTTTTATTTGTTCTTTCTTCATGATGCCTGTCTATTCCCTTTGTCCATACACATTATATTGCTTTCTTGCTTCTTCAAGTGTTCTATCCCTATTCCTATCCCTTCTAATTCTGTTTAGTAACACTAAACTAAATTTGACTAAATTTTCCTTTATTGCCTTCATTAACATCTACTTTTTTGTTAAAATCACTTTTCTTTCTATTCCTCTGTAGCACTCTTTCTTCTTCACTTGTAAGTCTGCACCAAAGGGACTGATTTCAACTTAGTATCAAGATCAAATCACTCATATATATATATATGGATACACACACACACACACACACACACACACACACACACACACACACACACACACACACACACACACACACACACACACACACACATATATAGCTAGTCCATAGTACCTGATTATTTCATAAGGCACTAATTTGCATGTTGTGTGAGATATTTTTGTATCAAGAAGATTATCATAGATAATGTGAGAAGGCCTTATTAAATTATTTGAAATTCTTAAGAGCAAAAACTTCAATTTCCTGGAAGAGGAAGAAAAATTCTGCCCAAAGACTCCAACATTAGCTCCTACTGTATATAGTGTCCAGCCTGTCAGAAAGTTAATAGGTTTTTAACCTATCAGCCCTCACATGTGTGTGGGATCTCCCATTCCCTCTTTCTTTTCTTCCTTCATTTTCCCCTTCTTCTATTTCTTTCCTTCCTTCCTTCCTTCCTTCCTTCCTTCCTTCCTTCCTTCCTTCCTTCCTTCCTTCCTTCCTTCCTTCTCCTTCTTTCCTTTCTTCCTGACTCCTTATTTTATTTTCGTTCCGGCTTCTGTCATGTATCTATATCAATCTTTTACCTATCAGTTTATCATGTATCTACACCTATTTACATGTCATCTTTTTCTATAATGTATCTCTATCATCTATTTACCTATCTACTATCTACTATCTTTATCTAGCAAGCTAGCTAGAATCTATATTTATATCTGTTGAATCTATTATCATGGTTATGGTCATCATCATCATCATTATCACACTGTTGCCTTCCGGCTATGTTTCTAGAGAACTCTGATTGACACTACTTCTTTAATATTATTTGTACCATGAAGGTATTGTCTGACAGGTTGTAGTGTCCTTGCCTCTTGTATAGTGAATTTAAGGGAAACTTAAGTTTGCCTTGATGATGTAGCTCAAAGGGCTTCCTAGCACCATGTGTTCAAACTAGTGCTCATAATTTGAAGCAAGAGTATCTACTGATGGAGTAACAATTGTAGATATGTTGAAGAGCTCAAAATGTCGGAAACTATTAAATATGGGAAGCTTTTCTGTGGAAACTGGGGATTGGAATGAGAGCTCAACCACCGCTTAGCTCAGCTTCTTTATCTCAAAGATAATGAAATAGAGGTCCAACAGAAGTTAACTGTGCTGCACTCAGCCACATTCATTGGTATAATAACATATCATTTTGAATTTTTTCACTTGAAGACATTTTAATATATTTCTCTATTGCTAAATATTTTGCTAGAGAATGTTGTTTGTTTTGACCTGCACAGTATTCCGTCTTTTGAATGTGACAAAATTATTTGACTGAAATACCTATTTAGTGCATTTAAGATACATTCATGCTTTTAATATCTCTCCCTTCAACAGGAACTGTAATAACTATCTTGATACAAAAGTCTTTGTATATGTTTATCATTCTTGGGGACTTATTTGAAGAGAGGGGCTTTTTTTTTTTATCAAAACAAACATGCACAATTATCTTCTGGAAGGAAGTATATCTCACCAGTTCTCATTGCTTACTACAAGATGAGGACATCTGTTCCCTCCACCCTCACCTATACTGGATATTTTTATTAACAGATGCTATTAAAAGCAACCTTGCTTACTTCACTTAATATAATTTTTCCAAGTCTTTCCATTTCTTAACAAATGGGGCAATGTTATTCTTTCTAATGAAGGCATAGAATTCCATTGTGTATATATATCACATTTTCTTGCTCCATTCATCTACTGAGGAGGAGGATGGGAGGAGGGCAGGGGCAGGGAGAGATGGGAAGGGGAAACAAAGGAGGAGGCAACAATGCTTGATAAGAAATGTACTCTGTTGGGTCTTCGTAGGTCTTTGGACTGACGGGGTCCGAGGAGAGGTAAGTGCGAAGTGAAGTGCGGCTGCTTGGCTTGCCTGTTCCCCAGCCTCCCTTGGCCCAGGAGACAATCAGATGCAGCAGGGAGTCAAACCAAGCAGGAACTCGTTTATTAACAGGGAGCATCCCCCTTTTTAAAGCAAAAGACTGTGTGGGAGAGGAAATGGGATCAACCAATCACTGAAAGGCCACACCTTAACATGCACCTAGGCTTCCATGAGTTGTTTACACACTGAACCTAAACAAATCCGGCTCTGCCCACTCAACTTCCTCTCAGGGCCATCTTTGCTGCCTGTGTTCCCCACAGATTTCCCCACAGTACTCATTACCTTGCTCATGTAATTGTAACCCTTCTATACGATATTTTCATAATAAAAAACAAAAGAATAAATGCAACTTGTATTAATTCATATTACTGTATGAGAAAATTTCAACTTTATCTCCCCCTTTCCCATTTTATTGCTAGTTGTTTATTTCTTGATGCCATTTTTAATCTATTCCCCCAAATTTCCATTTATATTTTACTGAGTCACAGACATTACTTTACAAGATGTGATAGAACACATAAAACAATCCCTAAGCATGTGGTGAGTGGTCTCATGATTCTTGATGCTGTTGTTTGTGTGGCTGTGATTGCTGATGTTATGGTGTCTGCTTCTAGGTGCTGTTTCTTATTTAGGAAGAAACTACCAAGTCACCACTGCCTGAGGTCCAATAGCTTCTGCTAGAGCTCATCAGTAGATAAAATGTATCTGTATTTCTCCAGGAAAAACACACCAAAGCATATCCCAATTATGCTGTTGATTTTTTAATCTTTCATCTGCATCCTTTTTTCCAGGCCCTATTCTCTCTGGAATAAAATCAAATGTGGTTTGTGCTTCAGGCAAATACTTAATGGCATGCAAACCATTCCAACTCTTTAGTTTTCTCTCTAACTAGGCACTGGGATTCATCCTTTTCTTGGAAATTATGGGAATTGACCTCAGAGAATACATAAATTACAAAGTGCTTTCTTTTTTATGTAACATTTTACATTATTCCTTTTTTTATTCCCACTAGAAAGTGTGAAATTACATATCTTAAAATGGAATCTGTGTAGCAGTTTTTTATCTTTTTAAATATTTAGCAGTATACAGTGTTTACTTTTTATGTTTCATTCTTGAATATTGTGTTTTATAGAAGACTCTCAGGGAGGTTTCTTTTTCATTTTTATAGTGAACTTCAAACTCTGGTGTTTGTTTCATTCATTTAGCAGCTGTGGTGGACTCTCCCCCCTAGGACAAATAAAGCACTTATGATTGTTCAACATGTTGTCTGGCTTTTAGTGAGGAAGGATGGAGAAGTTACAAATATTCGGAATATTCTACTTAGAAGGATAACTGGAAACTATATAGTAGAACCTATTGTATGTTTTGTTATGGAAAATGTTATATCTTGCTTAGCATGGTTTGTGACACATGGTAGACACCTAATATAGATAGCTGCCTCCTGTATCAATTAGGATTTTCATGAGACTAGAACCAACAGTATCTTAACATGAATGTATATGCACAAGCAATTTAAGGAATTGAGAACTGGATCAAGTAATAGTGGAGAAGCATGTTTAACATTTTCATGGTAGGCTAGCATACTAGAAGTGCGGATAAGAGCTTATATGGAAGACTTGAATCTGAGATCTGTAGAGCAAACTTCAGTCTGGATATTCAGGTAGAGTTCTAATCTATGTTCTAGTCTTTGGTCAGATTTCTCTTACCTTAGGAAATCTCAGAGTTTTTATTTTTTTTCTTAATCGCAATGCCTTCAACTGATTACACAAGGCTCATTTAATTTCACATAAGGTTGGTACCTTTATACAAAGTCAACTGATTGTAGATTCCAATCATATCTTTAAAATACCTTCACCGCAACATCCAGGCAAGTATTGTACTACCCAATTGAACACCATAGCACACAAACTGACCTACGAGCCATTAGGTTTTCCACTTCCACTCCTTTCCTATGTGGAAAAAGGAACAGAGTTCTTCAGGAAACCAGAAATCATCTTCTATATCAGAGTCAAGATCTTAGTTTTACAAACTCATAAAAATAAACAGATATCTAAAAGCTTCAAGAAAGTGATTTAGAAGGTGATGACGGCAGAGAAGGAAACAAGGTCACCTTCCTGTTTTGGCTTAGCTCTGCCAAACTCTCTCTGTTATCACCACAGTTAGCACAGTGGTAGGAAGGAAAAGACCCAAGAATGAATGGCCCCTTTTGTGCGCTTCCCTAATACAAAATGGAGGTATGAGTAAAGCTAGGCCTGTTGTGTTTTCTGGGAGCATCTTCAGTGGGCTCTAAGACATGTCCAGATCCTTCCTGATATCTGTATCTAGTATAGCACTGTGAACTTAGACCCAAGGTCCTCACTGCATGTAGACTGAGAATGAGTGACAGAGAAACAGTCTCCTCAGTATTAGGAGAAGGGCTTGAATGAAACAGAAGGGTTTCTCAGGTCTTGGTGGTGAAGTTGCTTAACCTTTTAGCTGTACCAGGTATTTAGACATGTGGGAGGATAATAACATCAACCCCCCAGCCTATTAAATAGGGCAAATGAGTTTAAACGATGATAAGATTTTAAATCCATGTCAATCAGCAAATTTCAAGTACAGCACTATAATTAGAAACTCATGATTACCTGTAGAATATCCTTGTGGGCAAAATTAATGCATATTGAAAAATTTTAGCACTTATTTTAATCTCAGTTATAGCCTGGTTCAAATGAATTGATTTCTCCATTCAGAGGCTGATGAGTTACTTATGTATAAGGTAGATTCCCTTAGAGATGGATTTTTAAAAATATTTTCCAAACTTGGTGTCTATTTTTCTTAGGTCGGGGTCAACCATTTAAATTAGAAAACTTAAATTAGTGACTGTGGAGGTCTCCAAGGTGTAATTTGTAATTGGAGAACACAAATAACTGTCCTTCCAGGGAGCTGAGATGGCTTTCAGCTTTATTAGATCATGTCACTCTGCTATATATTTTTGTTAAGCCCTGTTTATGGGTTATAAGTTTATTTCTCATGCCAGTAAGCTAACACTTTTCAGTTAGATAAGTAGAAACATATCCCATAGCTGATTTCCCACGAGGATTCTCCTAGGACCTGCATTTGGATAGGCAATGTATTTGTTAATGTACTTAATTCACTACTTCCTTTTGAAATATTTCTTTTTACTGCTTATTCATGTTGAACAGCTGAAAGAAAATATACACTCATCCCTTTCTTTGGATGGAAGTTTCCCTTTTTCCAGCCAAGAATCCTAAGCTTCTCCATGGGCATCCTGAGTTAGTACTTATAAACCATGATGGGACTTAATGGTGCCCAGATTATTTACATAAGAGGCAGATGATATAGGATGGTATATTAGAACTAGTAGGAGATGGAAGGTAGAACCTTAGCTACATGAGTCATTTACAAAAGACTGAGCCCTGTAACTTTGCATTGTTAGGCTGGCATTTGTTAAATGTTAGCAACGTTTCCCCGTAAGCATCCCCATGACATACAGAGGCAGTTTAGAAGATGCAACTGGCAGTGCTGGAAATGGTGCAGGCTATGCCTTTGGCAGCAATCCATTTTTTCTCCAATCTTTATTCCCTAGAGAGTAAAAGTAATATTTCATAAAACAAGACAAATGTCCAGTTATTTTTGAAGTAGGACCCTATTAACTTTACCACTGACACCAGTTCATTCTACAACATGAAAATCTTTCCAGCCTTGTGGCAGGAGGATGTTACATACCTAAGTTCAGTATTCCAAGAACAATTATTTCAAAAAAGTAAAATATTCATTTCCTTGAGAGACACAATTGAAAAAAAACTGATTCTTAGAATGATGTCCTAATGAATCACTGGATTCAGAACAGCACTTGTCTTTGAAACCTTCTGCTTCAGTCAAAACCACTAGCCCAGGATATGAAGAAGTGAGTCTTGATATTAAGGAAAATAATGATTCACTGTTGGATTATTGAACCACAGAGTCATGTCCCATTGTGATATCACTGAATTAAAGTTTAATTTATTTGGAAAGTCTGGATAGATACCTCCAACTTTCATCTTTATATAGTCATCATGTAGGATAGCTCTTTAGGCCTCATAGAGAGTTATAGGTCCCTGTTTGCTGGGCAAATAAGAAGATCGCTCCTGTTTACAAAGTCTGACTGAGAAAATGAGCTGGCTCTCAAAGAAGAGAAGCAAAGATCATTTAGACTTTGCTTCATTCTGCTTTGATGATATACTCTTAGCAGTTTGATAATGTTTTTAGTTTTATTTTTCAATCCGTTACCAAAATCAGCAGCAATGAAAGAACAGATAGATGAAACATCAACAAGATTTTTAGGGTTTTTGTGTCATAAGAAATACACCAAGAAAATGAAAAAATGGCCCCAATAAAATAGAAGAAAATTTTTACAAATTACATAGCTGATAAGGTACTTATATCTACAACTCTGTAATAGAAAAATAACCCAATAAAATGGGTAGAATATCAGAGTAGCCATAAAAAGATGTACAAATGGCCAATAAGCACATGAGATGTTCAGTACTTGAGTAATTAGGGAAAAGCAAATCAAGACCCATAAGAAATGAATTCACATTCCTAAAGATGACCATAACTAAAAATAAAGTGACAGGTGTTAGTAAAGAAATTGGAAGTCTTCAACACTGCAGGCCAAAATGGAAACTGGAGCCAATGATTCAGAAAACAGTTGGACAATTACTCAAATGGTTAAACACAGAGTTTTCACAAGAGTCAGCAACTTCTCTGTCAATACCAGAGAAATAGAAGCAGGAGGACTTTACCTGAATTTTCATGGCAGAATTATTCCTAGTAGCCAAAAAGTTCAACCAACCCAGCCACCCATCAGCTGCTTAGTGGGAAAACAAAAATGTGCTACACACATAAGAAGAAATATTTGGCAATAAAATAAAGTGAGGCACTGATATATGGAACAACATGGAACATAATGTTGTCTGCAAATAAAGGAAACTAGAGAAGACTACAAATATGATTGTACCTATCTGAAATATCCAGAAATGAACGCATCTGTAAGAGACAGAAAGCTCCATCTGGGCTTAAGGAAAAGGATTGGGGGGGGGGAGATGATTAAAAGGTACCAGGTTACTTTTAAGGGTAAAGAAATAGTAAAATATTGATTGTGGTGATGAATGTATTACTAGGCATAGCTAAAAGTCATTGAACTGTACAAAATTGTATGGTGTATGAAAGCTATCTCAGTAAAATTATTTTTGAAAAATGAAAGATGTAGTTCAGAACTATCGTCAGATTTAAGGATGGAGACAGTCACATATTGAATTTCTAATAATCAAATCCTCCATTTAAATTGTTCTATCACTGGGCTTCTTATGTTTAGTCAACTTGGATCTTAGATGTATATAGCCATATTGGAACTAAAATCTTGGTTAAGGTATAGAGATAGAATTTGGTTAGGCTGTCACAATATCTGAACAGATTTATTTCCAAAATAGACCCCAAGACTAAGATTTAGATGAAAATGGGTTAATGAGAGAAGAGATAAAAGTCAATAAACATTTATTAGAGTAAGTTAACCACTTGGGCAAATAATACTCAGTCTCTTGAGGGCACTTTAAGAGGAATTGTCATAGAATTTTCTTCTAGAAGGGTGAAACTGTTCTCATTTGTAGAAGATTACCCCCAGGAGTGGTAGCTGCTCTAGAGTACTGAATGATAAATATGTCTATTAAGCAAGTTTCTATAGAGCTAGAGAAATGCCTTATATTCCAGGGAATACATAAGGGTGTTTAATAGCAGGATTTTAATGGGTTTCCTTGAATGTACCTAGGTGACCAGGATCGTTATCCCTAGGTATAGATAGGTATCTACTTTGAATCTCAGGTAATAGAAAACAAGATTTATCTTTCATTATTGGTGAAAATCTCTGTTACAGAATTAATTTTGCTTTCTTTTTTCCCCAGAAGGAAAACAAAGCACTCAAATACAGCTAAGAGGGAACCAGGTGTGGAATTGTGTACTGAAGAGTGGCCACAACTTGGCAATGAACGGATGCCCTGGCAACATTAGTGCACTCAAGAATTACATTATGAGTCATAGAAAAGACCAATATGCAAAGCTCACTCTCCAAATCCAGGAAATTTCTTTCAAAACTGACTATGCTTTTAGGAAGAAAATCAGTAGTTTCAAACAAAGAAATCAGAGCCAATTGAGGACAGTAGAATTTTAATCATTCTGCTTGATAGGTTCAAGTCTGTGATAAATATTCATTAACAATTGATCAATAAGCTATTTTTCCTATCTCTTAAGCTAGAGTTGAAACATAAAATTAAATATTTTTCTCTTAGAAGAATAAAGAATAAAAAACCTGTTCAACCACATTTCAGCTCATTTCAGAAGAAAATTTCCATAGATACTTTAACAATTCCATGTAGGCCCCTCAATTCCATGACCAATATTTGTAGTTCATAATGGCCAGCTGGAAGACTTAAGACAATTATACAAAAACAAGACAAAACAAAACCAAAAAAATCCTTTCATTTCTTAAAATTTGATTATGTAAAGCAGAATTAATTTCCAGTATTGCTGTGACCTTATACAGGGCACTGACTACTTCTGTCGCTATAGAGTTGGCTCTGAATCCTCCTAAAGAAAATAATGCCTGCACATAGGATCTTAAATGCATTGTGTGTCAAACTTAGTTTCCAGATAGTCATTCAATTCATTCTTTTGATATCATGCAAATAGAATGTGATGATGTAGTTTAGTTATTTTGTAATTTGCTAATTGTAAATAGGTGATATGAATAATCGTTAAGTACATGTAGAAGTCAGATGAGTACAAGGTATCTTTACCAATGTCACCTTCCATGGTTCTTCCCCATCTTTCCTAATCCCACCCATACCATCAAGTTATAAGGACATTGAACATAATGACTCTATTTCTCATCCTTCCCCTCTCCATTTCTCTATCCCTCTCTTGGTGTACCCCCAACAAATCATGTTTCAGCTTAATAGAAATAACCTTGATGCAAATAAAATTTAGGGTGCTTTTAAGTTTATAATGGAATTATTTTGTTGGGTGGTAAACATAGATATGTTAAAGTAGATAGTTCACCAGCTTTGTTAGAAATAAGAGCTAACTTAGATATTCCAACAGATATTTTTCTTTATTGCTTTTATTCTTTATTAATCTATTTTATTTTTTGCTTTACTTCTTTTGTCTAGGCAACTTAAAGTGGCATATATTTATAGATACATATATAGATGCATATATCTGCATATTTTATATATGCATATATATACAATACATATGAATACACATATATACACACATACATATACATATATACACACATACATATATATATATACACATACATATATGTCAGTGTAAAAATGTTCCCAGAATGTTATTCAAGATCATGTGTTTAACAAACTCTCACATTATAAAATATCTCAGCTGTCTATTTCTTTGAGGTTCCTTAATGAGTATATATTAACTGTTTCCTTTAAAATATGCTTTTTAAAGACTATTTGGTGTTTGTGTGTGTGTGTGTGTGTGTGTGTGTGTGTATCTTGGGGCTTGAACTCAGGCCCTGGGAACTGTCCCTGATTATTTTTGTGCAAGGCTACTACCATACCACTTGAGCCACAGCTCTGTTTCCAGATTTTTGGTAATTAATTGGAAGATAAGTCTCATGAATTTTTCTGTTTTGTCTAGCTTTGAACTATGATCCTCAAATTCCAACATCATGAGTTGCTAGGAATACAGACATGAACCACTAGTTTCACCACTGATAGCAATAGATCAATTTTGGTTTTGTTTTTCCATCATTTTGCTTCTTTATACAAGATTAACATGATCTACCCACTTTATTGCTACATGCACACAATCTTTGCCTTCAATTAGTGAAAATGAAAATAGTGCATTCCTTGACAGCCATGTGACCACAATAGTCCCCATTAAACTGTGTTTCTACTTGTTCTCAATATTAGGACTGCTATCCACAGTCCACAGGATTCGTAAATTTTGAGATTTATAATTTAAGTTAACTGCATTTACTCATGACACATTTCTATGTCCTTTGCACTACTGATTTTGGAAGCAGAGAGAAAAAGTACCCTTCAAAGTAAGGTGTTATGTATGCTGTCTCTCAGACTTTCCTAATGAGTTTTGGCAGAATGGTTTGAAAGCCAGTGGAAAGATTAAAGTGGCTTTTACTTGTGTGGTCTTGGGAGAAGAGCCTTCCAAACACAAATTACCTTCCTCTCTCTTTCTGAATGAGGATTCAATGCTGAAGAAAGGGTCCTTGAAGAATGTTATTTTGAAAGTACATGGCATAAGGATTAGAAAAAAAATCTGCCTCTTACCTTGTAATATATCTTTTATTTAGAAGATTCCCACTTGGTAGACAAAAGGAGCAGTTTCCTGTGAGTGACCAGAAAGTCTTGAAATCCTCAGCAACTGTTCTGACAAAACATGTACAATGCTTGAAATGCCAGTAGAAAGCAACATCTTCCTGAACTCCAGGAGCTAGACAACCCCCGAATTTTCTTATATATGTGAATAAATGAGCTTCCTACTAAATATATGCTAACCATATGAGATATGTTGGTATATAAATTATATATTTATAATTTAACTATATAAGAATATATATATATATATATATAGTTAATTAAAAAAATCTTGGATGAGCCAGTAGCCAAACACTCCTGAGAAGAACTTTGACTTAAAGCATACACAAGTTTGAAATATATCTGAAAACCAGGATGACATTAGTTTAGAAAGAAGATGAAAAACAGTGAAGAGTTCTTATCTTCCCACTTTGAAAGTGCTTGTAGGTATAAGTTTATCTGAGAATCAGAGAATCTGAGATCTGAGAATGTGAATTGATATCCCTATCATCCCATAGATCCTTTTATTTCTGTCTGGATATCCTTTGTCTTGGGTACTGCCAATGGAACTTAGGTTCCCAAGTTATTCATTGTGTTCTCCTGTCGAGATTTGTATAAGTAATTACTTGTTTCTATAAACAAAGGGCTATTTGAGTCACAGCAGAGGCCTTATAAAATCCCTATGAAATATATTATTTCATTCTGTGTCTGATTGAGTCTGTAGCTGTATCTGTTGGTAAGGTATGCATGTCAATTTGAAGGGAGGTGTAAACCACTGCAGGGAATAAGAGATACCAGAGGTTTTTGTTGGACCATATGCATACAGTATAAACAATGATTTCCTTCCTAAACTGATTTCTCATTGAAAGAGCTACACTAAGATTCACATTTGCCAAAATGTTGTGGAAAATTCTACTATTAGACAAAACTAGTACAACTGGCCTACAAATATTTTGCTAAATGGTTAAAAATACACACATGCTTGGTGAAAAACCTGATTTGTCACTGCCCTGCTGGGTATCTTAGACAGCTCATTTAAGCTCTTAGAGATGTCTCTAAGTACTGACCTAGAAAACGAAGGTCCTAATAAACTCTCCTTCACAAGCTGACTGTAAAAGTTTAAATGGGTTAATACATGCACTTATGTTTTGTGAATGACTCTCAGAATAAATACGAGGAGGAACTGCATAAAATGTTAGCTCTTACTAACTCAGTAGCCCCACTATGTCTGATTGACATTAGGTGGAAATATTCTTCATCTTCACTTACTATCTGGGCCCAGATTCAGTGAGAAAAGGCTACATCAACAAGAAAACTTTGTAGCCATTCATATAACACCATGAGCTGTCCCCATGCTATTTGCTCTCAAATGTGTACAACTCAGCAAAACTCTCATTTGGTGCAGGACAAAATACAACTCTCTTGACAGAGATTTCTGTTGACTTACACCCAGTGGGATGCTTGTGAATGAAACAATACCTATTATCTCTTCATCAAACCAACATATTTTATGATATTATAACCTAGCTGTAGAGAAACCTTTTTTTTTAATCTGTGGGGAAGTAAAGCTCAGAGATACAAGTGAACTAATGACAGACCTGAGAAAGGAACTTTGACTCAGCAGTGAGACATCTCTGCTATCTGGTGATCTTTAAGGAAAAGCTGGCTTTGCCCCTTATCTCTTCTACTACTTTTGGTGTTTTTCCATCCAATCAAGTCCAACATCTTTTAGATGATTTAGGAATGTTTCCAGGAAACAAATCAAGTTATCAACTGTTTTCTCTCTAAATTGTTGCTCCATATTTTGGAAGAAGGTAATAAGGGGAAGATGTATTGCTTTTATATAACAGATTTAAGTTATGAAGGAAAAAAGGAAACATTAAGAAATTCAGAAGCTGCTTCCCTGTTTTGACTATTTTCAGTCAGAGTAGGTAGAAATTGTTATCTACTATGGATCTCAACATTTGTGCTCTTGTTTGTACCTCCTTAACATTAATGTTTTTAAATTTTGATTTATTCTTTTGACATAAAGCAATGCTGTCAATAAGGGGAAACGGTGAAAAGGCTAACATTAAGGTAGACATAGTATGCATGCTCAGAGTTTTATAGAGTTAAATTGAGTATTACCATCTATTTCTTATTTTATATTACTTTCTATTTAGGTAAATAGAAGTTGTTTCTTTTTTCCTTCCTGAGTGTTTTTTTTCCAGTAGAAGAAGGTTTGTTCTTGACAATAGATCTGTAAGTCCTCCCATGGTTATGACCTGAAGCTACCACAAGAAAGCCCGTGTTGCTGGCTGTGGTAGTTCACAACTATAATCCTAGTTACTCAGGAGGCTTAGATCTGAGAAACATGGTTTGAAGCCAGGCTGGGCAGGAAAGTCCATGAGATTTTTGTCTTCAATTAAGCATCAAAAAGTGAGTAGTATAACTGTGGCTCAAGTGGTAGAGCACTATTCTTGAGCAAAAACGATCAGGGATAACACCTACTACCTGAACTACAACAACAAAAAAGCCCATGTTGCAATCAATGTGTAGCAAGTTCAACCAAATCAGACAGCAGCATAGGGTATTATTGGGTTAGTTGGCTGGTTTTCAGTTGTTGACTCAGAACGATCCCTGCTCTTCTGTGCCTTCCTCTGCATGGCAGAGGTTCAAAGCCTGTGAAATCTATGTATATATTTCATATATATGTATATATATATAATCCCATATCAATAATGTGTTCTAGAATAATTTTGCCAATGAAAAGCAGGAGTGCAAAATTTCAGTTAATAAGGGAGCATCCATACTGCTTTCCAAAGTGGTTGAACAAGTTTACACTCCCACCAACAATGCAGTAAGGTTTCAATTTGACCACATCCCCTCCAGCATCTGTTGTTATTATTTCTTGATTATTCTACTCTTCAGAGTAGTTTCTCTTTAAGTCTTTAGCCCACTTATTAATTGAGAATTTGTTTTTGGGGGATTTAATTTTTTTTATTGTGAAAATACTGTACAGAGGGATTACAATTACATGGGCAAGATAATGAGTACATTTCTTATCAAGCATTGTAGCCTCCTCCTTTGTTTCCCCTTCCCATCCCTTCCCATCCTGGCATTTAATTTTTTGAGAGCTCCCCTATGACCCCTATGACCCAGCAATCCCACTTTTGGGCATTTACCCAAAGGATCACAAACAAGGTCACACTAAAGCTACCAGTACAACTATGTTTATCACAGCATTATTCACCATAGCTAACATGGAACCAACCCTGATGGCCCTCAGTAGATGAATTGATCCAAAAAATGTGATACACACACACACACACACACACACACACACACACACACACACACACACACACACACACAATAGAATTCTCTGCCTTCATCAGAGAGAATTACACCGTCCCATTTGTTAGGAAATGGAAAGACTTGGAAAAAAATCATATTAAGTGAAATAAGCAGGCCCTAGGAAACATAGGTTCCATGGTTTCCCTTATTTTCAATAACTAGTGTATGTCTAGGACAAGCAGAGAAGGTCAAAAGCTATGTACATATGACCATATAAGAGGATGCTAAGCAAAATGAATCCCAAGATAGGGACACAAGAGCCTTTATCTTTGTTGCTGTTGTTTTTAATGTACTTATAATATACTATATGATTTTTTTGTTTCTCTTGTATGTTCTTCCCCAACAGTACAACCCCTGTTTTCACTGCATTTGATCCCTGTGCCCTGCATCTTGTATATACATGTTTCTACTTTGGGGAGGGGAAAGGAAATAACAAAAAGCTAAAATAAGGATACAGGTTGACCTACTGTAACAATGAGAAGTACAAGACACTATGTTGAAAACAACCTTTACAGCTTTGGTGGGCAGGGGGAAGGGAGGAGTTGGAGAGGTGGGGAGGGAAGGGATAGTAGAGGAAAAACAAAGGAGGGGTAACAATGCTTGATAGGAAATGTACTCAATACTTTACTCATGTGTCACCCCTTTGTACAGTATCTTTACAATAAAAATATATATTAAAAATCATCTACCATGACTAAGTTGTCTTCTTTCCAGAGACACAGGATGGTTCAACATATGCAAATAAATTTAAAAAATAAATTTCAGTTAATAATATGCTGAAAATATCCTATTACTTCTCATGCAGTAGAAGACTAGTGGGTAGAATTGAGGAAATGCCTTTGGGCATTTCTCTGTGTATTCCTCACCTTGCTGCAGGTGGCTGCTCTCCCTCTTAGCAGTTTTTCACTGTTCCAGGAAGTTTTCCAACTCCAAGGTGTAGTAGTACATCTGAGAAGTGGAAGCAGCTTTTCCGAACTTCGTTCTGCATCCTTTTCACTGTTCACTTCCCTGTATTAAATCTCTGCTTTCTTCCAAAGCTTAAAATACTTCTGACTTTGCTGACCAAACTCCCGTAGCTGACATTAATCAAGATTAATTAACAATGAACTTTTTCAAGATTCCTCAAACATCGTGGCTTCTCATTTTTAAAAAGAAAAGATGGGTTCACATAACCCACTTTTTCTAGAAAGGCATTTCCTCAGAAGTAAAAGAGGACAGAATAATTTGCACCAGCACCTGTTGACTTCTCAGATATCATTACTTAGGAATATTATTTAACCTAGTCAGTCTGAATATAGAAAATATTAGTGCCATATTGATTTTTTGCTGGGTACTGATGGTTCATGCCTGCAATCCTAGCTACCCCACAAGCTGATATGTGAGGATTGGGTTTTTGAAGCCAGTCTGATCAGAAAAACCCTTCATACTCTTATTGCCAATTAACAGGGAAAAGACAGGAAGTACAAACATGACTCAAGTGGCGAAGTACAAACATGACTCAAGTGGCTGAGCACCAACTTGAAGAGAAAAAAGTCAAGTGAGAGTGTAAATTCAAGCCAGAAAACTGGCACATAGACACACACTTAGATGCAGACAGACAGACAGACACACACACACTCCAGAATCGACACACACATAGCACACACAAACACAGATGAACAGACACACAAATGCACAAATAGTTGACTTTATAAAAGAAGTTGCAGTTTTGGACTATCTTTAAAAATCAGAAGATCTGGGCTGGGTACAATGGCACATTTTCAAAGTCTAGATGTTTGAGTGGTGGAGGTGGGAGGATATCCAGTCTGGGCAAAAGCACTAGACCCTATCCAAATATGAACTAAAAAGTCAAAAGACTGGGGGTATGGCTCAAGTGACTGAGTTCAAATCCTGGCACCATAAAAAAATCAATGGTGCCTATATTCCTCCATCCTAGCAGTTGGCTAGAGGCGGGGCTAACTTACTCCATCTTTACCTTATCCTGCTCCCTTTTGTACTTATGTCAATGATCATGCACCAGTACAAAGGTATATATTTCCCCTTACAGTAAAAGGTTATTTTTTGAATGTATGCCTCTACCAAAGTGTTAAAATTGCAAAGGAAAAGAGGCAGTAGGTTTCAGAAAATAAGGAAGAACACTGCTTTTGTGCAAAATACTTTCACAAAATTACCTGGCAGTTCCTCACCCTATTCATTCTTCACTGATTTATTTGCTTGTGTCTTACAAGCACCTCAGTTTATGAGAACTGGTCTAGTTTCCAGTGCTGGCATTTCATCTTATTTGGGTCACAGAGCCTTTGAAGAGTATCATAAAAATGTCTGGACACTGCCTTGGAAAAGATGATGAACACAAACATATAGTATTCTGATCACAGTTTCTTTGAAGTCTTGTATGTAACTAACTTTAATAAAACCCTTTGCTCTGCAAGAAGTTGTACTTCTTGCTCTAGAGGCAGGTTCAGAAGCAGTGAGTTGGTGATGTGGCCAGACACTCTGAAGATCCGATAGGTTCTCAGGTGATGTCACTATGGTTGGTCTGAGCAACAAGGTTTTGGTGTGCTTAGCTTTTCTTGGAACATATAAATCTCCTGGCCACATCTTGAAAGGAAAAAATGGTTAATGCTCAGACTCCATCTGAGGGATATGGGACCATCTGCTCTTCCTCAGTGGTCATCTACTGAAATAGGCAGAGACAGGCGGGGAGGGCTTTGAAAAGGACCTGGGCCTCAGGTGCAAGTTGAAATGGAGAACGGTTGTGCCAACTAAGGACAGGTTTGCCAATGACTAACAATTCTATTTTTCCAGGACTTACCAGTTCTGTGTATCAGAAGCATAAAAAATAGTAGAAACTTAATGCCCCAATGAAATTTTTCGATGAGTTGTTGTCCTTGAAATCACACGGATTGCTTAGCAGAAGTTACCAATCTTAGGCTTATCAGCTGGATGGTTTCACAAGCTGACCATGAGTTGGGGGAAAAAAGGAGATTTGGTAGAAATGAGTATCTTTAGTCACTCTATCTCGTTTCCTAAGCAGTATGAATCCCCCTTATGTATGTAGCCATGTCCCCAGGTACTAAGAAACCATAGGAGTTGCCATGGTAGAATTTATCCCAAATGAAAAATTAGTTTGAAACATTGCCTGCTGCCAATATAGATGTTTTCTTTCATTGGTAGTCCATTATGAGTTAGGAAAAAACAAAACACAACACATGACTGCAATACAAAAGACATGTGTCCATGCTAATGCTTGATCTGGGCTTCAAAGACAGAATTGAAAGCTGAACTTCAATTGGTGTCAGATCAGTGGAAAGAAGTTCTCACAAATGTTATCACAGCCAGGGTCATTAATGTTTCTTTGGCTTTACCTTACATGGCAACTTCCACGTGTATGCCCCTAATTAGTGCAGCGAGAACAGAGGACACCGCTGAGGCCAAATGTGTGGAAATTTTCCAAAGAATCATTTCCATTTTAAAGAGATCTTAAAACATTACCTGTATTAGCTCCTTTAAAAACTCTATTCCTGCAGGGAAAAAGGTAATTATAATGCATTTTGATATGGTTGGCTTTTGTTAAAATAAAAAAGTTCCTTAGTTGACACTGCCTAATCACAAGGAATTATTTCATAATTGTGAAATAATAATAGCCCTAAAACTGAAAGTTTCAAAGAAACCCTTCAGTAAAAATTAGTTCTTGCTGCTTATACATACTTACTAAATGGTCTTAAAATAAAATTTGTAATGTTTTTCTGTTAATTTCACAATTAAACTTCTTTATCATGCACCATCTAGTCATTAGTCAGCCCTCATCTTTTGATCTTTGGCTGGTGACAATCTGACAGAATTAAGTAAAAATGGACATGACATTTCAAACACATCTCAAAAACTTTTGGAATATCACTCTCTGGCTGACTCACTAGATACACGGAGGCAGGAGATGGGATTCTTCTGAATAATAACAATTGGACTGCTGGGTGACAAGTGACAATGCCTTGAGGAACTAGCAGATGCTAGCCACCCCTTCCCCTGGGAGGTCATTGTCTTTAAAGCCCACTGTGTTCCTCACTAATAGAATTACCCCTGTCATTCCATTGGGAATGACAAGGAAAAATATTTTTCTGTTTCCAGCTACTTGGGTTCTTGTGATACAGACTCCCCCCTGCCCCACCTCCCCCTCCCCCTCCCCCTGCCGCACCTTTAATCCTGGCCCAAAGAACAGATGTTTTGCATCCACTAAAGGTTGGTTTTACATTGTTTTGGCTTTCAAGGAGTGTTTTAAACATTCCTGCTGATGATTTAGCATAAATTGTTCTTGTAATTAGTGTGGTTAATGAACTCCCCACCTATGTTTTAGTAGGCAATTATGAAGCTGGTATATATTATTAGCAGGTACTGTATAATGATGAGAAGAGGGCTGGTGATTAAAGATTCTGTCCTCATGCCTCTAAGACCAAATCCCAAATGGTTTAATCATCATCAATGTCAACCTTTGCCATATCTTCATTCTACATGCCATATATTATAATGCTACATTTACATTTCATCTTGACTTTGATATTTGCTCCTTCAGAATAGAGGTGCCCTGATTAGACAAGGCGACTGGCAGTTGAAAGAAGTGTTTTTAAAATATGCATGTACCATCAGCAATTTCCCACTAGCAGTTCTTTCTTCATTTTACTGAGTTCACCAAAGGCATTTTTGTTTTGTTTTGTTTTGTTGGAAATAGGATAGACAAGACTGTGTCTATGATAAAAAAAAATGACAATTATCAAGAACTGTTTGTCAGAGGTTTATTCTTCTGAGCAGGGGCAAGGAGACAAGAAAATGGAGGAGATCTATCATGCAGATTGTGAAGTTATAGAGCACCAAAAATGCACAAATACACTGCATGTGTTTTTATATTTCATAAAATCCTATTATTAGATTTCTATATCCAATCTATAATAATTGCGGTCCTTTCTCAACATACTTCTCCCTGGTCATTTCATGCCAACTATTGCTTAAATAATATTTGGCAGTCATAGATGTTAACAATCTTTTTCTAAAGCAACCGTTGATTTAAAATATTTACTTGTCATCTCTGTGTAAGTCATTGTAATAACAGATTGGAAAATAAAGGGGAGCTATAAGATATAGAAATAAAGAGAATAGTTCATGAGCCTCAAATTAGAACATTTTTACATAAGATGTGCAAAATAGTAGGTACCTTTTATAAGAAAAGGCACTTGATCTCCACAGTGTGACTGGTAGACAATACAAAATATTCTGCACCCAATCTCTACCTCCTAGTTTACCATAGGAAAACTAGTTGAGAGTCTACAAGGAAGACTTAACAAGCAGATTTGAGAATATATTAAATATATAAACACTAATGTAAGCATAGTTTAAAACAGTAACTATTCACCAGTAATGCTACATATTTAATGCTGTGCATTCTGGAGAGGAAATACAGGATTCTGCAGACTACTTGGGCAATGTTAGTAGAAAACAAAACAAAACACAAAAAACAACATAACCCTGATCCTAGCCCTTATAACTGTAAATAAACTCTATACTATGCCAGGACAAAGGAGTAAAAATTAATGTGCACTCACTCCAGGTTAGCCTTGTGGATCTAACAAGATCTTAGATTTTTCAATAAAAGATTCATTAAGTATTTAGAATTTTCTCAACTATCAAATTTAATTATTAGCAGCAGCTGAGCGTGTTGAGAAAACCACACTTATTAACATGAGGGAATTTGATGTGGCATATGAAGTTCTTGATTACAAATAAGACAATCTAAGCTTAGACTAACAGCAAAGAAGAAATGTGAAAGAGGCATTTGTATTTCTGCTAGATACCTATAACTGCTATGCAGAGCATTTGATTGCTCCATCTCTGCTCTGAAGAGTAGGTCAGGCTCTCTGCATTGTATTCACTCCTCAAGTTTCTGACATTGAGTTTCTGTTTGGCTTTTCCTGTTTTATATACCAGTTGGGAGAGAGATATTAAACACCCTTTTCCTTGACATCTATGACTACCAACATTTATTTAATAAATGGTGGTTAAGCCTTGAAAGAGAAAGAGGTAGCTCAGGAGGATAGGAATAAAGAGAGATATTGGATCACTAGAATCCTTATTTAGGGTGCATTCGTACATAGAAGATGCTTTATATTTATAAACTGTTTTGTTAAGTGGCAGTCCCTTGGTACAACTACTTAAAGATAACTTAAAAAGATAGGGCAGGAATAAAAAGAAGATGCTTACTGACTCTTATTTCCTGTCCCAAAATTGGGGAATTGGGGTCATTTACCAAGGGACACACAAAGCACGTTTTCCTAGTTAGAGATGGCTTGGAATGAGAAAAATAAAATATAAATCCATTGGTATGTGTGTTTGAATGCCTCTTGTTGCTCAGCTGTGTAGAACCATATGTTTTTTTTCTGAATTTCATTGTCCTTTTCTCCTTTCTCCCTTTCTTTTTTCTGTTTTTCTTTCTTCTTTCCCTCCCCTCTAATCTCTTCACCTCCTCTCTCCTCTGTTCCCATTTCCTCCCCTTTTCCCCCTTTTCCCTCCCCTCCCCTTCCCTCCTTTCCTCTCCCCTCCCCTCCCTTCCCGTCCCCTCTCCTCCCTTCCCCTCCTTTGGGTGCCAATCCTGGGGTTTGAATTTGGGGGGCTTGAATTTTGGTCTGGGCTCTGTCCCTGAGCTTCTTTTGCTCAAGCTAGCATTGTATCACTGGAGCCACAGTTACACTTCCTCCTTTTTTATATGGATAATTGGAGATCCAAATATCATTGTTTTTTCTGGTGGGGCTGGCTTTGAGCTGCGATCTTCAGAATAGCTAGGATTATAGATGTGAGCCACTGGTGCCTGTTCATATTAGGCAAAGGGATAAGTGTAAAGACTCTTTGGAAGCTGAAAATGCTACAAACACATAGGAATAACAATTAACTAAGAAATACTTCTTCAATCTCTGAGGATTCCATAAACTTAATTTCAAATGTTTCCAACGGGCCATTTCAGAATTTTATTGTGCCCTCTCGGATGTCTCTAAATAGAAGATAGTAGTACAAATCTCACGATTTGGTGAGATCTAAAAACTGATTTGGTATAGTCACTGATGGAATGATTTTTTTCCCCTTTACCAGTGATTTCATGGAAGGGACATGAATTAGTGTTACCCAATTCTTCAATGAAGCCACTGGAGTGAAGTACTTGGAACTGAATTCAGAATGGTAATACAATGAAGTGTTTCAGGGCATGCTGACCTATGAAGCCACTGGAGAATGCAAGTCTCTACAGAGGCATCCTTAGACCACTTTTGTCATGTGATTCACCTAACACTATTAACATGATATCCATGGAAATCTTTCACTGGTTCCTGTCTTCAGAATTTTACTTGGCATGTATATGGGAAGAAAGCAGCAAGGCACTATATCTCCATTTGTATTTGTTCCTCAGAATGACATGACTCTTTTCACATGCAATAGGTTTATATTTTCTATTAGAGGGGTCTTTCTGTGTAGTGAACACCTCGTACAATGTTCTGCCAGAGCAGATGTGCCTTAAATGACAGCTTCAAATGGCCTTTCCTATATCAGACAACTCTGCACAAAGCAGCCTGTCAAGTGCCACAGTCATATCCATCAGCTTTCTGAGGATAGATGAGTGGCCTTCGCTTCACTAATGCCTGATTAATTTTTTTAATAGTTTATCCTTACAGTGGCTAGATGATTGGTGTCTTTGAAGGGGCTCTACATATCATGAAATATAACCCATTACTGTCTACCCAAGGCTGGAAATGAGTTTTCCAGTGAGTTTTGTCCCTAATAGAAAGGTGAAGAGAGAGTGAACTCCCACTTTGTAGAGACCTGAAAAGCTCTGAGAACTGGCAGGTTCCCAATTTTGATTTTTGTTCTAATTACATAGTGAAAACAATTCATAGAATTTAGTGTCTAATTTGAGATATTTTAATCTTAGTTTCATCCATTAATTTGTCAAGACCATGTTGAGAGAGACATTTGAAAGTAAGTTCTCCCTGTCAAGAAAACCCTTTCAAAGCCTCAAAGAAAAATCTATCTTAATCACATCTTCACTTTCCCCAAGCACCTGAAGAAAGAGACCTATAGCACATGCAGAAGTTTGAATAGTAATTCTTAGTTCAGAGAGCGACATGCCCAGCTGGATGCAATTTAAATCCTTGTATATAGTGAATTATTTCTGTATTCTATAATTGTTTGTACAGTGTTCAGAAACTCAAGCCATGTTGATCTCAGTTTGCTTAGCTATAAAATAATAATTTGATCTTTAACCTTCCTTCATTTCCCTTCCCTTCTCTTCCTTTTTCTTCTCTCACCCTCTTCTTCCCTTCCTTTGTTGCTCCCCTTCTTTGGCCTCTCTATCTTCCTGTCTCCTCTTTCTCTGTTCTCTCTGTGTGTTCTCTCTGTGTGTTCTCTCTGTGTGTTCTCTCTCTCTCTCTCTCTCTCTCTCTCTCTCTCTCTCTCTCTCTCTCTCTCTCTCTCTCTCTCTCTCTCTCTCTCTCTCTCTCTCTCTCTCTCTCTCTCTCTCTCTCCTCCTCTCCTTCTCCCTCTCTCCCTCCCTCCTCTTGGAGTACTGGGGTTTTGAACTTAGGACCTCATGCTTATTAAGCAGGCTTTCTACAACTTAAGTCAAACTCATTTGCCCTTCTATACTGTTTAGACAGGCTCTTGTGCCTTTTTTCTGGAGCTGATTCAGATCACAATTCTACCTATACCTCCTACTTCAATTGTCCCTGGTATCCTCAATCCTTGATCATCCTATCTCCGATTTCCAAGTACATAGGATTACAGGTTTGAACCACTATGCCCTATTCCTTTACTTTTAAAAATATTTCACAAAGCTTGATATTGGATAATGGAACAATATAATCATAATCATTAAGTCAATCTGATTTTTCCTGACATTAATATCTTTAATATTTTTGTATAAAGTTCCTTACTTTCAGACATTATTTTTGAACATATAAACTTTAATTCACATATAGAACAATGTGAATTTCTGCATGAAACAATGTGAATTAACAATGGGGAAGAACCCAGACTTTGATTTTGTCTTTCAGAATTTGAATGCCTCATTAGTATTTCCTTGTCTTCTTCCAAACCACGCATGTATATGTTTCTGTGAATAATGCCAAGAAAGTTGGTGAAGTAAATGGAAAATATTCAGCATGATATTTTGTACTTCTACACTGAAAGATAAAAGGCATAAAATCATATTAAACAATACTAAACATTGTAAAATATTGTGTTCAATGGAGACCAAACTCCAATACTGAAAAGCTGTTGATAAGGAACTAGATTTTCCCTGTGTTTGAGAATAGAATATTTAAAGTCCTACTTGAGGAATGATATGGCCATATAGGTCAACTGTTGTCCAATCTAATAATTGTCATTAAAGAGATGAGGAGATTAAGATACCAAATAAGGCATGACCAGCTGAAGGCACAGACAGCAGGTAGCCATCAACAAGCCAGATCAACAAGAGAGATCATACTGAAGAAGCCAAGCCAAACATCCTGACAACTTGATCTTAGAGTCCAAACCTAGAATCTCTATTGTTAACCCACCTGTCCATTTTGTTCTAACAGTCCTAGAACTCTAATACATTCCCAATTTAACATATAGATTCACTACAATTTCAAACCAAATCCAAAAAAGAAAAGAAAAGAAAAATAAATCCTCAGGCAAATACTTGTGTGTATATAGTAGACATAGGCAGTGAATTAGATGATGAATGAATATTCAAACCACATATTTCCATGTTAGCAGATGGTCTTTGATGGAGTCAAATAAGCGCCAAGAGAGCAATGCAGACCTTGTGATGGCAAAGCATTATCAGCTATCTCCTGCCCTTTTGATCCATGGATTAAAATATATGCTAACATGACAGGAAAATTTCTGTCTGCCATTACTGTGGGGTCTGTACACACCCCACCAATGTGTCTATCTTTATATGGAGCAGGGATGTACAAGATTGCTATCTGCCTCTTTGTAACATCCAGCCCCTCTCCTACCACTGTCAAAACCTACAAAGGCTCTGTGCAGCTTGTGCTATGATGTGGCAGCTGAAGTGTGAGCAACGGTCTGTCTTGATTCCTACATATTCATTCTTACACAGAAACAGGTCATGTATTAGCAGGGAATGCTTCTTGCTGTGGGAGCCAAGCAGAGCTAGAGGGCAGAGGACAATGTCAAGACAGAATCCTTTCATTGTTTCTCTTTTCCTTCTGTCATTTCAGGAAATTTCTTTTTTTAAAAAATCACTTTGATCATACTACTTTGGGCAAGTTGTTTGGGCAAATCTCTACTGTTAGGCCCACTAACTTCTACCTAATAGGGTCATATTCACGTGACAAGAAGGGATGAGATGGACTTCATTCCCCAGGAAGTAACTCTTGGCTAGTTCTGACAGGGACATTATAAGCTCACAGGCGTTATCAAATCTGTGAAACCAAGTGTGATTTACAGCTCGAGTTGGGGCAAAGAAACATATAGCAGTTGGTTTCTAAAATCAGAAGCTTCTTCCCGGATGAAGTAGAGAGAATTTGAGTCAGAAGCCAACAAATAAGACTGATTTCAGCTTATCTCGAAAATTTCTAGACTTATTCATAAATTTGACAGAGGTGCTATCAGGAAGAAACACTTTGAAGTGATAAAAAAAAAGTAAACACTCGACATGAGACCTAGAGATGTGAATCTTTCAGATGGCTGAGCTGAGAGCAGAGAAACACAGTTGCAAGACAGTACGACCCTGCTTTCTCTTGCTTTCATGTCCCTTTAAACTGCCTCTGGAAATGGGGATGGAGTGGGAATTATTTACTCAACTATGTACTTTGAACTTTTAAAAATTGAAACAGGGGGGAGGGAAGAGGGAGCCTGGATTAGGAAGTAATGAGGATCTTTCTTTCTATACAGGAAAATGTCAGCAGAACAAAATTGACATAAGTTCTGTTTTGATAATTTCCTGAACAGTAAATGATAGGACATGGGAGGGATTTCTTGATTTTTTTTTTTTTGGCGGCTGATGATAAGGTGGTGTCATCTACTCTAATAGCAAAATTAAGTAGCGATGGGTGAAAGACAAGCACATTTTTCATGAATATCATATTTGATGGTTTGACAGGAGTAGGAAGAAATTCTTTAAATCACTTTGGGACAGAATTTTTAAATCTCCAGAGAAAGTGATATATTGTCTTTTTTTTTAATCGCTGGGAAATTTTATTACTTTCTACTTTCTGGAAGGGGTATTGTTTAAGAAAGCATATACCCCAAAGAAAGTGCATTACGTAATAACTCATCCTCTTGTATCAGTATGTGAACTATATTTATATATTTGAATATTGAAATATTTCAAATACTTCACTACGTACATATTTGTGGACAAGAGCTTCTTTCCAGCTTGTAACAAGATAATCATTGTGGCCAACTGAATTTAATTAATTAATTAATTAAAGTAATTAAAACAATCCCAGGCTAATGGAAATACATTGAGATCTGCTAATGTATGCAGCTTTATCAAAAGTAATGTTCATGTGGGTATGCATTTGTGTGCATGGCATGTGCATTTGAATGCAAGCCCAATGCCAAATAGACTAGGAAAAATCTCTTAACCACTTTGAAGCATGTCTATGTGGCTTTAAATCCATATGACTAAGCATTCATTACTCACTGTAGGAATAGGTAGTCTTAACCAAAGATTAAAAAAAATATTGCATGGATAAGTGTGATATTAAGCATTTTTACAGAGGGCTGGTGTGCCAAATCTCTCTCTCTCTCTCTCTCTCTCTCTCTCTCTCTCTCTCTCTCTCTCTCTCTCTCTCTCTCTCTCTCTCTCTCTCTCTCTCTGTCTCTCTCTCTCTCTCTCTCTCTCTCTCTCTCTCTGGTGGGGCTTAAACTCAGTGCCTGAGTATTCTCCCTGAGCTCTATTTCCTCAAGGCTAGAGCTCTAACACTTGAGGCACAGCACCACTTCTGGTTTTGTCTGAGTAGTTTATTTCCAGTCTTGGCTGGCTTCAGACTCCATCCTCAGATCACAGCTTCCTGAGTAGCTAGGATTGCAGGCCTGCACCACTAGTACCTAGATGTTGTTGTTTTTGTTGTTTAATAATATATAATCTCTGATATGAAGGAGGAGGGGCAATGACCAATGTAATGTCCCAGCAGGGATCCATAGACAAAAATCAGAAAATGCATTAGAATGAAATGGCTACTTTTATAGAGAACAACCCAAAAAGTTGCTCTTCACTTGAGAATCTTTGATCTGTTACTGGTTCTGCAAACTGAAAAAGGAGAGGGAAGCTCTTTGCTCAGTTATATCCATGAAGCACGTGTCTCCTGAATGACCAGTGTGTATGTATTTGTATGACTCATGTGTGTGTGTGTGTGTGTGTGTGTGTGTGTGTGTGCGTGTGTGTGTGTATGTGTGTGAGTGTTGGAGTGAAGTAGGAGCTACGAGAGGCACCAATCAGACTTTGTTGCCACAATTAGCCTGGCAGCCAACAGATCTCCCAAACTAACTTTCATCCCTCAGTACAGCTTGGAGGGTAAGATGGCAAAGCTTTTTTAATTCTTGACATTTTTATTTTCACTTCTCCCAAGGAACCCTGCCATATTTTTAAGTAGGTGCAACACATAGTACTTAATTTATGCATTTAAGTAAGCAGATCTGACAAAACAATAAAAGCTACATAAGGTTTATGTGGGCAAATTGCCACTTCTTGAACTTTGGAATTTGCATGCACAGTAAGTTGGGAGTTTGCTAATTAACTCTATGCACATGCCCAGAAATAGACTCACAAATATTGTTTCTTGTCACTGAGAATGTGTTTACAATACATGCAAGCCAGATGCACCTATAGATGATATATCCAGGTCAAAAAATATTGTGTATCATAATATTTTTAGCTTCTTTTTCTCACTTTTTTTCATTATTTGGCCCAATTGTCCTGAGAACATTTTCTGTTGGTGTTGACAGTGTACATGATAAAATAGAATACTTACTTTAACCCATGCAATCACCTTTGGGAGAAACTGGCCAACAGTAAATTCCTTGCCAAGGAAACATTTGATGTTTGGCTTATTGGTTATATATGGAATCATAGAACCTTGGAATAGAAACTATAATATTTAGACATAAGCTACTGAGACAAAAATGCCCAAATATTTGGTCAAGGGAGAAGATTAATTCTTTCTCAAATAGCACTCCATAGATGAGCACTTCTGGATGGGAGGGAAGACATGCAGGTGTTTGGGGATACACATTCTTTGTGGCCTATGATTCCATTTTCCTCCAAGGGGTCAGCCATATCAACCTGTTTAGTTGAAACTGGGTGATTGCTAAGTCTGGATGCTGTCCAGTAGGAAGGGAAAAGAGGGGAAGGCAGTCAGTTTCCTTTTTATGATGATGTAAAGGACTTGGCTGTAACAATATGCTCATATTCTCATGGCTCAAGCTCTGTCACAAGGGTAGAGAGGGGTTGTATATGGCAGGTAGCAAAGAATACCAGACATCCCAAGATATGATTCTACTTCTTATCCTGACTGGTTGGCAAACCTACAAAAATAGGTAAAACATGCTAGGTCTCATGGGACACAGATGAAAGCTCCTTGAGAATTCATTTTTATGGATTTAATAAAGGACTGAGACAATATTTAAACGTTAGGCCATTTTAGAAACTAAAAACAATTATCTTTTGAACTGTGAATTGTGTGAATCAATGTGACATTCACATCACTTGGTTATAGGTCATAGATTCTTTTTTACTGTTCATTTATTTAAAAAAAGATAAAAGAGATCCATTATAAAATTTGTCCTTGTAACTAATGAAACTGAATTGTCTTAATGACTGTAAAAGTGGATGCATTGATTAGTTCAGTGAATGCTATATTGTACACCTCCTGTGAGTTTTTCATTGTTATAAGCCCAGGGGATGATACAAAGCTGAGTGCTCACATAGCTCTTAAAGGTGAATGTTGGCAGGCTTCCTGGCTCCAGATGTTCAGCAAATTACAAAATTTGGATATGAAGGACTTCGTATTCTGATTCCCCCTTTCAATTACCACCAGATGTGGCATTCCTAAATCCTCAGATGGGGGGGGGGGGCGGGTCAACAGGTAGGAAATGTGAAAGTTTTAATTCGCTGATTTTTTTTTTTTTTTTTTTTTTTTTTTTTTGCCAGCAGTAGGGCTTGAATCTCCAGGAACTGTCTACTAGCTTTTTCACTCAAGGGTGGAACTTTACCACTTAAGCCACAGGTCCACATCTAGCTTTTTGATTGTTTGTTGGAGGTTAAGAGTCTCATAGAATTTCTTGCCCAGGCTGGCTTTGAACTTTGATCCTCAAATCTCAGCCTCTTGAGTAGCTAGAATACAAGTACAAGCCACTAGGACATCTGGCTTGAATGAATGTTTTGTGATTGATCACCCATTATGTATGTTTAGGGCCTGATTTAAAAAAACAAACCCCCCCAAAAAACTATCATGAGAAGACTTCCGTTCTTTGTGATGTTTATGTTCTATGTCAATGTTTCCCCATCACTGAGCTAAACGTAACTTGAAGACTTGGTAATTGACCATCAGCTTCTTTTCTTCCTTCCTTCCTCCTTCCATCCCTTTCTTCCTTCCTGCCTTCTTTCCTTCCTACCCTTTATTTTCTTAACAGTTTCTGAGGTTTTTGAGTTTAGGGCCTCAAGTTTTCTATGCTGAACCAATACTGCTGAGTTGTACATATAACCCTGTTGTTTACTAATTACTTTTAAGACAGAGTCTTATTTCCTACCTGAGCATGTGCCAGAGTGATTTGTGTATTTTAGACATCCAGTAATTACTGGTCACTGGGATACCTAGTCACTGCATCCATCATCCCTTTGTGGAGATAGTCTGGTGGACTTTTCTGCCTGGGCTGACCTGGAACCATGTCTTCCAATATCAATCTGTCACACAGTTTAGGATAACAGGCATAGACCCCTACACTTAGCTATGGCGTCTCCAACTTTACTGCCCCCAGCTGAACTCAGTCTTATAATCAATCTTCTCAATTAGCAAGGATTACAAGTTCAAGACAATGGTGCCCAGCTTATTTCTTGGTGTTGAATTAATATTTAAGGCACTTTTAATTTCTTACTGTATGTCATGCAGAGTATTCTATACATGAATTTAGATATATTCTTTTAAAAAAGTGATTCAGATTGATCTCATCACTATAGTTCAACATATATCACTAAGAAAAAGCAACATGCATTCATCAATCACCTCAAGCCTTCTTCCAGGTGAATAGCTGATCAATTTAAGGGCTTGTTTCTGTGAGTATGGAGAGTATGAACTTTTCATTGCATTTTAATTCATGTTTTTTCCCCTTTTATTGTCACATTACCTGTCAGAGATGCACTTTGTATCCAAAGGTTCTTTTGCCCTATAAAGCAATGTGAATGTTTTGCTAGCTATTTTTCTTTCTTACATTCTTTCCCTTACCAGAAAATTGTATAAAAATGGCATTTTGAATTCCTTTGTTTATTTTATAACACATACAGTATTAAACTCGGATAAAGGAAGAATCTTCTTCCTGGAGCCTATTTAGGGCCCAGTGAAAATATATAGAATCTATTTGCTTAGCTTTAAAACACTCAAATTTGAACATCAGTCTGAGGTTAAAGCTGTCCCTGAGGACTGATGACATTTGATCTGCGTAACAGCCTTGGTACTCAGTTGAGGTTGTTCTTTCTATGTGGTTTCAAAGCTGGAAGCACAGAAAAATCCATTAAAGCCAGAGTTAGAGCAGAAATAAAAGGTGATGACATAGCCATTTGAGGTGAGAAAGGTGAGATTCTTCAGAGGGTTGTAAGAAAGAGCATAATGAAGACAATTTTGGAGCCAGGCCTCTGTGGTCTTCCCAGCTTCCTAACTAAGACCTCCCAGAACAGCTTAAGGATTAAATGTAGTGTGACCTGATTAAAGTCTGCTCCCACTAACCCTCTTTTATACTGCATATACCCACCTCTTTTAAAATACTGCCTTCATTTGTGGATCTGATTGAATGCTGCTAACATAAAGACGTTAAGTTTCAGGATGCTGTTTTGAGAGGATACTGAGCCAGATTATGAACTGCTTTATTTTTTTGACAAAGCACAACACAGAGTGACAAAAAGTAGCCTTTACTATTGCCACATAATAGAGAGAAATTATAGCCACTCCTGGCATCATTGCAAAAGTTACCTGTTAATGTCTATTAGATCCATTACACACTGTCTTTTCCTCTTTTGTTCCAAGCCTCCATGACAGCTTTAGCTGAGCAAAATCTCTACCTGGCCCTGACAATCTGCATTCTCTAGCAGACCCCTGCATTCAGACTATTTTATGCTAAGTACTGAGGAAATCTTGTATTTTATTTCTTATTCCAGACCACCAGTGGCATCTGCCTTTGTGGGCTGCTGATAGTAGTCTTGTCATTCAGATTCTGCAACAGGCATGGAGGCTTCTTTCATTATCATTCTGTTTCTTAGCAGGAAGTTTGCTGTTACATCATTTGCCTGCTAAAAACCCGTAGAGGTTCTTGTCTTGTTAAACGTAATTCTGCTGCAATTACTGTCAAATATTGAATTAAAAGTGGTTAGCTAATTAACAGCTCCCCCCCCAACAATTGATTAAAAAGTTTTATTTTTTTAATGTGAATGTGGCTGGCATTAAACGTGAACTATTTTTTCTCATTTTGGAATCTAATTATATGGATTGCTCATTTTTCACTTGGTCATTGAAATACTGGGGCATGGAAGGGGCACTCAGTGGGAACAGATGGCTGAAGCATATTACCACCTCCTGGCAGAGGTAGGTCGGGAAGAACCAGCTGAAAGCATGGGGTTCAACATCAAAGGCAGATGCTGTTTCTAGTATAGAGCCGCAGAGAAGTTCACTAGGATGTAAGTGGGTGTGGCTTCCTGATGTGCTTAGAGCTCTGTTCTGGGGAATATAGGAACAGGTGACACATGAAAGTATTAGACGGTAAGCAGTGGCAGAAGACAAAGCATAGACAGACAAGCTGTGTTGAAGCAATACATCTGGCTGTGCTTCAGGTGGAAAATGGACACATTACAACAGGACTTAGTCTTGAAAGAAGAAGCAGGAAACCTGCAGAAACTTCCCACATAATAAAGAAAAAAATAGCATTGCAAACACTTTCCTTCTCTATCCAGGTTCTGGAGGTTCATACCTGAAATCCTAGTTTGGTTCTGAAGGCCCAAGCCTGTTATTCTAGCAACTTAGGAGGCTGAGAGCTGAGAATCTTGGTTTGAACTCAGCCTAGGCAGGAAAGCTCAGGAGACTCCTAACTTCAATTAACCATTACCACCGCCACTACCACCACCACCACCACCAACAAAAACTAAAAAAAATCAAAGTGGGCTAAATGAACAAACCAACAAATAAAAGAACATTGTCCTCTTGTCCATGCTCATTATGGTGACATCTGGAATGATCTTTTAAAGCATATAAACTGGACCACACCATTGT